>NW_028126428.1:600000-1072500 GCF_965194825.1 Balaenoptera physalus
ACTGCAATTCACAAACCTGCAGAGTTATAAATGATAACTCTCGTCCACAAATATATTGAGGGAAGGCAAAGAAGGGGATTTGAAATCAAGGCAGAATTGCAGGAAGCAGATTTCAGGAGGTAGATTCGAATCGCCTTTAAAGCACATGAAAAGCGGCAAAACGTTGACAATGATGCCCTTGGCCAAAAAGGGCGTATGCGTTTTTTCCTGAATATATTCAGGAAAAAACGCATACGCCCTTTTTGGCCAACCAAGCAACCTGGAAAGGCAAATCAGCGCTACAAAGAAGTCTCGCTTCCCATCGGTCAAAAGGGCCATGCTGAAAAAAGTGTCAAAACCAGAAATGCAGGACAGGCCATGGAGAAATGGGAGCCTTGCTACACTGATGGGCGGGATGTAAATTGCCAACAGCCACTCTGGAGAAGTGTACGGTGTGTCCTGAAATATCTAAAAAACACAGCTTAGAGAGCATAGGGCACTTCCACGCATGGGGGTATAAAGTGGGAAAATTGAAAATCAGCAAGACACAAGCACCCCAAAGTTTAGGGCTGCTCTGTTGACAAGGACCTCCACTTCATTCCACCTTAAATATCCCAGGAAAGCGAAAAATGGATCAAAAAGTTGTGGTCCTTATGTACAATGGAATATCACTCAGCCATGAAATCAATGTCATAAGGCTAGTAGCAGCATGATGAGTGGATTTAGGTAAGACGATTCTAAGTGAAATAAGTCACACAGAAAAGGACACTTCTCATAAGGTGTCACTTATAGAGGGAATGTAAAAACCGTTACACTTGAACTGAATTACAAAACAGAACAGAGTCACACATGCAGAAAACACACTATGGCTGCTTAACGGGAAAGGTGAGGTGGGGAGATACATAAAACAAGAGTTTCAAATTAGCTCAGATACCGTTCCATAAACCCAATATGTAATAGACAAGACCTACTCCTTGCTCAGAGAACTGGACTCAACACGCCCGATTCACCGCACAAGAATATATCTGACTAGTAATAATCTTAAAACCTATGTATTGATATCTCTCTGTTAGTGTGTCAAGTGGGTGTAAAGCGGCATAAACACAGCCGTGAAAAGCAGCTAAACCCCATTATAAAAATAAATTACTTTGAAAAACCCATGAAACAAAGACAGGGAAAGAGAGAGAAATTCTTACACAATTCGTTCAGGGGCTGTGATGCAACCTGGATTGACCATATCTAGACCCACAGCTGGATGAGACATAAGGGTGGACACTCTTGGGGCTGAGAGGTTTGGTGAGGTTGGGTGAGCAAACGCAGACCCTTTAAAGTAATACTGCGTGCTACCCATCGCATGGGTCCCAAATCTCCAGGTTCAAGGGCATCTTCCTACATCGAAAACATGCATGAGAAACCCAGAAGATGGTACACCGTGTGATGGGGAAAGGTTTCTAAAATGCACCTCATTTCTCATCTCCTTGTGCTCGGGTTCGCCATTCCAGCCACTTTACTAGCAATCTCCCTACTTGGAGCATCAGCACCTTTAACCTCCTGTTCCGTACAGGTTGCAATTTGTCCTGAGGATGAACGGGAAGACGGGGAACCAATGAGAGACTAGCTCTTGGTGTTGGGACAGGCACAGGTCACTCTATTTTCCCATCAGGAAGAAGAATTAACCACAGGCTCAGCCTGCCCCCCGGAACCAGAACAGGGCCTGAAGCCATCCTGCGCTTTTGCGGCCAGCTCCCAAAAATGCGACTTGTAAAATGGAGCTTCAGGGCACTGCAATTCACAAACCTGCAGAGTTATAAATGATAACTCTCGTCCACAAATATATTGAGGGAAGGCAAAGAAGAGGATTTGAAATCAAGGCAGAATTGCAGGAAACAGATTTCAGGAGGTAGATTCGAATCGCCTTTAAAGCACATGAAAAGCGGCAAAACGTTGACAATGATGCCCTTGGCCAAAAAGGGCGTATGCGTTTTTTCCTGAATATATTCAGGAAAAAACGCATACGCCCTTTTTGGCCAACCAAGCAACCTGGAAAGGCAAATCAGCGCTACAAAGAAGTCTCGCTTCCCATCGGTCAAAAGGGCCATGCTGAAAAAAGTGTCAAAACCAGAAATGCAGGACAGGCCATGGAGAAATGGGAGCCTTGCTACACTGATGGTCAGGATGTAAATTGCCAACAGCCACTCTGGAGAAGTGTACGGTGTGTCCTGAAACATCTAAGAAACACAGCTTAGAGAGCATAGGGCACTTCCACGCATGGGGGGATAAAGTGGGAAAATTGAAAATCAGCAAGACACAAGCACCCCAAAGTTTAGGGCTGCTCTGTTGACAAGGACCTCCACTTCATTCCACCTTAAATATCCCAGGAAAGCGAAAAATGGATCAAAAAGTTGTGGTCCTTATGTACAATGGAATATCACTCAGCCATGAAATCAATGTCATAAGGCTAGTAGCAGCATGATGAGTGGATTTAGGTAAGACGATTCTAAGTGAAATAAGTCACACAGAAAAGGACACTTCTCATAAGGTGTCACTTATAGAGGGAATGTAAAAACCGTTACACTTGAACTGAATTACAAAACAGAACAGAGTCACACATGCAGAAAACACACTATGGCTGCTTAACGGGAAAGGTGAGGTGGGGTGATACATAAAACAACAGTTTCAAATTAGCTCAGATACCGTTCCATAAACCCAATATGTAATAGACAAGACCTACTCCTTGCTCAGAGAACTGGACTCAACACGCCCGATTCACCACACAAGAATATATCTGACTAGTAATAACCTTAAAACCTATGTATTGATATCTCTCTGTTAGTGTGTCAAGTGGGTGTAAAGCGGCATAAACACAGCCGTGAAAAGCAGCTAAACCCCATTATAAAAATAAATTACTTTTAAAAACCCATGAAACAAAGACAGGGAAAGAGAGAGAAATTCTTACACAATTCGTTCAGGGGCTGTGATGCAACCTGGATTGACCATATCTAGACCCACAGCTGGATGAGACATAAGGGTGGACACTCTTGGGGCTGAGAGGTTTGGTGAGGTTGGGTGAGCAAACGCACACCCTTTAAAGTAATACTGCGTGCTACCCATCGCATGGGTCCCAAATCTCCAGGTTCAAGGGCATCTTCCTACATCGAAAACATGCATGAGAAACCCAGAAGATGGTACACCGTGTGATGGGGAAAGGTTTCTAAAACGCACCTCATTTCTCATCTCCTTGTGCTCGGGTTCGCCATTCCAGCCACTTTACTAGCAATCTCCCTACTTGGAGCATCAGCACCTTTAACCTCCTGTTCCGTACAGGTTGCAATTTGTCCTGAGGATGAACGGGAAGACGGGGAACCAATGAGAGACTAGCTCTTGGTGTTGGGACAGGCACAGGTCACTCTATTTTCCCATCAGGAAGAAGAATTAACCACAGGCTCAGCCTGCCCCCCGGAACCAGAACAGGGCCTGAAGCCATCCTGCGCTTTTGCGGCCAGCTCCCAAAAAAGCGACTTGTAAAATGGAGCTTCAGGGCACTGCAATTCACAAACCTGCAGAGTTATAAATGATAACTCTCGTCCACAAATATATTGAGGGAAGGCAAAGAAGGGGATTTGAAATCAAGGCAGAATTGCAGGAAGCAGATTTCAGGAGGTAGATTCGAATCGCCTTTAAAGCACATGAAAAGCGGCAAAACGTTGACAATGATGCCCTTGGCCAAAAAGGGCGTATGCGTTTTTTCCTGAATATATTCAGGAAAAAACGCATACGCCCTTTTTGCCCAACCAAGCAACCTGGAAAGGCAAATCAGCGCTACAAAGAAGTCTCGCTTCCCATCGGTCAAAAGGGCCATGCTGAAAAAAGTGTCAAAACCAGAAATGCAGGACAGGCCATGGAGAAATGGGAGCCTTGCTACACTGATGGGCGGGATGTAAATTGCCAACAGCCACTCTGGAGAAGTGTACGGTGTGTCCTGAAATATCTAAAAAACACAGCTTAGAGAGCATAGGGCACTTCCACGCATGGGGGTATAAAGTGGGAAAATTGAAAATCAGCAAGACACAAGCACCCCAAAGTTTAGGGCTGCTCTGTTGACAAGGACCTCCACTTCATTCCACCTTAAATATCCCAGGAAAGCGAAAAATGGATCAAAAAGTTGTGGTCCTTATGTACAATGGAATATCACTCAGCCATGAAATCAATGTCATAAGGCTAGTAGCAGCATGATGAGTGGATTTAGGTAAGACGATTCTAAGTGAAATAAGTCACACAGAAAAGGACACTTCTCATAAGGTGTCACTTATAGAGGGAATGTAAAAACCGTTACACTTGAACTGAATTACAAAACAGAACAGAGTCACACATGCAGAAAACACACTATGGCTGCTTAACGGGAAAGGTGAGGTGGGGTGATACATAAAACAAGAGTTTCAAATTAGCTCAGATACCGTTCCATAAACCCAATATGTAATAGACAAGACCTACTCCTTGCTCAGAGAACTGGACTCAACACGCCCGATTCACCGCACAAGAATATATCTGACTAGTAATAATCTTAAAACCTATGTATTGATATCTCTCTGTTAGTGTGTCAAGTGGGTGTAAAGCGGCATAAACACAGCCGTGAAAAGCAGCTAAACCCCATTATAAAAATAAATTACTTTGAAAAACCCATGAAACAAAGACAGGGAAAGAGAGAGAAATTCTTACACAATTCGTTCAGGGGCTGTGATGCAACCTGGATTGACCATATCTAGACCCACAGCTGGATGAGACATAAGGGTGGACACTCTTGGGGCTGAGAGGTTTGGTGAGGTTGGGTGAGCAAACGCAGACCCTTTAAAGTAATACTGCGTGCTACCCATCGCATGGGTCCCAAATCTCCAGGTTCAAGGGCATCTTCCTACATCGAAAACATGCATGAGAAACCCAGAAGATGGTACACCGTGTGATGGGGAAAGGTTTCTAAAACGCACCTCATTTCTCATCTCCTTGTGCTCGGGTTCGCCATTCCAGCCACTTTACTAGCAATCTCCCTACTTGGAGCATCAGCACCTTTAACCTCCTGTTCCGTACAGGTTGCAATTTGTCCTGAGGATGAACGGGAAGACGGGGAACCAATGAGAGACTAGCTCTTGGTGTTGGGACAGGCACAGGTCACTCTATTTTCCCATCAGGAAGAAGAATTAACCACAGGCTCAGCCTGCCCCCCGGAACCAGAACAGGGCCTGAAGCCATCCTGCGCTTTTGCGGCCAGCTCCCAAAAATGCGACTTGTAAAATGGAGCTTCAGGGCACTGCAATTCACAAACCTGCAGAGTTATAAATGATAACTCTCGTCCACAAATATATTGAGGGAAGGCAAAGAAGAGGATTTGAAATCAAGGCAGAATTGCAGGAAACAGATTTCAGGAGGTAGATTCGAATCGCCTTTAAAGCACATGAAAAGCGGCAAAACGTTGACAATGATGCCCTTGGCCAAAAAGGGCGTATGCGTTTTTTCCTGAATATATTCAGGAAAAAACGCATACGCCCTTTTTGGCCAACCAAGCAACCTGGAAAGGCAAATCAGCGCTACAAAGAAGTCTCGCTTCCCATCGGTCAAAAGGGCCATGCTGAAAAAAGTGTCAAAACCAGAAATGCAGGACAGGCCATGGAGAAATGGGAGCCTTGCTACACTGATGGTCAGGATGTAAATTGCCAACAGCCACTCTGGAGAAGTGTACGGTGTGTCCTGAAACATCTAAGAAACACAGCTTAGAGAGCATAGGGCACTTCCACGCATGGGGGGATAAAGTGGGAAAATTGAAAATCAGCAAGACACAAGCACCCCAAAGTTTAGGGCTGCTCTGTTGACAAGGACCTCCACTTCATTCCACCTTAAATATCCCAGGAAAGCGAAAAATGGATCAAAAAGTTGTGGTCCTTATGTACAATGGAATATCACTCAGCCATGAAATCAATGTCATAAGGCTAGTAGCAGCATGATGAGTGGATTTAGGTAAGACGATTCTAAGTGAAATAAGTCACACAGAAAAGGACACTTCTCATAAGGTGTCACTTATAGAGGGAATGTAAAAACCGTTACACTTGAACTGAATTACAAAACAGAACAGAGTCACACATGCAGAAAACACACTATGGCTGCTTAACGGGAAAGGTGAGGTGGGGTGATACATAAAACAAAAGTTTCAAATTAGCTCAGATACCGTTCCATAAACCCAATATGTAATAGACAAGACCTACTCCTTGCTCAGAGAACTGGACTCAACACGCCCGATTCACCGCACAAGAATATATCTGACTAGTAATAACCTTAAAACCTATGTATTGATATCTCTCTGTTAGTGTGTCAAGTGGGTGTAAAGCGGCATAAACACAGCCGTGAAAAGCAGCTAAACCCCATTATAAAAATAAATTACTTTTAAAAACCCATGAAACAAAGACAGGGAAAGAGAGAGAAATTCTTACACAATTCGTTCAGGGGCTGTGATGCAACCTGGATTGACCATATCTAGACCCACAGCTGGATGAGACATAAGGGTGGACACTCTTGGGGCTGAGAGGTTTGGTGAGGTTGGGTGAGCAAACGCACACCCTTTAAAGTAATACTGCGTGCTACCCATCGCATGGGTCCCAAATCTCCAGGTTCAAGGGCATCTTCCTACATCGAAAACATGCATGAGAAACCCAGAAGATGGTACACCGTGTGATGGGGAAAGGTTTCTAAAACGCACCTCATTTCTCATCTCCTTGTGCTCGGGTTCGCCATTCCAGCCACTTTACTAGCAATCTCCCTACTTGGAGCATCAGCAGCTTTAACCTCCTGTTCCGTACAGGTTGCAATTTGTCCTGAGGATGAACGGGAAGACGGGGAACCAATGAGAGACTAGCTCTTGGTGTTGGGACAGGCACAGGTCACTCTATTTTCCCATCAGGAAGAAGAATTAACCACAGGCTCAGCCTGCCCCCCGGAACCAGAACAGGGCCTGAAGCCATCCTGCGCTTTTGCGGCCAGCTCCCAAAAAAGCGACTTGTAAAATGGAGCTTCAGGGCACTGCAATTCACAAACCTGCAGAGTTATAAATGATAACTCTCGTCCACAAATATATTGAGGGAAGGCAAAGAAGGGGATTTGAAATCAAGGCAGAATTGCAGGAAACAGATTTCAGGAGGTAGATTCGAATCGCCTTTAAAGCACATGAAAAGCGGCAAAACGTTGACAATGATGCCCTTGGCCAAAAAGGGCGTATGCGTTTTTTCCTGAATATATTCAGGAAAAAACGCATACGCCCTTTTTGGCCAACCAAGCAACCTGGAAAGGCAAATCAGCGCTACAAAGAAGTCTCGCTTCCCATCGGTCAAAAGGGCCATGCTGAAAAAAGTGTCAAAACCAGAAATGCAGGACAGGCCATGGAGAAATGGGAGCCTTGCTACACTGATGGGCGGGATGTAAATTGCCAACAGCCACTCTGGAGAAGTGTACGGTGTGTCCTGAAATATCTAAAAAACACAGCTTAGAGAGCATAGGGCACTTCCACGCATGGGGGTATAAAGTGGGAAAATTGAAAATCAGCAAGACACAAGCACCCCAAAGTTTAGGGCTGCTCTGTTGACAAGGACCTCCACTTCATTCCACCTTAAATATCCCAGGAAAGCGAAAAATGGATCAAAAAGTTGTGGTCCTTATGTACAATGGAATATCACTCAGCCATGAAATCAATGTCATAAGGCTAGTAGCAGCATGATGAGTGGATTTAGGTAAGACGATTCTAAGTGAAATAAGTCACACAGAAAAGGACACTTCTCATAAGGTGTCACTTATAGAGGGAATGTAAAAACCGTTACACTTGAACTGAATTACAAAACAGAACAGAGTCACACATGCAGAAAACACACTATGGCTGCTTAACGGGAAAGGTGAGGTGGGGTGATACATAAAACAAGAGTTTCAAATTAGCTCAGATACCGTTCCATAAACCCAATATGTAATAGACAAGACCTACTCCTTGCTCAGAGAACTGGACTCAACACGCCCGATTCACCGCACAAGAATATATCTGACTAGTAATAATCTTAAAACCTATGTATTGATATCTCTCTGTTAGTGTGTCAAGTGGGTGTAAAGCGGCATAAACACAGCCGTGAAAAGCAGCTAAACCCCATTATAAAAATAAATTACTTTGAAAAACCCATGAAACAAAGACAGGGAAAGAGAGAGAAATTCTTACACAATTCGTTCAGGGGCTGTGATGCAACCTGGATTGACCATATCTAGACCCACAGCTGGATGAGACATAAGGGTGGACACTCTTGGGGCTGAGAGGTTTGGTGAGGTTGGGTGAGCAAACGCAGACCCTTTAAAGTAATACTGCGTGCTACCCATCGCATGGGTCCCAAATCTCCAGGTTCAAGGGCATCTTCCTACATCGAAAACATGCATGAGAAACCCAGAAGATGGTACACCGTGTGATGGGGAAAGGTTTCTAAAACGCACCTCATTTCTCATCTCCTTGTGCTCGGGTTCGCCATTCCAGCCACTTTACTAGCAATCTCCCTACTTGGAGCATCAGCACCTTTAACCTCCTGTTCCGTACAGGTTGCAATTTGTCCTGAGGATGAACGGGAAGACGGGGAACCAATGAGAGACTAGCTCTTGGTGTTGGGACAGGCACAGGTCACTCTATTTTCCCATCAGGAAGAAGAATTAACCACAGGCTCAGCCTGCCCCCCGGAACCAGAACAGGGCCTGAAGCCATCCTGCGCTTTTGCGGCCAGCTCCCAAAAAAGCGACTTGTAAAATGGAGCTTCAGGGCACTGCAATTCACAAACTTGCAGAGTTATAAATGATAACTCTCGTCCACAAATATATTGAGGGAAGGCAAAGAAGAGGATTTGAAATCAAGGCAGAATTGCAGGAAACAGATTTCAGGAGGTAGATTCGAATCGCCTTTAAAGCACATGAAAAGCGGCAAAACGTTGACAATGATGCCCTTGGCCAAAAAGGGCGTATGCGTTTTTTCCTGAATATATTCAGGAAAAAACGCATACGCCCTTTTTGGCCAACCAAGCAACCTGGAAAGGCAAATCAGCGCTACAAAGAAGTCTCGCTTCCCATCGGTCAAAAGGGCCATGCTGAAAAAAGTGTCAAAACCAGAAATGCAGGACAGGCCATGGAGAAATGGGAGCCTTGCTACACTGATGGGCGGGATGTAAATTGCCAACAGCCACTCTGGAGAAGTGTACGGTGTGTCCTGAAACATCTAAAAAAACACAGCTTAGAGAGCATAGGGCACTTCCACGCATGGGGGGATAAAGTGGGAAAATTGAAAATCAGCAAGACACAAGCACCCCAAAGTTTAGGGCTGCTCTGTTGACAAGGACCTCCACTTCATTCCACCTTAAATATCCCAGGAAAGCGAAAAATGGATCAAAAAGTTGTGGTCCTTATGTACAATGGAATATCACTCAGCCATGGAATCAATGTCATAAGGCTAGTAGCAGCATGATGAGTGGATTTAGGTAAGACGATTCTAAGTGAAATAAGTCACACAGAAAAGGACACTTCTCATAAGGTGTCACTTATAGAGGGAATGTAAAAACCGTTACACTTGAACTGAATTACAAAACAGAACAGAGTCACACATGCAGAAAACACACTATGGCTGCTTAACGGGAAAGGTGAGGTGGGGTGATACATAAAACAAGAGTTTCAAATTAGCTCAGATACCGTTCCATAAACCCAATATGTAATAGACAAGACCTACTCCTTGCTCAGAGAACTGGACTCAACACGCCCGATTCACCGCACAAGAATATATCTGACTAGTAATAATCTTAAAACCTATGTATTGATATCTCTCTGTTAGTGTGTCAAGTGGGTGTAAAGCGGCATAAACACAGCCGTGAAAAGCAGCTAAACCCCATTATAAAAATAAATTACTTTTAAAAACCCATGAAACAAAGACAGGGAAAGAGAGAGAAATTCTTACACAATTCGTTCAGGGGCTGTGATGCAACCTGGATTGACCATATCTAGACCCACAGCTGGATGAGACATAAGGGTGGACACTCTTGGGGCTGAGAGGTTTGGTGAGGTTGGGTGAGCAAACGCAGACCCTTTAAAGTAATACTGCGTGCTACCCATCGCATGGGTCCCAAATCTCCAGGTTCAAGGGCATCTTCCTACATCGAAAACATGCATGAGAAACCCAGAAGATGGTACACCGTGTGATGGGGAAAGGTTTCTAAAACGCACCTCATTTCTCATCTCCTTGTGCTCGGGTTCGCCATTCCAGCCACTTTACTAGCAATCTCCCTACTTGGAGCATCAGCACCTTTAACCTCCTGTTCCGTACAGGTTGCAATTTGTCCTGAGGATGAACGGGAAGACGGGGAACCAATGAGAGACTAGCTCTTGGTGTTGGGACAGGCACAGGTCACTCTATTTTCCCATCAGGAAGAAGAATTAACCACAGGCTCAGCCTGCCCCCCGGAACCAGAACAGGGCCTGAAGCCATCCTGCGCTTTTGCGGCCAGCTCCCAAAAAAGCGACTTGTAAAATGGAGCTTCAGGGCACTGCAATTCACAAACCTGCAGAGTTATAAATGATAACTCTCGTCCACAAATATATTGAGGGAAGGCAAAGAAGGGGATTTGAAATCAAGGCAGAATTGCAGGAAACAGATTTCAGGAGGTAGATTCGAATCGCCTTTAAAGCACATGAAAAGCGGCAAAACGTTGACAATGATGCCCTTGGCCAAAAAGGGCGTATGCGTTTTTTCCTGAATATATTCAGGAAAAAACGCATACGCCCTTTTTGGCCAACCAAGCAACCTGGAAAGGCAAATCAGCGCTACAAAGAAGTCTCGCTTCCCATCGGTCAAAAGGGCCATGCTGAAAAAAGTGTCAAAACCAGAAATGCAGGACAGGCCATGGAGAAATGGGAGCCTTGCTACACTGATGGGCGGGATGTAAATTGCCAACAGCCACTCTGGAGAAGTGTACGGTGTGTCCTGAAATATCTAAAAAACACAGCTTAGAGAGCATAGGGCACTTCCACGCATGGGGGTATAAAGTGGGAAAATTGAAAATCAGCAAGACACAAGCACCCCAAAGTTTAGGGCTGCTCTGTTGACAAGGACCTCCACTTCATTCCACCTTAAATATCCCAGGAAAGCGAAAAATGGATCAAAAAGTTGTGGTCCTTATGTACAATGGAATATCACTCAGCCATGAAATCAATGTCATAAGGCTAGTAGCAGCATGATGAGTGGATTTAGGTAAGACGATTCTAAGTGAAATAAGTCACACAGAAAAGGACACTTCTCATAAGGTGTCACTTATAGAGGGAATGTAAAAACCGTTACACTTGAACTGAATTACAAAACAGAACAGAGTCACACATGCAGAAAACACACTATGGCTGCTTAACGGGAAAGGTGAGGTGGGGTGATACATAAAACAAGAGTTTCAAATTAGCTCAGATACCGTTCCATAAACCCAATATGTAATAGACAAGACCTACTCCTTGCTCAGAGAACTGGACTCAACACGCCCGATTCACCGCACAAGAATATATCTGACTAGTAATAATCTTAAAACCTATGTATTGATATCTCTCTGTTAGTGTGTCAAGTGGGTGTAAAGCGGCATAAACACAGCCGTGAAAAGCAGCTAAACCCCATTATAAAAATAAATTACTTTTAAAAACCCATGAAACAAAGACAGGGAAAGAGAGAGAAATTCTTACACAATTCGTTCAGGGGCTGTGATGCAACCTGGATTGACCATATCTAGACCCACAGCTGGATGAGACATAAGGGTGGACACTCTTGGGGCTGAGAGGTTTGGTGAGGTTGGGTGAGCAAACGCAGACCCTTTAAAGTAATACTGCGTGCTACCCATCGCATGGGTCCCAAATCTCCAGGTTCAAGGGCATCTTCCTACATCGAAAACATGCATGAGAAACCCAGAAGATGGTACACCGTGTGATGGGGAAAGGTTTCTAAAACGCACCTCATTTCTCATCTCCTTGTGCTCGGGTTCGCCATTCCAGCCACTTTACTAGCAATCTCCCTACTTGGAGCATCAGCACCTTTAACCTCCTGTTCCGTACAGGTTGCAATTTGTCCTGAGGATGAACGGGAAGACGGGGAACCAATGAGAGACTAGCTCTTGGTGTTGGGACAGGCACAGGTCACTCTATTTTCCCATCAGGAAGAAGAATTAACCACAGGCTCAGCCTGCCCCCCGGAACCAGAACAGGGCCTGAAGCCATCCTGCGCTTTTGCGGCCAGCTCCCAAAAATGCGACTTGTAAAATGGAGCTTCAGGGCACTGCAATTCACAAACCTGCAGAGTTATAAATGATAACTCTCGTCCACAAATATATTGAGGGAAGGCAAAGAAGAGGATTTGAAATCAAGGCAGAATTGCAGGAAACAGATTTCAGGAGGTAGATTCGAATCGCCTTTAAAGCACATGAAAAGCGGCAAAACGTTGACAATGATGCCCTTGGCCAAAAAGGGCGTATGCGTTTTTTCCTGAATATATTCAGGAAAAAACGCATACGCCCTTTTTGGCCAACCAAGCAACCTGGAAAGGCAAATCAGCGCTACAAAGAAGTCTCGCTTCCCATCGGTCAAAAGGGCCATGCTGAAAAAAGTGTCAAAACCAGAAATGCAGGACAGGCCATGGAGAAATGGGAGCCTTGCTACACTGATGGTCAGGATGTAAATTGCCAACAGCCACTCTGGAGAAGTGTACGGTGTGTCCTGAAACATCTAAGAAACACAGCTTAGAGAGCATAGGGCACTTCCACGCATGGGGGGATAAAGTGGGAAAATTGAAAATCAGCAAGACACAAGCACCCCAAAGTTTAGGGCTGCTCTGTTGACAAGGACCTCCACTTCATTCCACCTTAAATATCCCAGGAAAGCGAAAAATGGATCAAAAAGTTGTGGTCCTTATGTACAATGGAATATCACTCAGCCATGAAATCAATGTCATAAGGCTAGTAGCAGCATGATGAGTGGATTTAGGTAAGACGATTCTAAGTGAAATAAGTCACACAGAAAAGGACACTTCTCATAAGGTGTCACTTATAGAGGGAATGTAAAAACCGTTACACTTGAACTGAATTACAAAACAGAACAGAGTCACACATGCAGAAAACACACTATGGCTGCTTAACGGGAAAGGTGAGGTGGGGTGATACATAAAACAACAGTTTCAAATTAGCTCAGATACCGTTCCATAAACCCAATATGTAATAGACAAGACCTACTCCTTGCTCAGAGAACTGGACTCAACACGCCCGATTCACCGCACAAGAATATATCTGACTAGTAATAACCTTAAAACCTATGTATTGATATCTCTCTGTTAGTGTGTCAAGTGGGTGTAAAGCGGCATAAACACAGCCGTGAAAAGCAGCTAAACCCCATTATAAAAATAAATTACTTTTAAAAACCCATGAAACAAAGACAGGGAAAGAGAGAGAAATTCTTACACAATTCGTTCAGGGGCTGTGATGCAACCTGGATTGACCATATCTAGACCCACAGCTGGATGAGACATAAGGGTGGACACTCTTGGGGCTGAGAGGTTTGGTGAGGTTGGGTGAGCAAACGCACACCCTTTAAAGTAATACTGCGTGCTACCCATCGCATGGGTCCCAAATCTCCAGGTTCAAGGGCATCTTCCTACATCGAAAACATGCATGAGAAACCCAGAAGATGGTACACCGTGTGATGGGGAAAGGTTTCTAAAACGCACCTCATTTCTCATCTCCTTGTGCTCGGGTTCGCCATTCCAGCCACTTTACTAGCAATCTCCCTACTTGGAGCATCAGCACCTTTAACCTCCTGTTCCGTACAGGTTGCAATTTGTCCTGAGGATGAACGGGAAGACGGGGAACCAATGAGAGACTAGCTCTTGGTGTTGGGACAGGCACAGGTCACTCTATTTTCCCATCAGGAAGAAGAATTAACCACAGGCTCAGCCTGCCCCCCGGAACCAGAACAGGGCCTGAAGCCATCCTGCGCTTTTGCGGCCAGCTCCCAAAAAAGCGACTTGTAAAATGGAGCTTCAGGGCACTGCAATTCACAAACCTGCAGAGTTATAAATGATAACTCTCGTCCACAAATATATTGAGGGAAGGCAAAGAAGGGGATTTGAAATCAAGGCAGAATTGCAGGAAACAGATTTCAGGAGGTAGATTCGAATCGCCTTTAAAGCACATGAAAAGCGGCAAAACGTTGACAATGATGCCCTTGGCCAAAAAGGGCGTATGCGTTTTTTCCTGAATATATTCAGGAAAAAACGCATACGCCCTTTTTGGCCAACCAAGCAACCTGGAAAGGCAAATCAGCGCTACAAAGAAGTCTCGCTTCCCATCGGTCAAAAGGGCCATGCTGAAAAAAGTGTCAAAACCAGAAATGCAGGACAGGCCATGGAGAAATGGGAGCCTTGCTACACTGATGGGCGGGATGTAAATTGCCAACAGCCACTCTGGAGAAGTGTACGGTGTGTCCTGAAATATCTAAAAAACACAGCTTAGAGAGCATAGGGCACTTCCACGCATGGGGGTATAAAGTGGGAAAATTGAAAATCAGCAAGACACAAGCACCCCAAAGTTTAGGGCTGCTCTGTTGACAAGGACCTCCACTTCATTCCACCTTAAATATCCCAGGAAAGCGAAAAATGGATCAAAAAGTTGTGGTCCTTATGTACAATGGAATATCACTCAGCCATGAAATCAATGTCATAAGGCTAGTAGCAGCATGATGAGTGGATTTAGGTAAGACGATTCTAAGTGAAATAAGTCACACAGAAAAGGACACTTCTCATAAGGTGTCACTTATAGAGGGAATGTAAAAACCGTTACACTTGAACTGAATTACAAAACAGAACAGAGTCACACATGCAGAAAACACACTATGGCTGCTTAACGGGAAAGGTGAGGTGGGGTGATACATAAAACAAGAGTTTCAAATTAGCTCAGATACCGTTCCATAAACCCAATATGTAATAGACAAGACCTACTCCTTGCTCAGAGAACTGGACTCAACACGCCCGATTCACCGCACAAGAATATATCTGACTAGTAATAATCTTAAAACCTATGTATTGATATCTCTCTGTTAGTGTGTCAAGTGGGTGTAAAGCGGCATAAACACAGCCGTGAAAAGCAGCTAAACCCCATTATAAAAATAAATTACTTTGAAAAACCCATGAAACAAAGACAGGGAAAGAGAGAGAAATTCTTACACAATTCGTTCAGGGGCTGTGATGCAACCTGGATTGACCATATCTAGACCCACAGCTGGATGAGACATAAGGGTGGACACTCTTGGGGCTGAGAGGTTTGGTGAGGTTGGGTGAGCAAACGCAGACCCTTTAAAGTAATACTGCGTGCTACCCATCGCATGGGTCCCAAATCTCCAGGTTCAAGGGCATCTTCCTACATCGAAAACATGCATGAGAAACCCAGAAGATGGTACACCGTGTGATGGGGAAAGGTTTCTAAAACGCACCTCATTTCTCATCTCCTTGTGCTCGGGTTCGCCATTCCAGCCACTTTACTAGCAATCTCCCTACTTGGAGCATCAGCACCTTTAACCTCCTGTTCCGTACAGGTTGCAATTTGTCCTGAGGATGAACGGGAAGACGGGGAACCAATGAGAGACTAGCTCTTGGTGTTGGGACAGGCACAGGTCACTCTATTTTCCCATCAGGAAGAAGAATTAACCACAGGCTCAGCCTGCCCCCCGGAACCAGAACAGGGCCTGAAGCCATCCTGCGCTTTTGCGGCCAGCTCCCAAAAATGCGACTTGTAAAATGGAGCTTCAGGGCACTGCAATTCACAAACCTGCAGAGTTATAAATGATAACTCTCGTCCACAAATATATTGAGGGAAGGCAAAGAAGAGGATTTGAAATCAAGGCAGAATTGCAGGAAACAGATTTCAGGAGGTAGATTCGAATCGCCTTTAAAGCACATGAAAAGCGGCAAAACGTTGACAATGATGCCCTTGGCCAAAAAGGGCGTATGCGTTTTTTCCTGAATATATTCAGGAGAAAACGCATACGCCCTTTTTGGCCAACCAAGCAACCTGGAAAGGCAAATCAGCGCTACAAAGAAGTCTCGCTTCCCATCGGTCAAAAGGGCCATGCTGAAAAAAGTGTCAAAACCAGAAATGCAGGACAGGCCATGGAGAAATGGGAGCCTTGCTACACTGATGGGCGGGATGTAAATTGCCAACAGCCACTCTGGAGAAGTGTACGGTGTGTCCTGAAACATCTAAAAAAACACAGCTTAGAGAGCATAGGGCACTTCCACGCATGGGGGGATAAAGTGGGAAAATTGAAAATCAGCAAGACACAAGCACCCCAAAGTTTAGGGCTGCTCTGTTGACAAGACCTCCACTTCATTCCACCTTAAATATCCCAGGAAAGAGAAAAATGGATCAAAAAGTTGTGGTCCTTATGTACAATGGAATATCACTCAGCCATGAAATCAATGTCATAAGGGTAGTAGCAGCATGATGAGTGGATTTAGGTAAGACGATTCTAAGTGAAATAAGTCACACAGAAAAGGACACTTCTCATAAGGTGTCACTTATAGAGGGAATGTAAAAACCGTTACACTTGAACTGAATTACAAAACAGAACAGAGTCACACATGCAGAAAACACACTATGGCTGCTTAACGGGAAAGGTGAGGTGGGGTGATACATAAAACAAGAGTTTCAAATTAGCTCAGATACCGTTCCATAAACCCAATATGTAATAGACAAGACCTACTCCTTGCTCAGAGAACTGGACTCAACACGCCCGATTCACCGCACAAGAATATATCTGACTAGTAATAATCTTAAAACCTATGTATTGATATCTCTCTGTTAGTGTGTCAAGTGGGTGTAAAGCGGCATAAACACAGCCGTGAAAAGCAGCTAAACCCCATTATAAAAATAAATTACTTTGAAAAACCCATGAAACAAAGACAGGGAAAGAGAGAGAAATTCTTACACAATTCGTTCAGGGCCTGTGATGCAACCTGGATTGACCATATCTAGACCCACAGCTGGATGAGACATAAGGGTGGACACTCTTGGGGCTGAGAGGTTTGGTGAGGTTGGGTGAGCAAACGCAGACCCTTTAAAGTAATACTGCGTGCTACCCATCGCATGGGTCCCAAATCTCCAGGTTCAAGGGCATCTTCCTACATCGAAAACATGCATGAGAAACCCAGAAGATGGTACACCGTGTGATGGGGAAAGGTTTCTAAAACGCACCTCATTTCTCATCTCCTTGTGCTCGGGTTCGCCATTCCAGCCACTTTACTAGCAATCTCCCTACTTGGAGCATCAGCACCTTTAACCTCCTGTTCCGTACAGGTTGCAATTTGTCCTGAGGATGAACGGGAAGACGGGGAACCAATGAGAGACTAGCTCTTGGTGTTGGGACAGGCACAGGTCACTCTATTTTCCCATCAGGAAGAAGAATTAACCACAGGCTCAGCCTGCCCCCCGGAACCAGAACAGGGCCTGAAGCCATCCTGCGCTTTTGCGGCCAGCTCCCAAAAAAGAGACTTGTAAAATGGAGCTTCAGGGCACTGCAATTCACAAACCTGCAGAGTTATAAATGATAACTCTCGTCCACAAATATATTGAGGGAAGGCAAAGAAGAGGATTTGAAATCAAGGCAGAATTGCAGGAAACAGATTTCAGGAGGTAGATTCGAATCGCCTTTAAAGCACATGAAAAGCGGCAAAACGTTGACAATGATGCCCTTGGCCAAAAAGGGCGTATGCGTTTTTTCCTGAATATATTCAGGAGAAAACGCATACGCCCTTTTTGGCCAACCAAGCAACCTGGAAAGGCAAATCAGCGCTACAAAGAAGTCTCGCTTCCCATCGGTCAAAAGGGCCATGCTGAAAAAAGTGTCAAAACCAGAAATGCAGGACAGGCCATGGAGAAATGGGAGCCTTGCTACACTGATGGGCGGGATGTAAATTGCCAACAGGCACTCTGGAGAAGTGTACGGTGTGTCCTGAAACATCTAAAAAAACACAGCTTAGAGAGCATAGGGCACTTCCACGCATGGGGGGATAAAGTGGGAAAATTGAAAATCAGCAAGACACAAGCACCCCAAAGTTTAGGGTTGCTCTGTTGACAAGACCTCCACTTCATTCCACCTTAAATATCCCAGGAAAGAGAAAAATGGATCAAAAAGTTGTGGTCCTTATGTACAATGGAATATCACTCAGCCATGAAATCAATGTCATAAGGCTAGTAGCAGCATGATGAGTGGATTTAGGTAAGACGATTCTAAGTGAAATAAGTCACAGAGAAAAGGACACTTCTCATAAGGTGTCACTTATAGAGGGAATGTAAAAACCGTTACACTTGAACTGAATTACAAAACAGAACAGAGTCACACATGCAGAAAACACACTATGGCTGCTTAACGGGAAAGGTGAGGTGAGGTGATACATAAAACAAGAGTTTCAAATTAGCTCAGATACCGTTCCATAAACCCAATATGTAATAGACAAGACCTACTCCTTGCTCAGAGAACTGTACTCAACACGCCCGATTCACCGCACAAGAATATATCTGACTAGTAATAATCTTAAAACCTATGTATTGATATCTCTCTGTTAGTGTGTCAAGTGGGTGTAAAGCGGCATAAACACAGCCGTGAAAAGCAGCTAAACCCCATTATAAAAATAAATTACTTTTAAAAACCCATGAAACAAAGACAGGGAAAGAGAGAGAAATTCTTACACAATTCGTTCAGGGGCTGTGATGCAACCTGGATTGACCATATCTAGACCCACAGCTGGATGAGACATAAGGGTGGACACTCTTGGGGCTGAGAGGTTTGGTGAGGTTGGGTGAGCAAACGCACACCCTTTAAAGTAATACTGCGTGCTACCCATCGCATGGGTCCCAAATCTCCAGGTTCAAGGGCATCTTCCTACATCGAAAACATGCATGAGAAACCCAGAAGATGGTACACCGTGTGATGGGGAAAGGTTTCTAAAACGCACCTCATTTCTCATCTCCTTGTGCTCGGGTTCGCCATTCCAGCCACTTTACTAGCAATCTCCCTACTTGGAGCATCAGCACCTTTAACCTCCTGTTCCGTACAGGTTGCAATTTGTCCTGAGGATGAACGGGAAGACGGGGAACCAATGAGAGACTAGCTCTTGGTGTTGGGACAGGCACAGGTCACTCTATTTTCCCATCAGGAAGAAGAATTAACCACAGGCTCAGCCTGCCCCCCGGAACCAGAACAGGGCCTGAAGCCATCCTGCGCTTTTGCGGCCAGCTCCCAAAAATGCGACTTGTAAAATGTAGCTTCAGGGCACTGCAATTCACAAACCTGCAGAGTTATAAATGATAACTCTCGTCCACAAATATATTGAGGGAAGGCAAAGAAGAGGATGTGAAATCAAGGCAGAATTGCAGGAAACAGATTTCAGGAGGTAGATTCGAATCGCCTTTAAAGCACATGAAAAGCGGCAAAACGTTGACAATGATGCCCTTGGCCAAAAAGGGCGTATGCGTTTTTTCCTGAATATATTCAGGAAAAAAACGCATACGCCCTTTTTGGCCAACCAAGCAACCTGGAAAGGCAAATCAGCGCTACAAAGAAGTCTCGCTTCCCATCGGTCAAAAGGGCCATGCTGAAAAAAGTGTCAAAACCAGAAATGCAGGACAGGCCATGGAGAAATGGGAGCCTTGCTACACTGATGGTCAGGATGTAAATTGCCAACAGCCACTCTGGAGAAGTGTACGGTGTGTCCTGAAACATCTAAGAAACACAGCTTAGAGAGCATAGGGCACTTCCACGCATGGGGGGATAAAGTGGGAAAATTGAAAATCAGCAAGACACAAGCACCCCAAAGTTTAGGGCTGCTCTGTTGACAAGGACCTCCACTTCATTCCACCTTAAATATCCCAGGAAAGCGAAAAATGGATCAAAAAGTTGTGGTCCTTATGTACAATGGAATATCACTCAGCCATGAAATCAATGTCATAAGGCTAGTAGCAGCATGATGAGTGGATTTAGGTAAGACGATTCTAAGTGAAATAAGTCACACAGAAAAGGACACTTCTCATAAGGTGTCACTTATAGAGGGAATGTAAAAACCGTTACACTTGAACTGAATTACAAAACAGAACAGAGTCACACATGCAGAAAACACACTATGGCTGCTTAACGGGAAAGGTGAGGTGGGGTGATACATAAAACAAGAGTTTCAAATTAGCTCAGATACCGTTCCATAAACCCAATATGTAATAGACAAGACCTACTCCTTGCTCAGAGAACTGGACTCAACACGCCCGATTCACCGCACAAGAATATATCTGACTAGTAATAATCTTAAAACCTATGTATTGATATCTCTCTGTTAGTGTGTCAAGTGGGTGTAAAGCGGCAAAAACACAGCCGTGAAAAGCAGCTAAACTCCATTATAAAAATAAATTACTTTGAAAAACCCATGAAACAAAGACAGGGAAAGAGAGAGAAATTCTTACACAATTCGTTCAGGGCCTGTGATGCAACCTGGATTGACCATATCTAGACCCACAGCTGGATGAGACATAAGGGTGGACACTCTTGGGGCTGAGAGGTTTGGTGAGGTTGGGTGAGCAAACGCAGACCCTTTAAAGTAATACTGCGTGCTACCCATCGCATGGGTCCCAAATCTCCAGGTTCAAGGGCATCTTCCTACATCGAAAACATGCATGAGAAACCCAGAAGATGGTACACCGTGTGATGGGGAAAGGTTTCTAAAACGCACCTCATTTCTCATCTCCTTGTGCTCGGGTTCGCCATTCCAGCCACTTTACTAGCAATCTCCCTACTTGGAGCATCAGCACCTTTAACCTCCTGTTCCGTACAGGTTGCAATTTGTCCTGAGGATGAACGGGAAGACGGGGAACCAATGAGAGACTAGCTCTTGGTGTTGGGACAGGCACAGGTCACTCTATTTTCCCATCAGGAAGAAGAATTAACCACAGGCTCAGCCTGCCCCCCGGAACCAGAACAGGGCCTGAAGCCATCCTGCGCTTTTGCGGCCAGCTCCCAAAAAAGAGACTTGTAAAATGGAGCTTCAGGGCACTGCAATTCACAAACCTGCAGAGTTATAAATGATAACTCTCGTCCACAAATATATTGAGGGAAGGCAAAGAAGAGGATTTGAAATCAAGGCAGAATTGCAGGAAACAGATTTCAGGAGGTAGATTCGAATCGCCTTTAAAGCACATGAAAAGCGGCAAAACGTTGACAATGATGCCCTTGGCCAAAAAGGGCGTATGCGTTTTTTCCTGAATATATTCAGGAGAAAACGCATACGCCCTTTTTGGCCAACCAAGCAACCTGGAAAGGCAAATCAGCGCTACAAAGAAGTCTCGCTTCCCATCGGTCAAAAGGGCCATGCTGAAAAAAGTGTCAAAACCAGAAATGCAGGACAGGCCATGGAGAAATGGGAGCCTTGCTACACTGATGGGCGGGATGTAAATTGCCAACAGCCACTCTGGAGAAGTGTACGGTGTGTCCTGAAACATCTAAAAAAACACAGCTTAGAGAGCATAGGGCACTTCCACGCATGGGGGGATAAAGTGGGAAAATTGAAAATCAGCAAGACACAAGCACCCCAAAGTTTAGGGCTGCTCTGTTGACAAGACCTCCACTTCATTCCACCTTAAATATCCCAGGAAAGAGAAAAATGGATCAAAAAGTTGTGGTCCTTATGTACAATGGAATATCACTCAGCCATGAAATCAATGTCATAAGGGTAGTAGCAGCATGATGAGTGGATTTAGGTAAGACGATTCTAAGTGAAATAAGTCACACAGAAAAGGACACTTCTCATAAGGTGTCACTTATAGAGGGAATGTAAAAACCGTTACACTTGAACTGAATTACAAAACAGAACAGAGTCACACATGCAGAAAACACACTATGGCTGCTTAACGGGAAAGGTGAGGTGGGGTGATACATAAAACAAGAGTTTCAAATTAGCTCAGATACCGTTCCATAAACCCAATATGTAATAGACAAGACCTACTCCTTGCTCAGAGAACTGGACTCAACACGCCCGATTCACCGCACAAGAATATATCTGACTAGTAATAATCTTAAAACCTATGTATTGATATCTCTCTGTTAGTGTGTCAAGTGGGTGTAAAGCGGCATAAACACAGCCGTGAAAAGCAGCTAAACCCCATTATAAAAATAAATTACTTTGAAAAACCCATGAAACAAAGACAGGGAAAGAGAGAGAAATTCTTACACAATTCGTTCAGGGCCTGTGATGCAACCTGGATTGACCATATCTAGACCCACAGCTGGATGAGACATAAGGGTGGACACTCTTGGGGCTGAGAGGTTTGGTGAGGTTGGGTGAGCAAACGCAGACCCTTTAAAGTAATACTGCGTGCTACCCATCGCATGGGTCCCAAATCTCCAGGTTCAAGGGCATCTTCCTACATCGAAAACATGCATGAGAAACCCAGAAGATGGTACACCGTGTGATGGGGAAAGGTTTCTAAAACGCACCTCATTTCTCATCTCCTTGTGCTCGGGTTCGCCATTCCAGCCACTTTACTAGCAATCTCCCTACTTGGAGCATCAGCACCTTTAACCTCCTGTTCCGTACAGGTTGCAATTTGTCCTGAGGATGAACGGGAAGACGGGGAACCAATGAGAGACTAGCTCTTGGTGTTGGGACAGGCACAGGTCACTCTATTTTCCCATCAGGAAGAAGAATTAACCACAGGCTCAGCCTGCCCCCCGGAACCAGAACAGGGCCTGAAGCCATCCTGCGCTTTTGCGGCCAGCTCCCAAAAAAGAGACTTGTAAAATGGAGCTTCAGGGCACTGCAATTCACAAACCTGCAGAGTTATAAATGATAACTCTCGTCCACAAATATATTGAGGGAAGGCAAAGAAGAGGATTTGAAATCAAGGCAGAATTGCAGGAAACAGATTTCAGGAGGTAGATTCGAATCGCCTTTAAAGCACATGAAAAGCGGCAAAACGTTGACAATGATGCCCTTGGCCAAAAAGGGCGTATGCGTTTTTTCCTGAATATATTCAGGAGAAAACGCATACGCCCTTTTTGGCCAACCAAGCAACCTGGAAAGGCAAATCAGCGCTACAAAGAAGTCTCGCTTCCCATCGGTCAAAAGGGCCATGCTGAAAAAAGTGTCAAAACCAGAAATGCAGGACAGGCCATGGAGAAATGGGAGCCTTGCTACACTGATGGGCGGGATGTAAATTGCCAACAGGCACTCTGGAGAAGTGTACGGTGTGTCCTGAAACATCTAAAAAAACACAGCTTAGAGAGCATAGGGCACTTCCACGCATGGGGGGATAAAGTGGGAAAATTGAAAATCAGCAAGACACAAGCACCCCAAAGTTTAGGGTTGCTCTGTTGACAAGACCTCCACTTCATTCCACCTTAAATATCCCAGGAAAGAGAAAAATGGATCAAAAAGTTGTGGTCCTTATGTACAATGGAATATCACTCAGCCATGAAATCAATGTCATAAGGCTAGTAGCAGCATGATGAGTGGATTTAGGTAAGACGATTCTAAGTGAAATAAGTCACAGAGAAAAGGACACTTCTCATAAGGTGTCACTTATAGAGGGAATGTAAAAACCGTTACACTTGAACTGAATTACAAAACAGAACAGAGTCACACATGCAGAAAACACACTATGGCTGCTTAACGGGAAAGGTGAGGTGAGGTGATACATAAAACAAGAGTTTCAAATTAGCTCAGATACCGTTCCATAAACCCAATATGTAATAGACAAGACCTACTCCTTGCTCAGAGAACTGTACTCAACACGCCCGATTCACCGCACAAGAATATATCTGACTAGTAATAATCTTAAAACCTATGTATTGATATCTCTCTGTTAGTGTGTCAAGTGGGTGTAAAGCGGCATAAACACAGCCGTGAAAAGCAGCTAAACCCCATTATAAAATAAATTACTTTTAAAAACCCATGAAACAAAGACAGGGAAAGAGAGAGAAATTCTTACACAATTCGTTCAGGGGCTGTGATGCAACCTGGATTGACCATATCTAGACCCACAGCTGGATGAGACATAAGGGTGGACACTCTTGGGGCTGAGAGGTTTGGTGAGGTTGGGTGAGCAAACGCACACCCTTTAAAGTAATACTGCGTGCTACCCATCGCATGGGTCCCAAATCTCCAGGTTCAAGGGCATCTTCCTACATCGAAAACATGCATGAGAAACCCAGAAGATGGTACACCGTGTGATGGGGAAAGGTTTCTAAAACGCACCTCATTTCTCATCTCCTTGTGCTCGGGTTCGCCATTCCAGCCACTTTACTAGCAATCTCCCTACTTGGAGCATCAGCACCTTTAACCTCCTGTTCCGTACAGGTTGCAATTTGTCCTGAGGATGAACGGGAAGACGGGGAACCAATGAGAGACTAGCTCTTGGTGTTGGGACAGGCACAGGTCACTCTATTTTCCCATCAGGAAGAAGAATTAACCACAGGCTCAGCCTGCCCCCCGGAACCAGAACAGGGCCTGAAGCCATCCTGCGCTTTTGCGGCCAGCTCCCAAAAATGCGACTTGTAAAATGTAGCTTCAGGGCACTGCAATTCACAAACCTGCAGAGTTATAAATGATAACTCTCGTCCACAATATATTGAGGGAAGGCAAAGAAGAGGATGTGAAATCAAGGCAGAATTGCAGGAAACAGATTTCAGGAGGTAGATTCGAATCGCCTTTAAAGCACATGAAAAGCGGCAAAACGTTGACAATGATGCCCTTGGCCAAAAAGGGCGTATGCGTTTTTTCCTGAATATATTCAGGAAAAAAACGCATACGCCCTTTTTGGCCAACCAAGCAACCTGGAAAGGCAAATCAGCGCTACAAAGAAGTCTCGCTTCCCATCGGTCAAAAGGGCCATGCTGAAAAAAGTGTCAAAACCAGAAATGCAGGACAGGCCATGGAGAAATGGGGAGCCTTGCTACACTGATGGTCAGGATGTAATTGCCAACAGCCACTCTGGAGAAGTGTACGGTGTGTCCTGAAACATCTAAGAAACACAGCTTAGAGAGCATAGGGCACTTCCACGCATGGGGGGATAAAGTGGGAAAATTGAAAATCAGCAAGACACAAGCACCCCAAAGTTTAGGGCTGCTCTGTTGACAAGGACCTCCACTTCATTCCACCTTAAATATCCCAGGAAAGCGAAAAATGGATCAAAAAGTTGTGGTCCTTATGTACAATGGAATATCACTCAGCCATGAAATCAATGTCATAAGGCTAGTAGCAGCATGATGAGTGGATTTAGGTAAGACGATTCTAAGTGAAATAAGTCACACAGAAAAGGACACTTCTCATAAGGTGTCACTTATAGAGGGAATGTAAAAACCGTTACACTTGAACTGAATTACAAAACAGAACAGAGTCACACATGCAGAAAACACACTATGGCTGCTTAACGGGAAAGGTGAGGTGGGGTGATACATAAAACAAGAGTTTCAAATTAGCTCAGATACCGTTCCATAAACCCAATATGTAATAGACAAGACCTACTCCTTGCTCAGAGAACTGGACTCAACACGCCCGATTCACCGCACAAGAATATATCTGACTAGTAATAATCTTAAAACCTATGTATTGATATCTCTCTGTTAGTGTGTCAAGTGGGTGTAAAGCGGCAAAAACACAGCCGTGAAAAGCAGCTAAACTCCATTATAAAAATAAATTACTTTGAAAAACCCATGAAACAAAGACAGGGAAAGAGAGAGAAATTCTTACACAATTCGTTCAGGGCCTGTGATGCAACCTGGATTGACCATATCTAGACCCACAGCTGGATGAGACATAAGGGTGGACACTCTTGGGGCTGAGAGGTTTGGTGAGGTTGGGTGAGCAAACGCAGACCCTTTAAAGTAATACTGCGTGCTACCCATCGCATGGGTCCCAAATCTCCAGGTTCAAGGGCATCTTCCTACATCGAAAACATGCATGAGAAACCCAGAAGATGGTACACCGTGTGATGGGGAAAGGTTTCTAAAACGCACCTCATTTCTCATCTCCTTGTGCTCGGGTTCGCCATTCCAGCCACTTTACTAGCAATCTCCCTACTTGGAGCATCAGCACCTTTAACCTCCTGTTCCGTACAGGTTGCAATTTGTCCTGAGGATGAACGGGAAGACGGGGAACCAATGAGAGACTAGCTCTTGGTGTTGGGACAGGCACAGGTCACTCTATTTTCCCATCAGGAAGAAGAATTAACCACAGGCTCAGCCTGCCCCCCGGAACCAGAACAGGGCCTGAAGCCATCCTGCGCTTTTGCGGCCAGCTCCCAAAAAAGAGACTTGTAAAATGGAGCTTCAGGGCACTGCAATTCACAAACCTGCAGAGTTATAAATGATAACTCTCGTCCACAAATATATTGAGGGAAGGCAAAGAAGAGGATTTGAAATCAAGGCAGAATTGCAGGAAACAGATTTCAGGAGGTAGATTCGAATCGCCTTTAAAGCACATGAAAAGCGGCAAAACGTTGACAATGATGCCCTTGGCCAAAAAGGGCGTATGCGTTTTTTCCTGAATATATTCAGGAGAAAACGCATACGCCCTTTTTGGCCAACCAAGCAACCTGGAAAGGCAAATCAGCGCTACAAAGAAGTCTCGCTTCCCATCGGTCAAAAGGGCCATGCTGAAAAAAGTGTCAAAACCAGAAATGCAGGACAGGCCATGGAGAAATGGGAGCCTTGCTACACTGATGGGCGGGATGTAAATTGCCAACAGGCACTCTGGAGAAGTGTACGGTGTGTCCTGAAACATCTAAAAAAACACAGCTTAGAGAGCATAGGGCACTTCCACGCATGGGGGGATAAAGTGGGAAAATTGAAAATCAGCAAGACACAAGCACCCCAAAGTTTAGGGTTGCTCTGTTGACAAGACCTCCACTTCATTCCACCTTAAATATCCCAGGAAAGAGAAAAATGGATCAAAAAGTTGTGGTCCTTATGTACAATGGAATATCACTCAGCCATGAAATCAATGTCATAAGGCTAGTAGCAGCATGATGAGTGGATTTAGGTAAGACGATTCTAAGTGAAATAAGTCACAGAGAAAAGGACACTTCTCATAAGGTGTCACTTATAGAGGGAATGTAAAAACCGTTACACTTGAACTGAATTACAAAACAGAACAGAGTCACACATGCAGAAAACACACTATGGCTGCTTAACGGGAAAGGTGAGGTGAGGTGATACATAAAACAAGAGTTTCAAATTAGCTCAGATACCGTTCCATAAACCCAATATGTAATAGACAAGACCTACTCCTTGCTCAGAGAACTGTACTCAACACGCCCGATTCACCGCACAAGAATATATCTGACTAGTAATAATCTTAAAACCTATGTATTGATATCTCTCTGTTAGTGTGTCAAGTGGGTGTAAAGCGGCATAAACACAGCCGTGAAAAGCAGCTAAACCCCATTATAAAAATAAATTACTTTTAAAAACCCATGAAACAAAGACAGGGAAAGAGAGAGAAATTCTTACACAATTCGTTCAGGGGCTGTGATGCAACCTGGATTGACCATATCTAGACCCACAGCTGGATGAGACATAAGGGTGGACACTCTTGGGGCTGAGAGGTTTGGTGAGGTTGGGTGAGCAAACGCAGACCCTTTAAAGTAATACTGCGTGCTACCCATCGCATGGGTCCCAAATCTCCAGGTTCAAGGGCATCTTCCTACATCGAAAACATGCATGAGAAACCCAGAAGATGGTACACCGTGTGATGGGGAAAGGTTTCTAAAACGCACCTCATTTCTCATCTCCTTGTGCTCGGGTTCGCCATTCCAGCCACTTTACTAGCAATCTCCCTACTTGGAGCATCAGCACCTTTAACCTCCTGTTCCGTACAGGTTGCAATTTGTCCTGAGGATGAACGGGAAGACGGGGAACCAATGAGAGACTAGCTCTTGGTGTTGGGACAGGCACAGGTCACTCTATTTTCCCATCAGGAAGAAGAATTAACCACAGGCTCCGCCTGCCCCCCGGAACCAGAACAGGGCCTGAAGCCATCCTGCGCTTTTGCGGCCAGCTCCCAAAAAAGCGACTTGTAAAATGGAGCTTCAGGGCACTGCAATTCACAAACCTGCAGAGTTATAAATGATAACTCTCGTCCACAAATATATTGAGGGAAGGCAAAGAAGGGGATTTGAAATCAAGGCAGAATTGCAGGAAACAGATTTCAGGAGGTAGATTCGAATCGCCTTTAAAGCACATGAAAAGCGGCAAAACGTTGACAATGATGCCCTTGGCCAAAAAGGGCGTATGCGTTTTTTCCTGAATATATTCAGGAGAAAACGCATACGCCCTTTTTGGCCAACCAAGCAACCTGGAAAGGCAAATCAGCGCTACAAAGAAGTCTCGCTTCCCATCGGTCAAAAGGGCCATGCTGAAAAAAGTGTCAAAACCAGAAATGCAGGACAGGCCATGGAGAAATGGGAGCCTTGCTACACTGATGGGCGGGATGTAAATTGCCAACAGCCACTCTGGAGAAGTGTACGGTGTGTCCTGAAATATCTAAAAAACACAGCTTAGAGAGCATAGGGCACTTCCACGCATGGGGGTATAAAGTGGGAAAATTGAAAATCAGCAAGACACAAGCACCCCAAAGTTTAGGGCTGCTCTGTTGACAAGGACCTCCACTTCATTCCACCTTAAATATCCCAGGAAAGCGAAAAATGGATCAAAAAGTTGTGGTCCTTATGTAACTTGGAATATCACTCAGCCATGAAATCAATGTCATAAGGCTAGTAGCAGCATGATGAGTGGATTTAGGTAAGACGATTCTAAGTGAAATAAGTCACAGAGAAAAGGACACTTCTCATAAGGTGTCACTTATAGAGGGAATGTAAAAACCGTTACACTTGAACTGAATTACAAAACAGAACAGAGTCACACATGCAGAAAACACACTATGGCTGCTTAACGGGAAAGGTGAGGTGGGGTGATACATAAAACCAGAGTTTCAAATTAGCTCAGATACCGTTCCATAAACCCAATATGTAATAGACAAGACCTACTCCTTGCTCAGAGAACTGGACTCAACACGCCCGATTCACCGCACAAGAATATATCTGACTAGAAATAATCTTAAAACCTATGTATTGATATCTCTCTGTTAGTGTGTCAAGTGGGTGTAAAGCGGCATAAACACAGCCGTGAAAAGCAGCTAAACCCCATTATAAAAATAAATTACTTTGAAAAACCCATGAAACAAAGACAGGGAAAGAGAGAGAAATTCTTACACAATTCGTTCAGGGGCTGTGATGCAACCTGGATTGACCATATCTAGACCCACAGCTGGATGAGACATAAGGGTGGACACTCTTGGGGCTGAGAGGTTTGGTGAGGTTGGGTGAGCAAACGCAGACCCTTTAAAGTAATACTGCGTGCTACCCTTCGCATGGGTCCCAAATCTCCAGGTTCAAGGGCATCTTCCTACATCGAAAACATGCATGAGAAACCCAGAAGATGGTACACCGTGTGATGGGGAAAGGTTTCTAAAACGCACCTCATTTCTCATCTCCTTGTGCTCGGGTTCGCCATTCCAGCCACTTTACTAGCAATCTCCCTACTTGGAGCATCAGCACCTTTAACCTCCTGTTCCGTACAGGTTGCAATTTGTCCTGAGGATGAACGGGAAGACGGGGAACCAATGAGAGACTAGCTCTTGGTGTTGGGACAGGCACAGGTCACTCTATTTTCCCATCAGGAAGAAGAATTAACCACAGGCTCAGCCTGCCCCCCGGAACCAGAACAGGGCCTGAAGCCATCCTGCGCTTTTGCGGCCAGCTCCCAAAAAAGAGACTTGTAAAATGGAGCTTCAGGGCACTGCAATTCACAAACCTGCAGAGTTATAAATGATAACTCTCGTCCACAAATATATTGAGGGAAGGCAAAGAAGAGGATTTGAAATCAAGGCAGAATTGCAGGAAACAGATTTCAGGAGGTAGATTCGAATCGCCTTTAAAGCACATGAAAAGCGGCAAAACGTTGACAATGATGCCCTTGGCCAAAAAGGGCGTATGCGTTTTTTTCCTGAATATATTCAGGAGAAAACGCATACGCCGTTTTTGGCCAACCAAGCAACCTGGAAAGGCAAATCAGCGCTACAAAGAAGTCTCGCTTCCCATCGGTCAAAAGGGCCATGCTGAAAAAAGTGTCAAAACCAGAAATGCAGGACAGGCCATGGAGAAATGGGAGCCTTGCTACACTGATGGGCGGGATGTAAATTGCCAACAGCCACTCTGGAGAAGTGTACGGTGTGTCCTGAAACATCTAAAAAAACACAGCTTAGAGAGCATAGGGCACTTCCACGCATGGGGGGATAAAGTGGGAAAATTGAAAATCAGCAAGACACAAGCACCCCAAAGTTTAGGGCTGCTCTGTTGACAAGACCTCCACTTCATTCCACCTTAAATATCCCAGGAAAGAGAAAAATGGATCAAAAAGTTGTGGTCCTTATGTACAATGGAATATCACTCAGCCATGAAATCAATGTCATAAGGCTAGTAGCAGCATGATGAGTGGATTTAGGTAAGACGATTCTAAGTGAAATAAGTCACACAGAAAAGGACACTTCTCATAAGGTGTCACTTATAGAGGGAATGTAAAAACCGTTACACTTGAACTGAATTACAAAACAGAACAGAGTCACACATGCAGAAAACACACTATGGCTGCTTAACGGGAAAGGTGAGGTGAGGTGATACATAAAACAAGAGTTTCAAATTAGCTCAGATACCGTTCCATAAACCCAATATGTAATAGACAAGACCTACTCCTTGCTCAGAGAACTGGACTCAACACGCCCGATTCACCGCACAAGAATATATCTGACTAGTAATAATCTTAAAACCTATGTATTGATATCTCTCTGTTAGTGTGTCAAGTGGGTGTAAAGCGGCATAAACACAGCCGTGAAAAGCAGCTAAAACCCATTATAAAAATAAATTACTTTTAAAAACCCATGAAACAAAGACGTGGAAAGAGAGAGAAATTCTTACACAATTCGTTCAGGGGCTGTGATGCAACCTGGATTGACCATATCTAGACCCACAGCTGGATGAGACATAAGGGTGGACACTCTTGGGGCTGAGGGGTTTGGTGAGGTTGGGTGAGCAAACGCAGACCCTTTAAAGTAATACTGCGTGCTACCCATCGCATGGGTCCCAAATCTCCAGGTTCAAGGGCATCTTCCTACATCGAAAACATGCATGAGAAACCCAGAAGATGGTACACCGTGTGATGGGGAAAGGTTTCTAAAACGCACCTCATTTCTCATCTCCTTGTGCTCGGGTTTGCCATTCCAGCCACTTTACTAGCAATCTCCCTACTTGGAGCATCAGCACCTTTAACCTCCTGTTCCGTACAGGTTGCAATTTGTCCTGAGGATGAACGGGAAGACGGGGAACCAATGAGAGACTAGCTCTTGGTATTGGGACAGGCACAGGTCACTCTATTTTCCCATCAGGAAGAAGAATTAACCACAGGCTCAGCCTGCCCCCCGGAACCAGAACAGGGCCTGAAACCATCCTGCGCTTTTGCGGCCAGCTCCCAAAAAAGCGACTTGTAAAATGGAGCTTCAGGGCACTGCAATTCACAAACCTGCAGAGTTATAAATGATAACTCTCGTCCACAAATATATTGAGGGAAGGCAAAGAAGAGGATTTGAAATCAAGGCAGAATTGCAGGAAACAGATTTCAGGAGGTAGATTCGAATCGCCTTTAAAGCACATGAAAAGCGGCAAAACGTTGACAATGATGCCCTTGGCCAAAAAGGGCGTATGCGTTTTTTCCTGAATATATTCAGGAAAAAACGCATACGCCCTTTTTGGCCAACCAAGCAACCTGGAAAGGCAAATCAGCGCTACAAAGAAGTCTCGCTTCCCATCGGTCAAAAGGGCCATGCTGAAAAAAGTGTCAAAACCAGAAATGCAGGACAGGCCATGGAGAAATGGGAGCCTTGCTACACTGATGGGCGGGATGTAAATTGCCAACAGCCACTCTGGAGAAGTGTACGGTGTGTCCTGAAACTTCTAAGAAACACAGCTTAGAGAGCATAGGGCACTTCCACGCATGGGGGGATAAAGTGGGAAAATTGAAAATCAGCAAGACACAAGCACCCCAAAGTTTAGGGCTGCTCTGTTGACAAGGACCTCCACTTCATTCCACCTTAAATATCCCAGGAAAGCGAAAAATGGATCAAAAAGTTGTGGTCCTTATGTACAATGGAATATCACTCAGCCATGAAATCAATGTCATAAGGCTAGTAGCAGCATGATGAGTGGATTTAGGTAAGACGATTCTAAGTGAAATAAGTCACACAGAAAAGGACACTTCTCATAAGGTGTCACTTATAGAGGGAATGTAAAAACCGTTACACTTGAACTGAATTACAAAACAGAACAGAGTCACACATGCAGAAAACACACTATGGCTGCTTAACGGGAAAGGTGAGGTGGGGTGATACATAAAACAAGAGTTTCAAATTAGCTCAGATACCGTTCCATAAACCCAATATGTAATAGACAAGACCTACTCCTTGCTCAGAGAACTGGACTCAACACGCCCGATTCACCGCACAAGAATATATCTGACTAGTAATAACCTTAAAACCTATGTATTGATATCTCTCTGTTAGTGTGTCAAGTGGGTGTAAAGCGGCATAAACACAGCCGTGAAAAGCAGCTAAACCCCATTATAAAAATAAATTACTTTTAAAAACCCATGAAACAAAGACAGGGAAAGAGAGAGAAATTCTTACACAATTCGTTCAGGGGCTGTGATGCAACCTGGATTGACCATATCTAGACCCACAGCTGGATGAGACATAAGGGTGGACACTCTTGGGGCTGAGAGGTTTGGTGAGGTTGGGTGAGCAAACGCACACCCTTTAAAGTAATACTGCGTGCTACCCATCGCATGGGTCCCAAATCTCCAGGTTCAAGGGCATCTTCCTACATCGAAAACATGCATGAGAAACCCAGAAGATGGTACACCGTGTGATGGGGAAAGGTTTCTAAAACGCACCTCATTTCTCATCTCCTTGTGCTCGGGTTCGCCATTCCAGCCACTTTACTAGCAATCTCCCTACTTGGAGCATCAGCACCTTTAACCTCCTGTTCCGTACAGGTTGCAATTTGTCCTGAGGATGAACGGGAAGACGGGGAACCAATGAGAGACTAGCTCTTGGTGTTGGGACAGGCACAGGTCACTCTATTTTCCCATCAGGAAGAAGAATTAACCACAGGCTCAGCCTGCCCCCCGGAACCAGAACAGGGCCTGAAGCCATCCTGCGCTTTTGCGGCCAGCTCCCAAAAATGCGACTTGTAAAATGGAGCTTCAGGGCACTGCAATTCACAAACCTGCAGAGTTATAAATGATAACTCTCGTCCACAAATATATTGAGGGAAGGCAAAGAAGGGGATTTGAAATCAAGGCAGAATTGCAGGAAACAGATTTCAGGAGGTAGATTCGAATCGCCTTTAAAGCACATGAAAAGCGGCAAAACGTTGACAATGATGCCCTTGGCCAAAAAGGGCGTATGCGTTTTTTCCTGAATATATTCAGGAAAAAACGCATACGCCCTTTTTGGCCAACCAAGCAACCTGGAAAGGCAAATCAGCGCTACAAAGAAGTCTCGCTTCCCATCGGTCAAAAGGGCCATGCTGAAAAAAGTGTCAAAACCAGAAATGCAGGACAGGCCATGGAGAAATGGGAGCCTTGCTACACTGATGGGCGGGATGTAAATTGCCAACAGCCACTCTGGAGAAGTGTACGGTGTGTCCTGAAATATCTAAAAAACACAGCTTAGAGAGCATAGGGCACTCCCACGCATGGGGGGATAAAGTGGGAAAATTGAAAATCAGCAAGACACAAGCACCCCAAAGTTTAGGGCTGCTCTGTTGACAAGGACCTCCACTTCATTCCACCTTAAATATCCCAGGAAAGCGAAAAATGGATCAAAAAGTTGTGGTCCTTATGTACAATGGAATATCACTCAGCCATGAAATCAATGTCATAAGGCTAGTAGCAGCATGATGAGTGGATTTAGGTAAGACGATTCTAAGTGAAATAAGTCACACAGAAAAGGACACTTCTCATAAGGTGTCACTTATAGAGGGAATGTAAAAACCGTTACACTTGAACTGAATTACAAAACAGAACAGAGTCACACATGCAGAAAACACACTATGGCTGCTTAACGGGAAAGGTGAGGTGGGGTGATACATAAAACAAGAGTTTCAAATTAGCTCAGATACCGTTCCATAAACCCAATATGTAATAGACAAGACCTACTCCTTGCTCAGAGAACTGGACTCAACACGCCCGATTCACCGCACAAGAATATATCTGACTAGTAATAATCTTAAAACCTATGTATTGATATCTCTCTGTTAGTGTGTCAAGTGGGTGTAAAGCGGCATAAACACAGCCGTGAAAAGCAGCTAAACCCCATTATAAAAATAAATTACTTTTAAAAACCCATGAAACAAAGACAGGGAAAGAGAGAGAAATTCTTACACAATTCGTTCAGGGGCTGTGATGCAACCTGGATTGACCATATCTAGACCCACAGCTGGATGAGACATAAGGGTGGACACTCTTGGGGCTGAGAGGTTTGGTGAGGTTGGGTGAGCAAACGCAGACCCTTTAAAGTAATACTGCGTGCTACCCATCGCATGGGTCCCAAATCTCCAGGTCCAAGGGCATCTTCCTACATCGAAAACATGCATGAGAAACCCAGAAGATGGTACAGCGTGTGATGGGGAAAGGTTTCTAAAACGCACCTCATTTCTCATCTCCTTGTGCTCGGGTTCGCCATTCCAGCCACTTTACTAGCAATCTCCCTACTTGGAGCATCAGCACCTTTAACCTCCTGTTCCGTACAGGTTGCAATTTGTCCTGAGGATGAACGGGAAGACGGGGAACCAATGAGAGACTAGCTCTTGGTGTTGGGACAGGCACAGGTCACTCTATTTTCCCATCAGGAAGAAGAATTAACCACAGGCTCAGCCTGCCCCCCGGAACCAGAACAGGGCCTGAAGCCATCCTGCGCTTTTGCGGCCAGCTCCCAAAAAAGCGACTTGTAAAATGGAGCTTCAGGGCACTGCAATTCACAAACCTGCAGAGTTATAAATGATAACTCTCGTCCACAAATATATTGAGGGAAGGCAAAGAAGAGGATTTGAAATCAAGGCAGAATTGCAGGAAACAGATTTCAGGAGGTAGATTCGAATCGCCTTTAAAGCACATGAAAAGCGGCAAAACGTTGACAATGATGCCCTTGGCCAAAAAGGGCGTATGCGTTTTTTCCTGAATATATTCAGGAGAAAACGCATACGCCCTTTTTGGCCAACCAAGCAACCTGGAAAGGCAAATCAGCGCTACAAAGAAGTCTCGCTTCCCATCGGTCAAAAGGGCCATGCTGAAAAAAGTGTCAAAACCAGAAATGCAGGACAGGCCATGGAGAAATGGGAGCCTTGCTACACTGATGGGCGGGATGTAAATTGCCAACAGCCACTCTGGAGAAGTGTACGGTGTGTCCTGAAACATCTAAAAAACACAGCTTAGAGAGCATAGGGCACTTCCACGCATGGGGGGATAAAGTGGGAAAATTGAAAATCAGCAAGACACAAGCACCCCAAAGTTTAGGGCTGCTCTGTTGACAAGGACCTCCACTTCATTCCACCTTAAATATCCCAGGAAAGCGAAAAATGGATCAAAAAGTTGTGGTCCTTATGTACAATGGAATATCACTCAGCCATGAAATCAATGTCATAAGGCTAGTAGCAGCATGATGAGTGGATTTAGGTAAGACGATTCTAAGTGAAATAAGTCACACAGAAAAGGACACTTCTCATAAGGTGTCACTTATAGAGGGAATGTAAAAACCGTTACACTTGAACTGAATTACAAAACAGAACAGAGTCACACATGCAGAAAACACACTATGGATGCTTAACGGGAAAGGTGAGGTGAGGTGATACATAAAACAAGAGTTTCAAATTAGCTCAGATACCGTTCCATAAACCCAATATGTAATAGACAAGACCTACTCCTTGCTCAGAGAACTGTACTCAACACGCCCGATTCACCGCACAAGAATATATCTGACTAGTAATAATCTTAAAACCTATGTATTGATATCTCTCTGTTAGTGTGTCAAGTGGGTGTAAAGCGGCATAAACACAGCCGTGAAAAGCAGCTAAACCCCATTATAAAAATAAATTACTTTTAAAAACCCATGAAACAAAGACAGGGAAAGAGAGAGAAATTCTTACACAATTCGTTCAGGGGCTGTGATGCAACCTGGATTGACCATATCTAGACCCACAGCTGGATGAGACATAAGGGTGGACACTCTTGGGGCTGAGAGGTTTGGTGAGGTTGGGTGAGCAAACGCAGACCCTTTAAAGTAATACTGCGTGCTACCCATCGCATGGGTCCCAAATCTCCAGGTTCAAGGGCATCTTCCTACATCGAAAACATGCATGAGAAACCCAGAAGATGGTACACCGTGTGATGGGGAAAGGTTTCTAAAACGCACCTCATTTCTCATCTCCTTGTGCTCGGGTTCGCCATTCCAGCCACTTTACTAGCAATCTCCCTACTTGGAGCATCAGCACCTTTAACCTCCTGTTCCGTACAGGTTGCAATTTGTCCTGAGGATGAACGGGAAGACGGGGAACCAATGAGAGACTAGCTCTTGGTGTTCTGACAGGCACAGGTCACTCTATTTTCCCATCAGGAAGAAGAATTAACCACAGGTTCAACCTGCCCCCCGGAACCAGAACAGGGCCTGAAGCCATCCTGCGCTTTTGCGGACAGCTCCCAAAAAAGCGAGTTGTAAAATGGAGCGTCAGGGCACTGCAATTCACAAAACTGCAGAGTTATAAATGATAACTCTCGTCCACAAATATATGGAGGGAAGTCAAAGAAGAGGATTTGAAATCAAGGCAGAATTGCAGGGAACAGATTTCAGGAGGTAGATTCGAATCGCCTTTAAAGCACATGAAAAGTGGGAAAACGTTGACAATGATGCCCTTGGCCAAAAAGGGCTTACGCGTTTTTTCCTGAATATATTCAAGAAAAAACGCGTACGCCCTTTTTGGCGAACCAAGCAACCTGGAAAGGCAAATCAGCGCTACAAAGAAGTCTCGCTTCCCATCGGTCAAAAGGGCCATGCTGAAAAAAGTGTCAAAACCAGAAATGCAAGACAGGCCATGGAGAAATGGGAGCCTTGCTACACTGATGGGCGGGATGTAAATTGCCAACAGCCACTCTGGAGAAGTGTACGGTGTGTCCTGAAACATCTAAAAATCACAGCTTAGAGAGCATAGGGCACTTCCACGCATGGGGGGATAAAGTGGGAAAATTGAAAATCAGCAAGACACAAGCACCCCAAAGTTTAGGGCTGCTCTGTTGACAAGGACCTCCACTTCATTCCACCTTAAATATCCCAGGAAAGCGAAAAATGGATAAAAAAGTTGTGGTCCTTATGTACAATGGAATATCACTCAGCCATGAAATCAAAGTCATAAGGCTAGTAGCAGCATGATGAGTGGATTTAGGTAAGACGATTCTAAGTGAAATAAGTCACACCGAAAAGGACACTTCTCATAAGGTGTCACTTATAGAGGGAATGTAAAAACCGTTACACTTGAACTGAATTACAAAACAGAACAGAGTCACACATGCAGAAAACACACTATGGCTGCTTAACGGGAAAGGTGAGGTGGGGTGATACATAAAACAAGAGTTTCAAATTAGCTCAGATACCGTTCCATAAACCCAATATGTAATAGACAAGACCTACTCCTTGCTCAGAGAACTGGACTCAACACGCCCGATTCACCGCACAAGAATATATCCGACTAGTAATAATCTTAAAACCTTTGTATTGATATCTCTCTGTTAGTGTGTCAAGTGGGTGTAAAGCGGCATAAACACAGCCGTGAAAAGCAGCTAAACCCCATTATAAAAATAAATTACTTTTAAAAACCCATGAAACAAAGACAGGGAAAGAGAGAGAAATTCTTACACAATTCGTTCAGGGGCTGTGATGCAACCTGGATTGACCATATCTAGACCCACAGCTGGATGAGACATAAGGGTGGACACTCTTGGGGCTGAGAGGTTTGGTGAGGTTGGGTGAGCAAACGCAGACCCTTTAAAGTAATACTGCGTGCTACCCATCGCATGGGTCCCAAATCTCCAGGTTCAAGGGCATCTTCCTACATCGAAAACATGCATGAGAAACCCAGAAGATGGTACACCGTGTGATGGGGAAAGGTTTCTAAAACGCACCTCATTTCTCATCTCCTTGTGCTCGGGTTCGCCATTCCAGCCACTTTACTAGCAATCTCCCTACTTGGAGCATCAGCACCTTTAACCTCCTGTTCCGTACAGGTTGCAATTTGTCCTGAGGATGAACGGGAAGACGGGGAACCAATGAGAGACTAGCTCTTGGTGTTGGGACAGGCACAGGTCACTCTATTTTCCCATCAGGAAGAAGAATTAACCACAGGCTCAGCCTGCCCCCCGGAACCAGAACAGGGCCTGAAGCCATCCTGCGCTTTTGCGGACAGCTCCCAAAAAAGCGACTTGTAAAATGGAGCTTCAGGGCACTGCAATTCACAAACCTGCAGAGTTATAAATGATAACTCTCGTCCACAAATATATTGAGGGAAGGCAAAGAAGAGGATTTGAAATCAAGGCAGAATTGCAGGAAACAGATTTCAGGAGGTAGATTCGAATCGCCTTTAAAGCACATGAAAAGCGGCAAAACGTTGACAATGATGCCCTTGGCCAAAAAGGGCGTATGCGTTTTTTCCTGAATATATTCAGGAGAAAACGCATACGCCCTTTTTGGCCAACCAAGCAACCTGGAAAGGCAAATCAGCGCTACAAAGAAGTCTCGCTTCCCATCGGTCAAAAGGGCCATGCTGAAAAAAGTGTCAAAACCAGAAATGCAAGACAGGCCATGGAGAAATGGGAGCCTTGCTACACTGATGGGCGGGATGTAAATTGCCAACAGCCACTCTGGAGAAGTGTACGGTGTGTCCTGAAACATCTAAAAATCACAGCTTAGAGAGCATAGGGCACTTCCACGCATGGGGGGATAAAGTGGGAAAATTGAAAATCAGCAAGACACAAGCACCCCAAAGTTTAGGGCTGCTCTGTTGACAAGGACCTCCACTTCATTCCACCTTAAATATCCCAGGAAAGCGAAAAATGGATAAAAAAGTTGTGGTCCTTATGTACAATGGAATATCACTCAGCCATGAAATCAAAGTCATAAGGCTAGTAGCAGCATGATGAGTGGATTTAGGTAAGACGATTCTAAGTGAAATAAGTCACACAGAAAAGGACACTTCTCATAAGGTGTCACTTATAGAGGGAATGTAAAAACCGTTACACTTGAACTGAATTACAAAACAGAACAGAGTCACACATGCAGAAAACACACTATGGCTGCTTAACGGGAAAGGTGAGGTGAGGTGATACATAAAACAAGAGTTTCAAATTAGCTCAGATACCGTTCCATAAACCCAATATGTAATAGACAAGACCTACTCCTTGCTCAGAGAACTGGACTCAACACGCCCGATTCACCGCACAAGAATATATCTGACTAGTAATAATCTTAAAACCTATGTATTGATATCTCTCTGTTAGTGTGTCAAGTGGGTGTAAAGCGGCATAAACACAGCCGTGAAAAGCAGCTAAACCCCATTATAAAAATAAATTACTTTTAAAAACCCATGAAACAAAGACAGGGAAAGAGAGAGAAATTCTTACACAATTCGTTCAGGGGCTGTGATGCAACCTGGATTGACCATATCTAGACCCACAGCTGGATGAGACATAAGGGTGGACACTCTTGGGGCTGAGAGGTTTGGTGAGGTTGGGTGAGCAAACGCAGACCCTTTAAAGTAATACTGCGTGCTACCCATCGCATAGGTCCCAAATCTCCAGGTTCAAGGGCATCTTCCTACATCGAAAACATGCATGAGAAACCCAGAAGATGGTACACCGTGTGATGGGTAAAGGTTTCTAAAACGCACCTCATTTCTCATCTCCTTGTGCTCGGGTTCGCCATTCCAGCCACTTTACTAGCAATCTCCCTACTTGGAGCATCAGCACCTTTAACCTCCTGTTCCGTACAGGTTGCAATTTGTCCTGAGGATGAACGGGAAGACGGGGAACCAATGAGAGACTAGCTCTTGGTGTTCTGACAGGCACAGGTCACTCTATTTTCCCATCAGGAAGAAGAATTAACCACAGGTTCAGCCTGCCCCCCGGAACCAGAACAGGGCCTGAAGCCATCCTGCGCTTTTGCGGACAGCTCCCAAAAAAGCGAGTTGTAAAATGGAGCGTCAGGGCACTGCAATTCACAAAACTGCAGAGTTATAAATGATAACTCTCGTCCACAAATATATGGAGGGAAGTCAAAGAAGAGGATTTGAAATCAAGGCCGAATTGCAGGGAACAGATTTCAGGAGGTAGATTCGAATCGCCTTTAAAGCACATGAAAAGTGGGAAAACGTTGACAATGATGCCCTTGGCCAAAAAGGGCTTACGCGTTTTTTCCTGAATATATTCAAGAAAAAACGCGTACGCCCTTTTTGGCCAACCAAGCAACCTGGAAAGGCAAATCAGCGCTACAAAGAAGACTCGCTTCCCATCGGTCAAAAGGGCCATGCTGAAAAAAGTGTCAAAACCAGAAATGCACGACAGGCCATGGAGAAATGGGAGCCTTGCTACACTGATGGGCGGGATGTAAATTGCCAACAGCCACTCTGGAGAAGTGTACGGTGTGTCCTGAAACATCTAAAAAACACAGCTTAGAGAGCATAGGGCACTTCCACGCATGGGGGGATAAAGAGGGAAAATTGAAAATCAGCAAGACACAAGCACCCCAAAGTTTAGGGCTGCTCTGTTGACAAGGACCTCCACTTCATTCCCCCTTAAATATCCCAGGGAAGCGAAAAATGGATCAAAAAGTTGTGGTCCTTATGTACAATGGAATATCACTCAGCCATGAAATCAAAGTCATAAGGCTAGTAGCAGCATGATGAGTGGATTTAGGTAAGACGATTCTAAGTGAAATAAGTCACACAGAAAAGGACACTTCTCATAAGGTGTCACTTATAGAGGGAATGTAAAAACCCTTACACTTGAACTGAATTACAAAACAGAACAGAGTCACACATGCAGAAAACACACTATGGCTGCTTAACGGGAAAGGTGAGGTGGGGTGATACATAAAACAAGAGTTTCAAATTAGCTCAGATACCGTTCCATAAACCCAATATGTAATAGACAAGACCTACTCCTTGCTCAGAGAACTGGACTCAACACGCCCGATTCACCGCACAAGAATATATCTGACTAGTAATAATCTTAAAACCTATGTATTGATATCTCTCTGTTAGTGTGTCAAGTGGGGGTAAGCGGCATAAACACAGCCGTGAAAAGCAGCTAAACCCCATTATAAAAATAAATTACTTTTAAAAACCCATGAAACAAAGACAGGGAAAGAGAGAGAAATTCTTACACAATTCGTTCAGGGGCTGTGATGCAACCTGGATTGACCATATCTAGACCCACAGCTGGATGAGACATAAGGGTGGACACTCTTGGGGCTGAGAGGTTTGGTGAGGTTGGGTGAGCAAACGCAGACCCTTTAAAGTAATACTGCGTGCTACCCATCGCATGGGTCCCAAATCTCCAGGTTCAAGGGCATCTTCCTACATCGAAAACATGCATGAGAAACCCAGAAGATGGTACACCGTGTGATGGGTAAAGGTTTCTAAAACGCACCTCATTTCTCATCTCCTTGTACTCGGGTTCGCCATTCCAGCCACTTTACTAGCAATCTCCCTACTTGGAGCATCAGCACCTTTAACCTCCTGTTCCGTACAGGTTGCAATTTGTCCTGAGGATGAACGGGAAGACGGGGAACCAATGAGAGACTAGCTCTTGGTGTTGGGACAGGCACAGGTCACTCTATTTTCCCATCAGGAAGAAGAATTAACCACAGGCTCAGCCTGCCCCCCGGAACCAGAACAGGGCCTGAAGCCATCCTGCGCTTTTGCGGACAGCTCCCAAAAAAGCGAGTTGTAAAATGGAGCGTCAGGGCACTGCAATTCACAAACCTGCAGAGTTATAAATGATAACTCTCGTCCACAAATATATGGAGGGAAGGCAAAGAAGAGGATTTGAAATCAAGGCCGAATTGCAGGTAACAGATTTCAGGAGGTAGATTCGAATCGCCTTTAAAGCACATGAAAAGCGGCAAAACGTTGACAATGATGCCCTTGGCTAAAAAGGGCTTACGCGTTTTTTCCTGAATATATTCAAGAAAAAACGCGTACGCCCTTTTTGGCCAACCAAGCAACCTGGAAAGGCAAATCAGCGCTACAAAGAAGTCTCGCTTCCCATCGGTCAAAAGGGACATGCTGAAAAAAGTGTCAAAACCAGAAATGCACGACAGGCCATGGAGAAATGGGAGCCTTGCTACACTGATGGGCGGGATGTAAATTGCCAACAGCCACTCTGGAGAAGTGTACGGTGTGTCCTGAAACATCTAAAAAACACAGCTTAGAGAGCATAGGGCACTTCCACGCATTGGGGTATAAAGTGGGAAAATTAAAAATCAGCAACACACAGGCACCCCAAAGTTTAGGGCTGCTCTGTTGACAATGACCTCCACTTCATTCCACCTTAAATATCCCAGGAAAGCGAAAAATGGATCAAAAAGTTGTGGTCCTTATGTACAATGGAATATCACTCAGCCATGAAATCAATGTCATAAGGCTAGTAGCAGCATGATGAGTGGATTTAGGTAAGACGATTCTAAGTGAAATAAGTCACACAGAAAAGGACACTTCTCATAAGGTGTCACTTATAGAGGGAATGTAAAAACCGTTACACTTGAACTGAATTACAAAACAGAACAGAGTCACACATGCAGAAAACACACTATGGCTGCTTAACGTGAAAGGTGAGGTGGGGTGATACATAAAACAAGAGTTTCAAATTAGCTCAGATACCGTTCCATAAACCCAATATGTAATAGACAAGACCTACTCCTTGCTCAGAGAACTGGACTCAACACGCCCGATTCACCGCACAAGAATATATCTGACTAGTAATAATCTTAAAACCTATGTATTGATATCTCTCTGTTAGTGTGTCAAGTGGGTGTAAAGCGGCATAAACACAGCCGTGAAAAGCAGCTAAACCCCATTATAAAAATAAATTACTTTTAAAAACCCATGAAACAAAGACAGGGAAAGAGAGAGAAATTCTGACACAATTCGTTCAGGGGCTGTGATGCAACCTGGATTGACCATATCTAGACCCACAGCTGGATGAGACATAAGGGTGGACACTCTTGGGGCTGAGAGGTTTGGTGAGGTTGGGTGAGCAAACGCAGACCCTTTAAAGTAATACTGCGTGCTACCCATCGCATGGGTCCCAAATCTCCAGGTTCAAGGGCATCTTCCTACATCGAAAACATGCATGAGAAACCCAGAAGATGGTACACCGTGTGATGGGGAAAGGTTTCTAAAACGCACCTCATTTCTCATCTCCTTGTGCTCGGGTTCGCCATTCCAGCCACTTTACTAGCAATCTCCCTACTTGGAGCATCAGCACCTTTAACCTCCTGTTCCGTACAGGTTGCAATTTGTCCTGAGGATGAACGGGAAGACGGGGAACCAATGAGAGACTAGCTCTTGGTGTTCTGACAGGCACAGGTCACTCTATTTTCCCATTAGGAAGAAGAATTAACCACAGGCTCAGCCTGACCCCCGGAACCAGAACAGGGCCTGAAGCCATCCGGCGCTTTTGCGGCCAGCTCCCAAAAAAGCGACTTGTAAAATGGAGCTTCAGGGCACTGCAATTCACAAACCTGCAGAGTTATAAATGATAACTCTCGTCCACAAATATATTGAGGGAAGGCAAAGAAGAGGATTTGAAATCAAGGCAGAATTGCAGGAAACAGATTTCAGGAGGTAGATTCGAATCGCCTTTAAGGCACATGAAAAGCAGCAAAACGTTGACAATGATGGCCTTGTCCAAAAAGGGCGTATGCGTTTTTTCCTGAATATATTCAGGAAAAAACGCATACGCCCTTTTTGGCCAACCAAGCACCCTGGAAAGGCAAATCAGCGCTACAAAGAAGTCTCACTTCCCATCGGTCAAAAGGGCCATGCTGAAAAAAGTGTCAAAACCAGAAATGCAGGACAGGCCATGGAGAAATGGGAGCCTTGCTACACTGATGGGCGGGATGTAAATTGCCAACAGCCACTCTGGAGAAGTGTACGGTGTGTCCTGAAACATCTAAAAAACACAGCTTAGAGAGCATAGGGCACTTCCACGCATGGGGGGATAAAGTGGGAAGATTGAAAATCAGCAAGACACAAGCACCCCAAAGTTTAGGGCTGCTCTGTTGACAAGGACCTCCACTTAATTTCACCTTAAATATCCCAGGAAAGCGAAAAATGGATAAAAAATTTGTGGTCCTTATGTACAATGGAATATCACTCAGCCATGAAATCAATGTCATAAGGCTAGTAGCAGCATGATGAGGGAATTTAGGTAAGACGATTCTAAGTGAAATAAGTCACACAGAAAAGGACACTTCTCATAAGGTGTCACTTATAGAGGGAATGTAAAAACCGTTACACTTGAACTGAATTACAAAACAGAACAGAGTCACACATGCAGAAAACACACTATGGCTGCTTAACGGGAAAGGTGAGGTGGGGTGATACATAAAACAAGAGTTTCAAATTAGCTCAGATACCGTTCCATAAACCCAATATGTAATAGACAAGACCTACTCATTGCTCAGAGAATTGACTCAACACGCCCGATTCACCGCACAAGAATATATCTGACTAGTAATAATCTTAAAACCTATGTATTGATGTCTCTCTGTTACTGTGTCAAGTGGGTGTAAAGCGGCATAAACACAGACCTGAAAAGCAGCTAAACCCCATTATAAAAATAAATTACTTTTAAAAACCCATGAAACAAAGACAGGGAAAGAGAGAGAAATTCTTACACAATTCGTTCAGGGGCTGTGATGCAACCTGGATTGACCATATCTAGACCCACAGCTGGATGAGACATAAGGGTGGACACTCTTGGGGCTGAGAGGTTTGGTGAGGTTGGGTGAGCAAACGCAGACCCTTTAAAGTAATACTGCGTGCTACCCATCGCATGGGTCCCAAATCTCCAGGTTCAAGGGCATCTTCGTGCATCGAAAACATGCATGAGAAACCCAGAAGATGGTACACCGTGTGATGGGGAAAGGTTTCTAAAACGCACCTCATTTCTCATCTCCTTGTGCTCGGGTTCGCCATTCCAGCCACTTTACTAGCAATCTCCCTACTTGGAGCATCAGCACCTTTAACCTCCTGTTCCGTACAGGTTGCAATTTGTCCTGAGGATGAACGGGAAGACGGGGAACCAATGAGAGACTAGCTCTTGGTGTTGGGACAGGCACAGGTCACTCTATTTTCCCATCAGGAAGAAGAATTAACCACAGGCTCAGCCTGCCCCCCGGAACCAGAACAGGGCCTGAAGCCATCCTGAACTTTGCGGCCAGCTCCCAAAAAAGCGACTTGTAAAATGGAGCTTAAGGGCACTGCAATTCACAAACCTGCATAGTTATAAATGATAACTCTCGTCCAAAAATATTTTGAGTGAAGGCAACGAAGAGGATTTGAAATCAAGGCAGAATTGCAGGAAACAGATTTCAGGAGGTAGATTCGAATCGCCTTTAAAGCACATGAAAAGCGGCAAAACGTTGACAATGATGCCCTTGGCCAAAAAGGGCGTATGCGTTTTTTCCTGAATATATTCAGGAAAAAACGCATACGCCCTTTTTGGCCAACCAAGCAACCTGGAAAGGCAAATCAGCGCTACAAAGAAGTCTCGCTTCCCATCGGTCAAAAGGGCCATGCTGAAAAATGTGTCAAAACCAGAAATGCAGGACAGGCCATGGAGAAATGGGAGCCTTGCTACACTGATGGGCGGGATGTAAATTGCCAACAGCCACTCTGGAGAAGTGTACGGTGTGTCCTGAAACATCTAAAAAACACAGCTTAGAGAGCATAGGGCACTTCCACGCATGGGGGGATAAAGTGGGAAAATTGAAAATCAGCAAGACACAAGCACCCCAAAGTTTAGGGCTGCTCTGTTGACAAGGACCTCCACTTCATTCCACCTTAAATATCCCAGGAAAGCGAAAAATGGATCAAAAAGTTGTGGTCCTTATGTACAATGGAATATCACTCAGCCATGAAATCGAAGTCATAAGGCTAGTAGCAGCATGATGAGTGGATTTAGGTAAGACGATTCTAAGTGAAATAAGTCACACAGAAAAGGACACTTCTCATAAGGTGTCACTTATAGAGGGAATGTAAAAACCGTTACACTTGAAATGAATTACAAAACAGAACAGAGTCACACATGCAGAAAACACACTATGGCTGCTTAACGGGAAAGGTGAGGTGGGGTGATACATAAAACAAGAGTTTCAAATTAGCTCAGATACCGTTCCATATACCCAATATGTAATAGACAAGACCTACTCCATGCTCAGAGAACTGGACTCAACACGCCACATTCACCACACAAGAATATATGTGACTAGTAATAATCTTAAAACCTATGTATTGATATCTCTCTGTTAGTGTGTCAAGTGGGTGTAAAGCGGCATAAACACAGCCGTGAAAAGCAGCTAAACCCCATTATAAAAATAAATTACTTATAAAAACCCATGAAACAAAGACAGGGAAAGAGAGAGAAATTCTTACACAATTCGTTCAGGGGCTGTGATGCAACCTGGATCGACCATATCTAGATCCACAGCTGGATGAGACATAAGGGAGGACACTCTTGGGGCTGAGAGGTTTGGTGAGGTTGAATGAGCAAACGCAGACCCCTTAAAGTAATACTGCGTGCTACCCATCGCATGGGGCCCAAATCTCCAGGTTCAAGGGCATCTTCCTATATCGAAAAAATGCATGAGAAACCCAGAAGATGGTACACCGTGTGATGGGGAAAGGTTTCTAAAACGCACCTCATTTGTCATCTCCTTGTGCTCGGGTTCGCCATTCCAGCCACTTTACTAGCAATCGCCCTACTTGGAGCATCAGCACCTTTAACCTCCTGTTCCGTACAGGTTGCAATTTGTCCTGAGGATGAACGGGAAGACGGGGAACCAATGAGAGACTAGCTCTTGGTGTTGGGACAGGCACAGGTCACTCTATATTCCCATCAGGAAGAAGAATTAACCACAGGCTCAGCCTGCCCCCCGGAACCAGAACAGGGCCTGAAGCCATCCTGCGCTTTTGCGGCAAGCTCCCAAAAAAGCGACTTGTAAAATGGAGCTTCAGGGCACTGCAATTCACAAACCTGCAGAGTTATAAATGATAACTCTCGTCCACAAATATATTGAGGGAAGGCAAAGAAGAGGATTTGAAATCAAGGCAGAATTGCAGGAAACTGATTTCAGGAGGTAGATTCGAATCGCCTTTAAAGCACATGAAAAGCAGCAAAACGTCGACAATGATGCCCTTGGCCAACAAGGGCGTATGCGTTTTTTCCTGAATATATTCAGGAAAAAACGCATACGCCCTTGTTGGCCAACCAAGCAACCTGGAAAGGCAAATCAGCGCTACATTGAAATCTCGCTTCCCATCGGTCAAAAGGGCCATTCTGAAAAAAGTGTCAAAACCAGAAATGCAGGACAGGCCATGGAGAATTGGGAGACTTGCTACACTGATGGGCGGGATGTAAATTGCCAACAGCCACTCTGGAGAAGGGTACGGTGTGTCCTGAAACATCTAAAAAACACAGCTTAGAGAGCATAGGGCACTCCCACGCATGGGGGTATAAATTGGAAAAATTAAAAATCAATAAGACACAAGCACACCAAAGTTTAGGGCTGCTCTGTTGCCAAGGACCTCCACTTCATTCCACCTTAAATATCCCAGGAAAGCGAAAAATGGATTAAAAAGTTGTGGTCCTTATGTACAATGGAATATCACTCAGCCATGAAATCAATGTCATAAGGCTAGTAGCAGCATGATGAGTGGATTTAGGTACGACGATTCTAAGTGAAATAAGTCACACAAAAAAGGACACTTCTCATAAGATATCACTTATACAGGGAAAGTAAAAACCGTTACACTTGAACTGAATTACAAAACAGAACAGAGTCACACATGCAAAAAACACACTATGGCTGCTTAACGGGAAAGGTGAGGTGGGGTGATACATAAAACAATGGCTTCAAATTAGCTCAGATACCGTTCCATAAACCCAATATGTAATAGACAAGGCCTACTACTTGCTCAGAGAACTGGACTCAACACCCCTTATTCACCACACAAGGATATATCTGACTAGTAATAATCTTAAAACCTATGTATTGAAATCTCTGTGTTAGTGTGTCAAATGGGTGTAAAGCGGCATAAACACAGCAGTGAAAAGCAGCTAAACCCCATTATAAAAATAAATTACTTTTAAAAACCCATGAAACCAAGACAGTGAAAGAGAGAGAAATTCTTACAAAATTTCGTTCAGGGGCTGTGTTGGAACATGGATTGACCATATCTAGACTCACAGCTGGATGAGACATAAGGGTGGACACTCTTGGGGCTGAGAGGTTTGGTGAGGTTGGGTGAGCAAACGCAGACCCTTTAAAGTAATACTGCGTGCTACCCATCGCATGGGTCCCAAATCTCCAGGTTCAAGGGCATCTTCCTAATTCGAAAACATGCATGTGAAACCCAGAAGATGGTACACCGTGTGATGGGGAAAGGTTTCTAAAACGCACCTCATATCTCATCTCCTTATGCTCGGGTTCGCCATTCCAGCCACTTTACTAGCAATCTCCCTATTTGGAGTATCATCACCTTTAACCTCCTTTTCCGTACAGGTTGCAATTTGTGCTGAGGATGAACGGGAAGACGGGGAACCAATGAGAGACTAGCTCTTGGTATTGGGACAGACACAGGTCACTCTATTTTCCTATCAGGAAGAAGAATTAACCACAGGCTCAGCCTGGCCCCCAGAACCAGAACAGGGCCTGAAGCCATCCTGCGCTTTTTTGGCCAGCTCCCAAAAAAGCGAGTTGTAAAATGGAGCTTCAGGGCACTGCAATTCACAAACCTGCAGAGTTATAATGATAACTCTCGAACACAAATATATTGAAGGAAGGCAACGAAGAGGATTTGAAATCACGGCAGAATTGCAGGAAAGAGATTTCATGAGGTAGATCCGAAACGCCTTTAAAGCACATGAAAAGCGGCAAAACGTTGACAATGATGCCCTTGGCCAAAAAGGGCGTATGCGTTTTTTCCTGAATATATTCAGGAAAAAACGCATACGCCCTTTTTGGCCAACCAAGCAACCTGGAAAAGCAAATCAGCGCTACAAAGAAGTCTCGCTTCCCATCGGTCAAAAGGGCCATGCTGAGAAAAGTGTCAAAACCAGAAATGCAGGACAGGCCATGGAGAAATGGGAGCCTTGCTATGCTGATGGGCGGGATGTAAATTGCCAACAGCCACTCTGGAGAAGGGTATGGTGTGTCCTGAAACATCTAAAAAATAAGCTTAGATTGCATAGGGCACTCCCACGCACGGGGGTATAAATTGGAAAAATTAAAAATCAGCAAGACACAAGCACACCAAAGTTTAGGGCTGCTCTGTTGCCAAGGACCTCCACTTTATTCCACCTTAAATATCCGAGGAAGGAGAAAAATGGATAAAGAAGTTGTGGTCCTTATGTACAAAGGAATATCACTAAGCCATGAAATTAATGTCATGAGGCTAGTAGCAGCATGATGAGTGGATTTAGGTGCGACGATTCTAAGTGAAATAAGTCACACAGAAAAGGACATTTCTCATAAGGTATCACTAATAGAGGGAATGTAAAAACCGTTACACTTGAACTGAATTACAAAACAGAACAGAATCACACTTGCAGAAAACACACTATGGCTGCATAACGGGAAAGGTAAGATGGGGTGATACATAAAACAAGGGTTTCAAATTAGCTCAGATACCGTTCCATAAACCCAATATGTAACAGACAAGACCTACTCCTTGCTCAGAGAACTGGACTCAACACGCCCTATTCACCGCCCAAGAATATATCTGACTAGTAATAATCTTAAAAAATATGTTTTGATATCACTCTGTTAGTGTGTCATGTGGGTGTAAAGCGGCATAAACACAGCAGTGAAAAGCAGCTAAACCCCATTATAAAAAGAACTTAAAAACCCATGAAACAAAGACAGTTATAGAGAAAGAAATTCTTACAAAATTAGTTCAGGGGCTGTGATGCAACCTGGATTGACCATATCTAGACCCACAGCTGGATGAGACATAAGGGTGTACACTCTTGGGGCTGAGAGGTTTGGTGAGGTTGGGTGAGCAAACGCAGACCCTTTAAAGTAATACTGCGTGCTACCCATCGCATGGGTCCCAAATCTCCAGGTTCAAGGGCATCTTCCTACATTGAAAACACGCATGAGAAACCCACACGACGGTACACTGTGTGATCGGGAAAGGTTTCTAAAACGCACCTCATTTCTCATCTCCTTGTGCTCGGGTTCACCAGTCCAGCCGCTATACTAGCAATCTCCGTACTTGGAGAATCAGCACCTTTAACCTCCTGTTTGGTACAGGTTGCAATTTGTCCTGAGGATGAACGGAAAGAGGGGGAACCAATAAGAGACAAGCTCTAGGTTTTGGGACAGGCACAGGTCGCTCTATTTTCCCATCAGGAAAAAGAATTAATCACAGACTCAGCCTGCTTCCTGGAAGTAGAATAGGGCCTGAAGAAATCCTTTGCTTTTGCGGCCAACTCCCAAAAAAGCGAGTAGAGAAATGGAGATCAGGGGCACTGCAATTCACAAACCTGCAGAGTTATCAATGATAACTCTCGTCCACAAATATATTGAGGGAAGGCTACGAAGAGGATTTGAAAGCAAGGCAGAATTGCAGAAACAGACTTAAGGAGGTAGATTCGAATCGCCTTTAAAGCACATGAAAAGCGGCAAAACGTTGACAATGATGCCCTTGGCCAAAAAGGACGTATGCGTTTTTTCCTGAATATATTCAGGAAAAAACGCATAGGCCCTTTTTGGCCAACCAAGCAACCTGGAAAGGCAAATCAGCGCTACAAAGAAGTCTCGCTTCCCATCGATCAAAAGGGCCATGCTGAAAAAAGTGTCAAAACCAGAAATGCAGCACAGGCCATGGAGAAATGGGAGCCTTGGTACGCTGATGGTGGGATGTAAATTGCCAACAGCCACTCTGGAGAAGTGTACGGTGTGTCCTGAAACATCTAAAAAACACAGTTTAGAGAGCATAGGGCACTTCCACTCATGGGCGTATAAATTGGGAAAACTAAAAATCAGCAAGACACAAGCACACCAAAGTTTATGGCTGCTCTTTTGACAAGAATCTCCTCTTCATTACACCTTAAATATCCCAGGAAATAGGAAAATGGATAACGATGTTGTGGTCCTTATGTACAATGAAATATCACTCAGCCATGAAATCAATGTCATAATGCTATTAGCACCATGATGAGTGGATTTAGGTTTGACGATTCTAAGTGAAATAAGTCACACAGAAAAAGACACTTATCATAAGATATCACTTATAGAGGGAATGTAAAAACCGCTACAATTGAACTGAATTACAAAACAAAATAGAGTCACACATTTAGAAAACACACTATGGCTGCTTAACGGGAAAGGTGAGGTGGGGTGATGCATAAAACAAGGGTTTCATGTTAGCTCAGATACCGATCCATAAACCCAATATGTAATAGACAAGACCTACTCCTTGCTCCGTGAAGTGGACGCAACACCCCCTATTCAACGAACAAGTGTATATCTGACTAGTAAAAATCTTAAAACCTATGTATTGATTTCTCTCTGTAAGTTAATCAATGGGTGTAAAGGGGCATAAACACAGCAGTGAAAATCAGGTAAACCCCATTATAAAAATAAATTTCTTTAAAATCCCAAAAAACAAAGATAATGATAGAGGGAGAAATTTTTACATAATTCTTTCCAGGGCTGTGATGCAACCTGGTGTGACCATATCTAGACCCACAGCTGGATGAGAAATAAAGCTGGACACTCTTGGGGCTGAAGGTCTCTTTCCGTATTTACCAGATTGGGAACATAGAAAGGCTGCCACCCTCTGGCCGTTACCTGCACAAGCAGCTTTAAAACCTGTGCTAATGGTCACTTCATATGAACAAGTACTTCAGGGCTGTAAATGAAACGTGCCCTCATAATGTTTTGAGGGATTTAATGGCCAAAAATTTTCAAAATGTGACACTTACTTTAAGAAAACACTTTGAAGAACTAAGCTGTAATCACAGTTTGATAAATAAAAAGGGCATGCTTTAAAGCTCAATTTCAACAGATTATGGGACACATGCAAATTCAACCACAGATAGGTATCAGCTCACACCTGTTAGAATAACCATCAGCAATAAAACTACAAATAATAAATATTGAAGGTGTTTTGGAGAAATGCATACCCTCAATTTTAAGTGGGACGTATCCTGGAAAGAGCCACTAATGAGAACTGAATGGGGGTGCCTTGAAAACATACACACTGAGCTACCATATGATACAGCAAGCCCACTCCTTGGCCTATAACATAAGAAGATAGAACTGGAAAGACACAGGCAAGCAAATGTGCATTGCAGCAGTATTGCAATAGCCAAGACATGGAGGCAACCAGAAAGTCCATCAAGAGGTGCGTGGCCAAAGAAGAACTGGTACACGTACAGATGGAATATTAGCCAGGGAAAAAAATGAAACAATGCCATTTGCAGCACCATGTATGATTCTTGAGGTAATCAGGCAAATTGTACTAAGTCAGAAAGCAAAAGACACATATCCTATAATATCACTTATAGGTCTTAGCTAAAAATTGATACCAATGAAGATATTTCCACAGAGAAATGCAATCACAGATTCATTAAACAAACTTATGGTTCACCAAATGGAAAGGTGTGAGGATTGGATACATTAGGATATTGGGGTTAAGATAGATATAGAAACACATGTGAAATATGTAATCACCAAAGACCTACGTAATACCAAGACAAGACTACTCAACATCGTGTCATAACCTACATGGGAAAATGATCCAAAGAAGAATAGATATATGTATATGTTTAAAAGAACCACATCTTGCACACCTAGAAGAAACAAAACATTTTAATTAAATTTGCTCTGACAAAAAATAAAAATTAAATTAAAAAAAGAACAAGAAGTAATGAGACATAAACTTAAGGGGCTATTTGCTGGCACATTGCATTCTAATTTACAACCAGAACATGACTTCCATTAAGGCTCTGTCATCACTAATAAAGCAGCTTTATAAGCAATGTTGAAGGTAGCTTAAAAGAAGTCTCACTAATTATTGATAGTAACAAGGAAACAAAGAAAAGTAAAAATCTCACTGCAAAAAGTATACATAGGGTAAGGATAGTAGATCAAACACTTATTAAACTTCTGTAAAGAATAAAAGAAAACAGTCATATGTTTTTTTAAAAAGAGAGGGCCCAAATAAATCTGAAATGAAAGAGATGATGTTACAACAGACACCACAGAAATACAAAGTATCCTAAGATACACACAGGGTAACTCAGGGCTCAGACTGGACAGAGCCCACTCTCCAGTCCCCTGTACATGACTTACAGGAGCCTCAGGAACTGAGGAGGGGGTCCCTGAAGAGAGGCTCAAGATAGAATATGGTAGGCATTAACATGACTGCATTCATCTTAAACATGCCTGAACTACATTCACACGAGATGATTTTGTCCTGTATGTACATCGGCACCTCTAGTTGGAACTGCAGATCTTTGGCTTCAACACCTCTACTGACAACATTAGCATCACCTGCTGTGGACCGTCTCCTACAGGATTTCTAGAATCAGAAAACATCGAAGCTTCACAGGACCCAGAATCTGTGCGAGTCCACACAGAGTCTCAGAGTCTCAACTCCACTCAGATACTCCACTCTTGGAGGGCACACACAAAGTAGTGTGCACATCAGGACCCAGGGGAAGGAGCAGTGACCCTGTAGGAGAATGACCAGAACTACCTGCTACTTTTAGAGGGTCTCCTGCAGAGGCAGGTGGTGGCTGTGGCTGTGGCTCACCGTGAGGACAACGACACTGGCAGCAGAAGTTCTGGGAAATACTCCTTGGTGTGTGCCCTCCCAGAGTCCGCCATTAGCCCCACCAAGAGCAAGGTAGGCTCCAGGGCTGGGTCACCTCAGGCCAAACAACCAACAGGGAGGGAACCCAGCCCCATGCATCAGCAGACAAGCGGATTAAACTTTTTATTAAAGTTTTATTTAATCCGTAGACAAGCGGATTAAAGCTCTGCCCACCAAAGCAACACCCAGCTCTACCCACCACCAGTCCCTCCCATCAGGAAGCTTGCACTAGCCTCTAAGATAGACTCATCCACTGGAGAGCAGACAGCAGAAGCAAGAAGAACTACAATTCTGCAGCCTGTGGAAGGAAAACCACATTCACAGAAAGATAGACAAAATGAAAAGGCAGAGGACTTTATACCAGATCAAGGAACAAGATAAAAGCCCAGAAAAAAAACGAAATGAGGTGGAGATAGGGAACCTTCCAGAAAAAGAATTCAGAATAATGATAGTGAAGTTGAGCCACGACCTTGGAAAAAAAAAGGAGGCAAAGATCGAGAAGATGCAAGAAATGTTTAACAAGGACCTAGAAGAATTAAAGAACAAACAAACAGAGGTGAACAATGTAATAACTGAAATGAAAAATACACTAGAAGGAATCAGTAGCAGAATAACTGTGGCAGAAGAACGGATAAGTGACCTGGAAGACAGAGAGGTGGAAATCACTGCCATGGAACAGAATAAAGAAAAAGAATGAAAATAAACGAAGACACCCCAAGAGTCCTCTGGGACAACATTAAACGCAACAACATTCGCATTATAGGGGTCACAGAAGGAGAAGAGAGAGAGAAAGGACCCGAGAATATATTTGAAGAGATTATGGTCAAAAACTTCCCTAGCATGGGAAAAGAAATAGCCACCCAAGTCCAGAAGCACAGAGTGTCCCAGGCAGGATAAACCAAAGGAGAAAAATGACAAGACACATAGTAATCAAATTGACAAAAATTAACGACAAAGAAAAATGATTGAAAGCAGCAAGGGAAAAATGACCAATAACATACAAGGGAACTCCCATAAGGATAACAACTGATTTCTCAGCAGAAAATCTACAAGCCAGAAGGAAGTGGCATGATAAATTTAAAGTGATGAAAGGGAAGAACCTACAACCAAGAGTACTCCACCCTGCAAAGAGCTCATTCAGATTTGATGGAGAAATCAAAAGCCTTACAGACAAGCAAAAGCTAAGAGAATTCAGCACCATGAAACCAGCTCTACACCAAATGCTAAAGGAACTTCTCTAAGTGGGAAACACAAGAGAAGAAAAGGACCCACCAAGACAAACCCATAACAATTAAGAAAATAGTAGTAGGAACATACATATCGATAATTACCTTAAACGTGAATGCACTAAATGTTCCAACCAAAAGACACAGGCTCGCTGAATGGATACAAAAACAAGACCCATATATATGCTGTCTACAAGAGATCCATTTCAGACCTAGGGACACATACAGACTCAAAGTGAGGCGATGGAAAAATATACTCTATGCAAATGAAAATCAAAAGAAAGCTGGAGTAGCAATACTCATATCAGATAAAATAGACTTTAAAATAAAGAATGTTACAAGAGACAAGGAAAGACACTACATAATGGTCAGGGGATCAATCCAAGAAGAAGATATAACAATTATAAATATATATGTACCCAAAATAGGAGCACCTCAATGTATAAGGCAACTGCTAACAGCTATAAAAGAGGAAATCGACAGTAACACAATAATAGCGGGGGACTTTAACAGCTCACTTACACCAGTGGAGATCAGCCAGACAGAAAATTAATAAGGAAACACAAGCTTTAAATGACACAATAGACCAGATAGAGTTAATTGATATTTATAGGACATTCCATCCAAAAAGAGCAGATTACACGTTCTTCTCAACTGCACACGGAACATTCTCCAGGATAGATCACATCTTGGGTCACAGATAAAGCCTCAGTAAATTTAAGAAAACTGAAATCATATCAAGCAGCTGTTCCGACCACAATGCTATGAGATTAGAAATCAATTACACGGAAAAAAAGTAAAAAACACAAACACATGGAGGCTAAACAATACGTTACTAAATAACCAAGAGATCACTGAAGAAATCAAAGAGGAAATCAAAAACTACCTAGAGACAAACGACAACAAAAACACGATGATCCAAAACCTATGGGATGCAGCAAAAGGAGTTCTAAGAGGGAAGTTTATAGCAATACAAGCCTACCTCAAGAAACAAGAAAAATCTCAAATAAACAATCGAACCTTACACCTAGAGGAACTAGAGAAAGAAGAACAAAACCCAAAGTTAGTAGAAGGAAAGAAATCATAGACATCAGAGCAGAAATAAAGGAAATAGAAACAAAGAAAACGAAAGCAAAGATCAATAAAACTAAAAGCTGGTTCTTTGAGAAGATAAGCAAAAATGATCAACCTTTAGCCAGACTTAAGAAAAAGAGGGAGAAGACGCAAATCAACAAAATTAGAAGTGAAAAAGCAGAAGTTACAACAGACACCACAGGAATACAAAGCATCCTAAGAGACTACTACAAGCAACTCTAGGCCAATAAAATGGACAATCTGGAAGAAATGGACAAATTCTTAGAAAGGGATAACCTTCTAAGACTGAACCAGGAAGAAATAGAAAATATGAACAAACCTATCGCAAGCAATGAAATTGAAACTGTGATTAAAAATCTTCCAACAAACAAAAGTTCAGAACCAGATGGCATCACAGGTGAATTCTATCAAACATTTAGAGAAGAGCTAACACCCAACCTTCTCAAATTCTTCAAAACAATTGCAGGGGAAGGAACACTCCCAAACTCATTCTATGAGACCACCATCACCCTGATACCAAAATCAGACAGAGATACTACAAGGAAAGAAAATTATAGACCAATATCACTGATGAATATAGATGTAAAAATCCTCAACAAAATACTAGCAAACAGAATCGAACAACACATTAAAAGGATCATACACCATGATCAAGTGGGGTTTATCCCAGGGATGCAAGGATTCTTCAATATACACAAATCAATGTGATACACCATATTAACAAATTGTAGAATAAAACCATATGATCATCTCAAAAGATGAAGGAAAAGATTTTGAGAAAATTCAACACTCATTTACGATAAAAACTCTGCAGAGTGTGGGCATAGAGGGAAACTACCTCAACATAATAAAGGCCATATATGACAAACCCACAGCAAACAGCATTCTCAATGGTGAAAAACTGAAAGCGTTTCCTCTAAGATCAGGAACAAGACGAGGATGTCCACTCTCACCACTGCTATTCAACATAGTTTTGGAAGTCCTAGCCATGGCAATCAGAGAAGAAAAAGAAATAAAAGGAATACAAAAAGGAAAAGAAGAAGTAAAATTGTCACTGTTTGCAGATGACATGATATCATAGATAGAGAATCCTAAAGATGCCACCAGAAAACCACTGGAGCTAATCAATGAATTTGGTAAAGTTGGAGGATACAAAATTAATGCACAGAAATTGCTTGCATTCCTCTACACTAACAATGAAAGATCAGAAAGAGAAATTAAGGAAACAATCTCATTACCACTGCAACAATAAGAATAAAATACCTAGGAATAAACCTACCTAAGGAAGTAAAAGACCTGTACTCAGAAAACTAAAAGACACTGAAGAAAGAAATCAAAGATGATATAACAGATGGAGACATATACCATGTTCTCGGATTAGAAGAATCAATATTGTGAAAATGACTATACTACCCAAAGCAATCTACAGATTCAATGCAATCCCGATCAAAATACCTTTGGCATTTTCTACAGAACAAGAAAAAAATAATCTTAAAATTTGTAGGGAGACACAAAAGAACCTGGATAGCCAAAGCAGTCTTGAGGGGGGAAAAAAAGAGCTGGAGGAATCAGACTTCCAGACTTCAGACTATATTACAAAGCTAGAGTAATCAAGATAATATGGTACTGACACAAAAACAGAAATATAGGTCAATAGAACAGGATAGAAAGCACAGAGATAAACCCACGTACCTATGGTTCACTAATGACAAAGGAGGCAAGGGTATACAATGGAGAAAAGACAGTGTCTTCAGCAAGTGGTGCTGGGAAAACTGGACAGTTACATGTAAAAGAATGAAATTAGTACACTCCCTAACACCATACACAAAAATAAACTCAGCTCTCTCTCTCTCTCTCTCTCCCTCCCTCCCTCTCTCTCTCTCTCTCTCTCTCTCTCTCTCTCTCCCTCTCTCCCTCTCTCTCTCTCTCTCTCTCTCTCTCTCTCTCTCTCTCTCTCTCACACACACACACACACACACACACACACACACACACACACACACACACACACACACACACACACCCTTAGTCCAAATCGGTGAGAAATTCTTGTTTCAGATGCCAGCTTACAGGCCAGGCACATCTTTTCCACGCATGCATCGTGGAAAAGCCAGCAGTGGCGACCTCAACACCAGAGGCCCCCAAGATCCAGGAAACTCAGAGCCCTTGGCCCTGAACCCAGGAGAAGTCATGCCCAGGGGGCCTGTCCCCTCAGGTGACCGGGAGCCACTTGACCATCCCCCAAGACCGGAAAGGCAGCAGCAGCCACTGGGAACGCCGGGCTGTCCTTGGTGTCTCGTGCTACAGAGAGAAATAGACGACCTTAAGGAGCAACTTGGTATGAGGAACCAGGGACGGAGAGCGGTGTCTTAGTGCAGAACCCAGCCGCCATGCAGTACCTGGCTGACAAGTTCCAGACCCTTTGAAGTTGAGCCCAGCGTCTTCCTGCAAGAGGAGCAGCTGGTACCTTTGGGGCCCGGGAGCTGTGGCCAAGCTCGTTCCCTCCTGTTCTGCCTCAGCTAGGGCTTCCTCTCCCCCTTGTTTTGCCCCCGCCCCGCCCCAGTTTCACAGCAGTTTCCAATTAAAGCACCTCTCATATTCTGAAAAAAAAAAAAAAAAAAAAAAAAAAAAAAAAAAAAATAAACTCAAAATGGATTAGAGACCTAAATATAAGACCAGCCACTACAAAACTCTTAGAGGAAAACATAAGCAGAACAGTCTATGACATAAATCACAGCAAGATCCTTTTTGACCCACCTCCTAGAGAAATGGAAATAAAAACAAAAATAAAAAAATGGGACCGAATGAAACATAAATAATTTTGCACAGCAAAGGAAAACATAAGCAAGATGAAAAGACAACCATCAGAATGGGAGAAAATATTTTCAAATGAAGCAAATGGCAAAGGATTAATCTCCAAAAAGCAGCTCATGTAGCTCAATATAACAAAACCAAACAACCCAATCCAAAAATGGGCAGAAGACCTAAATAGACATTTCTCCAAAGAAGATATACAGGTTGCCAACAAACACATGAAAGGATGCTGAACATCACTAATCATTAGAAAAATGCAAATCAAAACTACAGTGAGGTATCACCTCACACCAGTCAGAATGGCCATCATCAAAAAATCTACCAACAATAAATGCTGGAGAGGCATTTATTGGAGAAAAGGGAACCCTCTTGCACTGTTGGTGGGAATGTAAATTGATATAGCCACTAGGGAGAACGGTATGGGGGTTCCTTAAAAACTAAAAATAGAACTACCATACAACCCAGCAAACCCACTCCTGGATATTTACCCTGAGAAAACCATAATTCAAAAAGAGTTATGTACCACAATGTTCACTCTAGCTCTATTTACAATAGCCAGGACATGGAAGCAACCTAAGTGTCCATCAACAGATAAATGGATAAAGAAGATGTGGCACATATATATACAATGGAACATTATTCAGCCATAAAAAGAAACGAAATTGAGTTATTTTTAGTGAGGTGGATGGATCTAGAGTCTGTCCTACAGAGTGAAGTAAGTCAGAAAGAGAAAAACAAATACCGTATGCTAACACATATATATGGAATCTTAAAAAAAAAGTTTATGAAGAACCTAGGGGCAGGAAAGGATTAAGGACACAGACGTAGAGAAAGGACTTGAGGACATGGGGAGAGGGAAGGGTAAGCTGGGACAAAGTGAGAGTGGTATGGACATATATACACTACCAAATGTAAAATTGATAGCTACTGGGAAGCAACCACATAGCACAGGGAGATCAGCTCTTTGCTTTGTGACCACCTAAAAGGGTGGGATAAGGGAGTGAGAGGGAGGTGCAAGAGGGAGGGGATATGGTGTTATATGTATACGCACAGCTGATTCACTTTTTTATACAGCAGAAACTAACACACAATTGTAAAGCAATTATACTCCAATAAAGATGTAAAAGAAAAAAAAAAGCCCAGAGATAAACCTACACACCTATGGCCCACTAATCTATGACAAAGGAGGCAAGGGTATAAAAAGGAGAAAAGAAAGTCTCTTCAATAAGTGGTGCTGGGAAAAATGGACAGCTACATGTAAAAGAATGAAATTAGAACACTCCCTAACACCATACACAAAAAATAAACTCAAAATGGATTAGAGACCGAAATGTAAGACCGGACACTATAAAACTCTTAGAGGAAAACATAGGAAGAATACTCTTTGACATAAATCACAGCAAGATCTTTTTTGATCCACCTCCTAGAGTAATGGAATTAAAAAAAAATAAACATATGGGAGCAAATGAAACCTAAAAGCTTTTGCAAAGCAAAGGAAACTACAAACAAGACGAAATGACAACCCTCACAATGGGAGAAAATATTTGCAAACGAATCAATGGACAAAGGAGTAATCTCCAATGTATATAAACAGCTCATGCAGCTCAACAGTAAAAAAACAAACAACCCAATCCAAAAATGGGCAGATGACGTAAATAGACATTTGTCCCAAGAAGACATACAGATGACCAAGAAGCACATGAAAAGCTGCTCAACATCACTAATTATTAGAGAAATATAAACCAAAACTACAATGAGGTATCACCTCACACGAGTTACAATGGGCATCATCAGAAAATCTACAAGCAACAAATGCTGGAGAGGGTGTGGAGAAAAGGGAACCCTCTTACACTATTTGTGGGAATGTAAATTGATACAGTCACTATGGAGAACAGCATGGAGGTTCCTTAAAATACTAAAAATAGAATTACCATATGACCCAGCAATCCCACTACTGGCCATATACCCAGAGAAATCCATAATTCAAAAAGACATATTCACCACAATATTCATTGCAGCACTATTTACAATAGCCAGGTCATGGAAGCAACCTAAATGCCCATAGACAGACGAACAGAAAAGATGTGCTACATATATAAAATGGAATATTACTCAGCCATAAAAAGGAATGAAATTGGGTCATTTGTAGAGACGTGGATAGATCTAGAGACTGGCATACAGAGTGAAGTAAGTCAGAAAGAGAAAAACAAATATCGTATATTAACACATACATGTGGAACCTAGAAAAATGGTAAAGATGAACCGGTTTGCAAGGCAGAAATAGAGACACAGATGTAGAGAACAAATGTATGGACACCAAGGGGGGAAAGTGGCAGGGTGGTGGTGGTGGGATGAATTGCGAGCCTGGGATTGACATATATACACTTATATGTATAAAATAGGTAACCAATAAGAGCCTGCTGTATAAAAAAATGAATAAAATAAATTCAAAAATTAAAAAATAAATAATACTTAAAAAAATAAAGCAGAAAAAAAAGTTCTGTCCTTCCCATAGACGTATTTATATGAATGAATTATTTCCATGCTTATATCCATAAATACAAAAAGAGGAATAAAACTTACCTTGAACCAAAAAAGAAAAAAAAAAAAAAACAGAACCCACTGGTCATACAGAGGAAAACACTATCAGGGCACTTGCTCCAGTGGTAAACAATTCTGAAGTTGGTCACAGGTGGGAATCATCTCCCATGCAGCCAGCAGCCCCCACACGAGGAGCGTCCTCATTGCAAAGCTGGGGGACCGTGAGGAGGCGTCTCTGAGTAAACGTGAGCTGAGCCCCAGGCCAGCTGCTGCTGAACTTTTCCCACCCTTCCCAGGTAAAACACCTCAATGTGTGCAAAGACTTTAAAAACTAGAGGAAGGGGCTTGGAGTCACACCAGCGACAGCACGCAGGCCGACTTGGTGCCTGCAGGCCAGCCAGGATGGTCCAGGCCCCGGGCGCTCGTTTGGAAGCTTTCCATTTCCCTGCCTGAGGTACCCCTCCTGTCCCGGCCCCCACTGCTTTTGTCCTTCCTCACCTCTGCCCGGGGAGAAATTCCAGCAGCAAGTATGGGTGACACATCCTCTTCTTTAGCAGGTGGCAGCCCGGCAACTCCTGCAGAAAGTCCAGCAGAGCCCCAGTCACACCGGGCCACTCATAGAGCCGTGGGCCCTACTCCCTCCCACCAGCCCAACCCCGAGACTGCTGACGGGGCAGAGAATATGGCGTCAGGCACAGCTGCAGAGGCTTTTGCTGCCTGGAGGGGTGTTTATATTGACCTCAACCCAGGCACACCTGGGAAGGGCTGGCCGGCCGGGTCAGGCTGCCCAGGTCAGCCAATCCTCGCCCCTCAGGGGCTCAGAGTTGCAGAAAATGGGTCTTGCTGCACCAGCCAGATCCAAGGAACAGGTGTAGGGTCCCGAGAGTCAGGATAGATAAGGGGCGGCAGCCCTGCCTTGTTTTCTAATCATTTTATCTGGTCCATGAGTGGGAGACAACTTCAAGAAGAACCTCTGCTAATGAGAGGAACTCAGGAGTCAGGGAGAGGAGGGGTGGTGGGTGGAGACAGAGGCCTGGTGCCCCAGCTGCAGTGGAAGCCCCTGGAAGACCAGGCAGAGGGAGGCTGCACAGAGTGAAGCCTAGGGTCACAGACCTGTTGGAGCTGCTGTTTGTTAGTTCAAGCTCTGCTCTGAGGTGCTCTGTGTCAGCTCTGAGTGACAGGTGTGCTGGGGGTGCTCTGCAATGAGGGCTATGTGCACGGATCCTGTGTGCCCAGCCCTGCCGGGGTACCTGTCCACGGGAGCTCCATATCCAGGGAGGGGCCTGCCAACGAGAGCCCCGTGGGCTGCTGCGTACCTGCCCAGGTGAGCTCCATATCCTGGAAGGGGCCTGACCATGAGGGCCCCATGGGCTACTGGGTACCTGCCCAGGTGAGCTCCATATCCTGGGAGCGGCCTAAGCACCAGAGCCCCATGGGCTGCTGGGGACCTGCCCAGGTGAGCTCCATATCCTGGGAGGGGCCTGACCACAAGAGCCCCGTGGGCTGCTGGGGACCTGGTAGAGGACGCCAGGACAGTCAGTGAAGCCACAGAGGATATACATCTAGTAGTTCCTAATTCCTACACCCTGCTGGTCATTCTACCATCCACCAGGACATGGCATTCTGTATTAGACTTTAATGATGCCTTCTTCTGTATTCCATTAGTCCCAGAGTCACAAGAAATTTTGGCTGTGAGTGGCAGGACTCAACATACAACAAAAACAATACTGCTGGGCCGTCCTGCCCCAGGGGTTCAAAAATTTCCACACCATCTTTGGGGAAACGTTAGCTAAAGACCTAAAAGATCTACCTCTGGAGAAGGGAACCCTCCTTCAATATGCAGATGACATTCTGATCACCAGCCCGACTAAGGAGGGCTCTGAACTACCTAGCCAATAAAAGATAGAAGGTGTCCAAGGAAAAGGCTCAAATATCACAAACTAAGGTGGCCTTCCTGGGCTTCATTCACACAGAAGGTCGGAGAAGCCCACCCCAGGAAAGGGAAGAAGCCATTTGCAGCCTCAGCCTTCCTGAAACTAGAAGACAGCTTAGGGGTTCCTGGGGAGACCGGGGTTTGCTGCATCTGGATCCCTAACTACAGTCTAATAGCTGGGCCTCTATATGAAACACTGAAAGGAAAAGATGATGATCCTTTTGAATAGAATCCAGAAGTGGCCTTTCAAGATTGGAAAGAGCAGTCAATTCAGACCCTGGCCCTGGACCTCCCTAAGTTAGCTAAACCCTTTGACCTTTACATTCCTGGTCCAAGGCGAATCGCCCTTGGAGTATTAGTGCAAAAACTGGGACCACTTGAAATGGAACAATGCAAGAATGCCCTCCAGGCATTGGCCAGCCACCCCATCCAACCAGGATACTGGGGGTATCTAAAAACCTGGAAATCAGCAGCCCGCAAGGCCAGCTCCCTCCTAAGGGAAAAGGACGCCACTTGGTGATCCTAACCACCCACCATGCCCTGAAGTTGCAGGGATTGCTCCGTGGGCACAATGACCTCGAGTGAGGAGGCCCTCCAACACCAACCTCCAGAGAGACAACCTGGGGCAATGGGCCCCCATGACGACTCGTGTGACCATCACTTGACCTGGAGCTTCTCTCAGAAAACAACAAGAGTGTGCCCCAAAAGAGCAGACTATTGCTTACAGGACTTACTGCACCCAGAGCGGAGCTAATAAACTTGGCAGGGGAACCATAAATAACGCTGCTACCATAGAAAAGCCTACAGACACTGTGGAGACGGCGGCCAGTGAGACCGGCTGTACTCCTGGCTACTTCAAAAGGCCGTTGACTGAGTGGCCGTCATGGTCCTGGATCACCACCGGCCCTGGACTGTCTGGGAGTTGAGCAAGCAGGGCTCTGACACCTGGTGCTGTTTGTACGTTAATTCAGTGGCCTAACTGAAGAAAGTGCAGACTACTGGTCAGAGCATCTAGGCTGGCAGAAACCGTCAGTCTAAGGGGGCCGAACCAATGTGGAGCAGGGTAAAACCGCCCACCCCCCCCAGCGTCTCTGCACATCTCTTTCTTGGACCCTTAAAGGTCATTAGAATCTATAAAACTTCCAATGCTGGTGCTCAGGCAGACGAGCAGTGAGGGAGGAGGCCTGCGGACAATCAACCTCACCTGGAGGCTGCTGGGGAGAAGTCCTGCCCCTCCCCCCGGGTATGAGGACACCCAACTCAGCATGAAGCATTTACAGAAGACGTGTCTGCACCCTCAGCGCCCCAAGAATGAGGAATGGGACAAAAGGCAGAGGAGGGCTTTGTCACTGGCAAAGCCCATTAAAAATTCCTGGGAGATAAAAATAGAATCTGGGCAATAAAATAAAGTCTAACCATTTTTTCCTTTGTGCTTTGTCTAATTTCACTTGCTCCTAGGTTTCCACAGGCAGAGGTCCCACACCCGACACTTCAGACCCGATTTCCTAGTGCAAAATGGCTGGGCCGACACCTCAGCTCGTGGGGCCCTGTGCAGACTCTGCGACATAGAGCCTGAGCTCCAGCCAACCCGGCCCTCGAGAGCTCCGCCCCCTCCCTCCCGCTGATGCTGACAGGATCCCTACACAGCAGCCCGGCCCACAACCCGCAGGGGAGCACACACTCTCACCTCTCCATTCTCTGATCAAAATATAAAGTTTTCCTTTGCTTCTGAACCAAAGTCAGTCTCGATCTGTTGGTTCCAATGACACTGGGCAGGGAGACCCTTGTTGGGGCCCACTCTGCAGGATCAGTAACAGAATTTGAGAACATTGTAACTTCAATGAACAGATGGGTGAGCCAAACTGTAATTAACATAGAGCAGTGTATAAGGCTCGTGTAAAATAAGATGTTTCTAACACTTCCATTTGATATTTCCATCACTTTATTATAAGCAAGTTCAGTGGAGGGTTTTGTCTTATTTGTCAGGTCATCAGTAGAGAAATGCAGTGATTTCTTTCCAAGGATGTACATCTAATAATCTTGGTTGAAGTTTCAACCTTGTTTTGAATGATTTTCCATTGAAAATGATACCTCTCTTTCAGCTCCTAGATTTCTGAGAAGTATAAAATCTTATATTTTTTATTACCAAAGGGGAAAGGTGGGAGGAGGGATAAATTAACAGTTTCAGATTAACATATACGCACTGCTATGTATAAAATATATCATCAACAAGGAACTACTGTATAGCACAGGGAACTATACTCAATATTTTGTAATGACCCCTAAGGGGAAATAATCTGAAAAACAAAAGATATCTATATCGACATCATCTATCAACTACAGAAAAAATGGAAAATAAAGGAGGCCAATGGTGAGCGTTTTTGAACCTGAAGACTTCAATCATCTAAAGTTCGGACTCTGCCTACGGCCCAAGTCCCTTAATGAACACACATGTACCAGTAGCTTAAAAATTCCCCAGATTGGATTTCGGGAAGACACTGATTTGGAAAAATCCCTTGTGCTCTCCTTACATACACGGGACCTTTCCTACAGCTAAAACATGCCTGTGACACCCAGAAGATGCAACACGGTTGGATCAGGAAGATTTTGGAAAAGGCACCAAAACTCCTAATTTCCTGTTTGTTGGGTTCACGCCTCCAGCCTTTTTCCTTAAAATCTCCCCACTTGAGGATGTCAGCACCTTCAACATCCAGTTGCACAGAAATTGGAATTTGTCCAAAGGAAGAAGGGGAAGGAGGAGAAACAAGGAGAGCCAAGCCCTAGATGTTCGGAGAGGCACATGTCACTCTACTTTCCAGTCAGGAAGAAGAATTAAGCAAAGGCTTAGCCTGCCACCGGGAACCAGAGTAGGGCCAGAAGCAAACCAGCGGTTCTGCGGAAAGCTCCCAAAAAAGCGAGTTGAAAAATGGAGCTCAGGGGCACTGCAATTCACAAACCTGCAGAGTTATAAATGATAACTCTCGTCCACAAATATATTGAGGGAAGGCAACGAAGAGGATTTGAAATCAAGGCAGAATTGCAGGAAACAGATTTCAGGAGTTAGATTCGAATCGCCCCTAAAGCACATGAAAAGCAGCAAAACGTCGACAATGATGCACTTGGACAAAAAGAGCATATGCGTTTTTTTCTGAATGAATTCAGGAAAAAACCCATAGGCCCTTTTTGGCAAACCAAGCAAGCCGGAAATGCAATTCAGCACTACAAAGAAGTCTGACTTCCGTTCGGTCAAAATGGCCTTCCTAAAAAAGTGTAAAACAAGAAATGCAGGAGAGGACAGGGAGGAAAGGGAGCCTTGTTACACTGATGGGTGGGATGTAAATTGCCAATGACGACTCTGGAGAAGGGTATGGTGTTTCCTAAAACATCTAAAAAACACAGCTAGAGAGAAAGGGGCACATCCACTCATGGGGGTATAAATTGGGAAAACTAAAATTCAGCAAGACACAGGCACCCCAAACTTTAGGGCTGCTCTATTGACAAAAACCTCCACTTAATTCCACCATAAATATCCCAGGAAAGATAAAAATGGATAAAGAAGTTCTGGTCCATATGTAAAATGTAATATCACTCGGGCGTGAAATCAATATCATAAGGCTAGTAGCAGCATGATGAGTGGATTTAGGTACGACGATTCTAAGTGAAATAAGTCACACAGAAAAAGACACTTATCATAAGATATCACTAACAGAGAGAATGTAAAAAGCGCTACACTTGAACGGAATTACAAAACAGAACAGACTCACACAATTAGAAAACACACTATGGTTGCTTAACGGGAAAGGTGAGGTGGGGTGATGCATAAAACAAGGATTTCAAAATAGCTCAGATAACGTTCCATAAACCCAATATGTTATATACAAGACCTACTCCTTGCTCACAGAACTGGATTCAACACACCCTATTCACCGCAAAAGAATATATCTGACTAGTAAGAATCTTAAAACCTATGTATTGATATATCTATGGAAGTGAGTCAAGTGGGTGTAAAGCGGCATAAACACAGCAGTGAAAAGCAGCTAAACCCCATTATAAAAATAAATTACTTTTAAAAACCCGTGAAACAGAGACAGTGAAAGAAAGAAATTCTTAAAAAATTAGTTCGGGGGCTGTTATGCAACCTGGATTGACCATATCTAGACACACAACTGGATGAGAAATAAGGGTGGACAGTCTTCGGGCTGAGAGGTTTGGTGAGGCTGGGGGAGCAAACGCAGACCCTAACACGTACCCTAATCCTAATCCGTACACTAAACCGAGCCCTATCACTAACACTAACCCTAACCCTAACCCTAACCCATACTCTACACAGTACCCGAAGGCTTCCCCGAACCCATACCCTAAGCCGTACCCTAAGCCTAACCCTAAGCCTAACCCTAACCCTAGGCTACCCTTGACTGCTTCTGCCTCCAATAGATTTCCTAAGCACTAGTGTTTTAAGGAACAGCTTAAAAAGAGAATCCTAAAGTGATTTCTTTATAATGGGAGTGTTCCTTATCTTATCCTAGTGTCTAAACTCTTCTCCATGGCTGGACCCCCAAATAATATTCCTTTACGTGCTAAGGGGTATCTAGAGAGTGGGATAGGTTTAATAACTACCCTAACCCTAATGCGTACCCTAACCCTAACCCCTACCCTAACCCTAACACGTACCCTAATCCTAAAAATTACCCTAAACCGAGCCCTAACCCTAACACTAACCCTAAACCTAACCCTAACCCATACCCTACGCCGTAACCGAAGCCCTCCCCGAACCCGAACCCTAAGCCGTACCCTAAGCCTAACCCTAACCCTAGGCTACCCTTGACTGCTTCTGCCTCCAATAGATTTCCTAAGCACTAGTGTTTTAAGGAACAGCTTAAAAAGAGAATCCTAATGTGATTTCTTTATAATGGTTGTGTTCCTTATCTTATCCTAGTGTCTAAAGTCTTCTCCATGGCTGGACCTCCAAATAATATTCCTTTACGTGCTAAGGGGTATCTAGAGACTGGGAAAGGTTTAATAACTACCCTAACCCTAACGCGTACCATTACCCTAACCCCTACCCTAACCCTAACACGTACCCTAATCCTAACCAATACCCTAAACCGAGCCCTAACCCTAACAGTAACCCTAACCCTAACCCATACCTTACGCCGTACCCGAAGCCCTCCCCGAACCCGTACCCTAAGCCGTACCCTAAGCCGTACCCTAAGCCTAACCCTAACCCTAGGCTACCCTTGACTGCTTCTGCCTCCAATAGATTTCCTAAGCACTAGTGTTTTAAGGAACAACTTAAAAAGAGAATCCTAATGTGATTTCTTTATAATGGGTGTGTTCCTTATCTTATCCTAGTGTCTAAACTCTTTTCCATTGCTGGACCCCCAAATAATATTCCTTTACGTGCTAAGGTGTATCTAGAGAGTGGGATAGGTTTAATAACTACCTTAACTCTAACGCGTACCCTAGCCCTAACCAATACCCTAACCCTAACACGTACCCTAAACCGAGACCTAACCCTAACACTAACCCTAACCCTAAGCCTAACCCATACCCTACGCCGTACCCGAACCCCTCCGCGAACCCGTACCCTAAGCCGTACCCTAACCCTAACCATAAGCCGAACCCTAACCCTAGGCTACCCTTGACTGCTTCTGCCTCCAATAGAATTCCTAAGCACTAGTGTTTTAAGGAACAGCTTAAAAAGAGAATCCTAATGTGATTTCTTTATAATGGGTGTGTTCCTTATCTTATCCAAGTGTCTAAACTCTTCTCCATTGCTGGACCTCCAAATAATATTCCTTTACGTGCTAAGGGTTATCTAGAGAGTGGGATAGGTTTAATCACTACCCTAATCTAACAAGTACACTAAACCTAACCACAACCCTAACCCTAACACGTACCCTAAACCAAACACGTACCCTAAACGGAGCCCTAACCCTAACACTAACCCTAACCCTAACCCTAACCCATACCCAACGCCATACCCGAAGCCGTCCCCGAACCCGTACCCTAAGCCGTACCCTAAACCTAACCCTAAGCCTAACCCTAACCCTAGGTTACCCTTGACTGCTTCTGCCTCCAATAGATTTCCTAAGCACTAGTGTTTTAAGGAACAGCTTAAAAAGAGAATCCTAATGTGATTTCTTTATAATGTGTGTGTTCCTTATCTTATCCTAGTGTCTAAACTCTTCTCCATGGCTGGACCTCCAAATAATATTCCTTTACGTGCTAAGGGGTATCTAGAGAGTGGGGTAGGTTTAATAACTACCCTAACCATAACGCGTACCATAACCCTAACCCCTTCCCTAACCCTAACACGTACCCTAATCCTAAACAATACCCTAAACCGAGCCCTAACCCTAACACTAAACCTAACCCTAACCCTAACCCATACCCTACGACGTACCCGAAGCCCTCCCCGAACCCGTACCCTAAGCCGTACCATAACCCTAACCCTAAGCCTAAGCCTAACCCTAACGCTAACCCTAACCCTAAACCTAACCCTAACCCTAACCCATACCCTACGCCATACCCGAAGCTCTCACCGAACCCGTACCCTAACCCTAACCCTAACCCTAGGCTACCCTTGACTGCTTCTGCCTCCAATAGAATTCCTAAGCACTAGTGTTTTAACAAACAGCTTAAAAAGAGAATCCTAATGTGATTTCTTTATAATGGGTGTGTTCCTTATCTTATCCAAGTGTCTAAACTCTTCTCCATGGCTGGACCTCCAAATAATATTCCTTTACGTGCTAAGGGGTATCTAGAGAGTGGGATAGTTTTAATAACTACCCTAACCCTAACACGTACCCTAACCCTAACGCGTACCCTAACCCTTACCCCTACCCTAACCCTAACACATACCCTAATCCTAACCCGTACCCTAAACCGAGCCCTAACCCTAACACTAACCCAAACCCTAACCCTAACCCATACCTTACGCCGTACCCGAACCCCTCCCCGAACCCGTACCCTAAGCCGTACCCTAAGTCTAACCCTAAGCCTAACCCTAACCCTAGGCTACCCTTGACTGCTTCTGCCTCCAATAGATTTCCTAAGCACTAGTGTTTTAAGGAACAGCTTAAAAAGAGAATCCTAATGTGATTTCTTTATAATGGGTGTGTTCCTTATCTTATCCTAGTATCTCAACACTTCTCCATGGCTGGACCCCCAAATAATATTCCTTTACGTGCTAAGGGGTATCTAGAGAGTGGGATAGGTTTAATAACTACCCTAAACCTAACACGAACCCTAACCCTAACGCGTACCCTAACCCTAACCCGTACCCTAACCCTAACACGTACCCTAATCCTAACCCGTACGCTAAACTGAGGCCTATCCCTAACACTAACCCTAATCCTAACCCTAACCCATACCCTACGCCGTACCCGAACCCCTCCCCGAACCCGTACCCTAAGCCGTACCCTAAGCCTAACCCTAAGCCTAACACTAACCCTAGGCTACCCTTGACTGCTTCTGCCTCCAATAGGTTTCCTAAGCACTAGTGTTTTAAGGAACAGCTTAAAAAGAGAATCCTAATGTGATTTCTTTATAATGGGTGTGTTCCTTATCTTATCCTAGTATCTAAACACTTCTCCATGGCTGGACCCCCAAATAATATTCCTTTACGTGCTAAGGGGTATCTAGAGAGTCGGATAGGTTTAATCACTACTGTAACCCTAACACGTACATTATCCCTAACCACTATCCTAACCCTAACACGTACCCTAATCATAAACCGTACCCTAAACCGAGCCCTAACCCTAACACTAACCCTAACCCTAACCCTAACCCATACCCTAGGCCGTACCCGAAGCCCTCCCCGAACCCGTACCCTAAGCCGTACGCTAACCCTAACCCTAAGCCTAAACCTAACCCTAAGCCTAACCCTAACCATAGGCTACCCTTGACTGCTTCTGCCTCCAATAGATTTCCTAAGCACTAGTGTTTTAAGAAACAGCTTAAAAAGAGAATCCTAATGTGATTTCTTTATAATGGGTGTGTTCCTTATCTTATCCTAGTGTCTAAACTCTTCTCCATGGCTGGACCCCCAAATAATATTCTTTATGTGCTAAGGGGTATCTAGAGAGTGGGATAGGTTTAATAACTACGCTAAAACTAACACGTACCCTAACCCTAACCCCTACCCTAACCCTAACACGTACCCTAATCCTAAACCGTACCATAAACAAAGCCCTAACCCTAACACTAACCCTAAACCTAACCCTAACCCATACCCTACGCCGTACCCGAAGCCCTCCCCGAACCCGTAGCCAAAGCCGTACCCTAAGCCTAACCCTAACCCTAGGCTACCCTTGACTGCTTCTGCCTCCAGTAGATTTCGTAAGCACTAGTGTTTTAAGGAACAGCTTAAAAAGAGAATCCTAATGTGATTTCTTTATAATGTGTGTGTTCCTTATATTATCTTAGTGTCTAAACTCTTCTCCATGGGTGGACCCCCAAATAATATTCCTTTACGTGCTAATGTGTATCTAGAGAGTATGATAGGTTTAATAGCTACCCTAACCCTAACACGTACCATAACCCTAACCCCTACCCTAACCCTAACGCGTACCCTAAACCTAACCCCTACCCTAACCCTAACACATACCCTAATCCTAACCCGTACCCTAAACCGAGCCCTAACCCTAACACTAACCCAAACCCTAAGCCTAACCCATACCTTACGCCGTACCCGAACCCCTCCCCGAACCCGTACCCTAAGCCGTACCCTAAGCCTAACCCTAAGCCTAACCCTAACCCTAGGCTACCCTTGAATGCTTCTGCCTCCAATAGATTTCCTAAGCACTAGTGTTTTAAGGAACAGCTTAAAAAGAGAATCCTAATGTGATTTCTTTATAATGTCTGTGTTCCTTATATTATCTTAGTGTCTAAACTCTTCTCCATGGCTGGACCCCCAAATAATATTCCTTTACGTGCTAAGGGGTATCTAGAGAGAGGGATAGGTTTAATAACTACCCTAACCCTAACGCGTACACTAACCCTAACCCCTACCCTAACCCTAACACGTACCCTAATCCTAACCAATACCCTAAACCGAGCCCTAACCCTAACACTAACCATAACCCTAACCCTAACCCATACCCTACGCAATATCTGAAGCCCTCCCCGAACCCGTACACTAAGCCGTACCCTAAGCCTAACCCCAAGCCTAACCCTAACCCTAGACTACCCTTGACTACTTCTGCCTCCAATAGGTATCCTAAGCACTAGTGTTTTAAGGAACAGCATAAAAAGAGAATCCTAATGTGATTTCTTTATAATGGGTGTGTTCCTTATCTTATCCTAGTGTCTAAACTCTTCTCCATGGCTGGACCCGCAAATAATATTCTTTACGTGCTAAGGGGTATCTAGAGAATGGGATAGGTTTAATAACTACCCTAACCCTAACACGTAACCTAACCCTAACCCCTATCCTAACCCTAACACGTACCCTAATCCTAGACCGTACCCTAAACCGATCCCTAACCCTAACAGTAACCCTAACCCTAACCCTAACCGCCAAATAATATTCTTTATGTGCTATGGGGTATCTAGAGAGTGGGATAGCTTTAATAACTACCCTAAACCTAACACGTACCCTAACCCTAACCCCTACCCTAACCCTAACACGTACCCTAATCCTAAACCGTACCGTAAACAAAGCCCTAACCCTAACACTAACCCTAACCCTAACCCTAAACCATACCCTACGCCATACCCGAAGCCCTCCCGGAACCTGTACCCTAAGCCGTACCCTAACCCTAACCCTAAGCCTAACCCTAACCCTAGGCTACCCTTGACTGCTTCTGCCTCCAATAGATTTCCTAAGCACTAGTGTTTTAAGGAACAGTTTAAAAAGAGAATCCTAATGTGATTTCTTTATAATGTGTGTGTTCCTTATCTTATCCTAGTGTCTAAACTCTTCTCCATGCCTGGACCTCCAAATAATATTCCTTTACGTGCTAAGGGGTATCTAGAGAGTGGGATAGGTTTAATAACTACCCTAACCCTAACTCGTACCCTAACCCTAAACCCTACCCTAACCCTAACACTTACCCTAATCCTAACCAATACCCTAAACCGAGCCCTAACCTTAACACTAACCCTAACCCTAACCCTAACCCATATCCTACGCCATATCTGAAGCCCTCCCCGAACCCGTACCCTAAGCCGTACCCTAAGCCTAACCCTAAACCTAACCCTTACCCTAGACTACCCTTGAATTCTTCTGCCTCCAATAGATTTCCTACTCACTAGTGTTTTAAGGAACAGCATAAAAAGAGAATCCTAATGTGATTTCTTTATAATGGGTCTGTTCCTTATCTTATCCTAGTGTCTAAACTCTTCTCCATGGCTGGACCCGCAAATAATATTCTTTACGTTCTAAGGGGTATCTAGAGAATGGGATAGGTTTAATAACTACCCTAACCCTAACACGTACCCTAACCCTAACCCCTATCCTAACCCTAACACGTACCCTAATCCTAGACCGTACCCTAAACCGATCCCTAACCCTAACAGTAACCCTAACCCTAACCCTAACCCATAACCTACGCCATACCCGAAGCCCTCCCCGAACCCGTACCCTAAGCAGTACCCTAAGCCTAACCCTAAGCCTAACACTAACCCTAGGCTACCCTTGACTGCTTCTGCCTCCAATAGATTTCCTAAGCACTAGTGTTTTAAGGAACAGCTTAAAAAGAGAATCCTAATGTGATTTCTTTATAAAGGGTGTGTTCCTTATCTTATCCTAGTGTCTAAACTCTTCTCCATGGCTGGACCCCCAAATAATATTCCTTTACGTGCTAATGTGTATCTAGAGAGTATGATAGGTTTAATAACTACCCTAACCCTAACACGTACCCTAACCCTAACCCCTACCCTAACCCTAACGCGTACCCTAATCCTAACCCGTACGCTAAACCGAGGCCTATCCCTAACACTAACCCTAATTCTAACCCTAACCCATACCCTACGCCGTACCCGAACCCCTCCCCGAACCCGTACCCTAAGCCGTACCCTAAGCCTAACCCTAAGCCTAACACTAACCCTAGGCTACCCTTGACTGCTTCTGCCTCCAATAGATTTCCTAAGCACTAGTGTTTTAAAGAACAGCTTAAAAAGAGAATCCTAATGTGATTCCTTTATAATGGGTGTGTTCCTTATCTTATCCTAGTGTCTAAACTCTTCTCCATGGCTGGACCCCCAAATAATATTCCTTTACGTGCTAAGGGGTATCTAGAGAGTGGGATAGGTTTAATCACTACCCTAACCCTAACACGTACATTAACCCTAACCACTATCCTAACACGAACACCTACCCTAATCCTAACCCGTACCCTAAACCGAACCCTAACCCTAACACTAACCCTAACCCTAACCCTAACCCATACCCTACGCCGTACCCGAAGCCCTCTCCAAACCCGTACCCTAACCCGTACGCTAACCCTAACCCTAAGCCTAACCCTAACCCTAGGCTACCCTTGACTGCTTCTGCCTCCAATAGATTTCCTAAGCACTAGTGTTTTAAGGAACAGCTTAAAAAGAGAATCCTAATGTGATTTCTTTATAATGGGTGTGTTCCTTATCTTATCCTAGTGTCTAAACACTTCTCCATGGCTGGACCTCCAAATAATATTCCTTTACGTGCTAAGGGGTATCTAGAGAGTGGGATAGGTTTAATCACTACCCTAACTCTAACACGTACACTAACCCTAACCACGACCCTAACCCTAACACGTACCGTAATCCTAACCCGTAAGCTAAACCGAGCCCTAACCCTAACACTAACTTTAACACTAACCCTAACCCATAACCTACGCCGTAACCGAAGCCCTCCCCGATCCCGTACCCTATGTCGTACCCTAACCCTATCCCTAAGCCTAACCCTAACCCTAGGCTACCCTTGACTGCTTCTGCCTCCAATAGATTTCCTAAGCACTAGTGTTTTAAGGAACAGCTTAAAAAGAGAATCCTAATGTGATTTCTTTATAATGGGTGTGTTCCTTATCTTATCCTAGTGTCTAAACTCTTCTCCATGGCTGGACCCCCAAATAATATTCTTTATGTGATAAGGGGTATCTATAGAGTGGGATAGGTTTAATAACTACCCTAACCCTAACGCTTACCCTAACCTTAACCCCTACCCTAACCCTAACACGTACCCTAATCCTAAACCGTACCGTAAACAAAGCCCTAACCCTAACACTAACCCTAACCCTAACCCTAACCCATACCCTACGCCATACACGAAGCCCTCCCGGAACCTGTACACTAAGCCGTACCCTAACCCTAACCCTAAGCCTAACCCTAACCCTAGGCTACCCTTGACTGCTTCTGCCTCCAATAGATTTCCTAAGCACTAGTGTTTTAAGGAACAGCTTAAAAAGAGAATCCTAATGTGATTTCTTTATAATGTGTGTGTTCCTTATCTTATCCTAGTGTCTAAACTCTTCTCCATGGCTGGACCCCCAAATAATATTCCTTTACGTGCTAAGGGGTATCTAGAGAGTGGGATAGGTTTAATAACTACCCTAACCCTAACGCGTATCCTAACCCTAACGCGTACCCTAACCCTAACCCCTACCCTAACCCTAACACGTATCCTAATCCTAACCAATACCCTAAACCGAGCCCTAACCCTAACACTAACCCTAACCCTAACCCTAACCCATACCCTACGCCATATCTGAAGCCCTCCCCGAACCCGTACACTAAGCCGTACCCTAAGCCTAACCCTAAGCCTAACCCTAACCCTAGACTACCCTTGACTGCTTCTGCCTCCAATAGATATCCTAAGCACTAGTGTTTTAAGGAACAGCATAAAAAGAGAATCCTAAAGTGATTTATTTGTAATGGGTGTGTTCCTTATCTTATCCTAGTGTCTAAACTCTTCTCCATGGCTGGACCCGCAAATAATATTCTTTACGTGCTAAGGGGTATCTAGAGAATGGGATAGGTTTAATAACTACCCTAACCCTAACACGTACCCTAACCCTAACCCCTATCCTAACACTAACACGTACCCTAATCCTAAACCGTACCCTAAACCGAGCCCTAACCCTAACACTAAACCTAACCCTAACCCTAACCCATAACCTACGCCGTACCCGAAGACCTTCCCGAACCCGTACCCTAAGCAGTACCCTAAGCCTAACCGGAAGCCTAACACTAACCCTAGGCTACCCTTGACTGCTTCTGCCTCCAATAGATTTCCTAAGCACTAGTGTTTTAAGGAACAGCTTAAAAAGGGAATCCTAATGTGATTTCTTTATAAAGGGTGTGTTCCTTATCTTATCCTAGTGTCTAAACTCTTCTCCATGGCGGGACCCCCAAATAATATTCCTTTATGTACTAATGTGTATCTATAGAGTATGATAGGTTTAATAACTACCCTAACCCTAACACGTACCCTAACCCTAACCCCTACCCTAAACCTAACGCGTACCCTAACCCTAACCCCTACCCTAACCCTAACACGTACCCTAATCCTAACCCATACACTAAACCGAGGCATATCCCTAACACTAACCCTAATCCTAACCCTAACCCATACCCTACGCCGTACCCGAACCCCTCCCCGAACCCGTACCCTAAGCCGTACCCTAAGCCTAACCCTAAGCCTAACACTAACCCTAGGCTACCCTTGACTGCTTCTGCCTCCAATAGGTTTCCTAAGCACTAGTGTTTTAAGGAACAGCTTAAAAAGAGAATCCTAATGTGATTTCTTTATAATGGGTGTGTTCCTTATCTTATCCTAGTATCTAAACACTTCTCCATGGCTGGACCCCCAAATAATATTCCTTTACGTGCTAAGGGGTATCTAGAGAGTCGGATAGGTTTAATCACTACTGTAACCCTAACACGTACATTATCCCTAACCACTATCCTAACCCTAACACGTACCCTAATCATAAACCGTACCCTAAACCGAGCCCTAACCCTAACACTAACCCTAACCCTAACCCTAACCCATACCCTAGGCCGTACCCGAAGCCCTCCCCGAACCCGTACCCTAAGCCGTACGCTAACCCTAACCCTAAGCCTAAACCTAACCCTAAGCCTAACCCTAACCATAGGCTACCCTTGACTGCTTCTGCCTCCAATAGATTTCCTAAGCACTAGTGTTTTAAGAAACAGCTTAAAAAGAGAATCCTAATGTGATTTCTTTATAATGGGTGTGTTCCTTATCTTATCCTAGTGTCTAAACTCTTCTCCATGGCTGGACCCCCAAATAATATTCTTTATGTGCTAAGGGGTATCTAGAGAGTGGGATAGGTTTAATAACTACGCTAAAACTAACACGTACCCTAACCCTAACCCCTACCCTAACCCTAACACGTACCCTAATCCTAAACCGTACCATAAACAAAGCCCTAACCCTAACACTAACCCTAAACCTAACCCTAACCCATACCCTACGCCGTACCCGAAGCCCTCCCCGAACCCGTAGCCAAAGCCGTACCCTAAGCCTAACCCTAACCCTAGGCTACCCTTGACTGCTTCTGCCTCCAGTAGATTTCGTAAGCACTAGTGTTTTAAGGAACAGCTTAAAAAGAGAATCCTAATGTGATTTCTTTATAATGTGTGTGTTCCTTATATTATCTTAGTGTCTAAACTCTTCTCCATGGGTGGACCCCCAAATAATATTCCTTTACGTGCTAATGTGTATCTAGAGAGTATGATAGGTTTAATAGCTACCCTAACCCTAACACGTACCATAACCCTAACCCCTACCCTAACCCTAACGCGTACCCTAAACCTAACCCCTACCCTAACCCTAACACATACCCTAATCCTAACCCGTACCCTAAACCGAGCCCTAACCCTAACACTAACCCAAACCCTAAGCCTAACCCATACCTTACGCCGTACCCGAACCCCTCCCCGAACCCGTACCCTAAGCCGTACCCTAAGCCTAACCCTAAGCCTAACCCTAACCCTAGGCTACCCTTGAATGCTTCTGCCTCCAATAGATTTCCTAAGCACTAGTGTTTTAAGGAACAGCTTAAAAAGAGAATCCTAATGTGATTTCTTTATAATGTCTGTGTTCCTTATATTATCTTAGTGTCTAAACTCTTCTCCATGGCTGGACCCCCAAATAATATTCCTTTACGTGCTAAGGGGTATCTAGAGAGAGGGATAGGTTTAATAACTACCCTAACCCTAACGCGTACACTAACCCTAACCCCTACCCTAACCCTAACACGTACCCTAATCCTAACCAATACCCTAAACCGAGCCCTAACCCTAACACTAACCATAACCCTAACCCTAACCCATACCCTACGCAATATCTGAAGCCCTCCCCGAACCCGTACACTAAGCCGTACCCTAAGCCTAACCCCAAGCCTAACCCTAACCCTAGACTACCCTTGACTACTTCTGCCTCCAATAGGTATCCTAAGCACTAGTGTTTTAAGGAACAGCATAAAAAGAGAATCCTAATGTGATTTCTTTATAATGGGTGTGTTCCTTATCTTATCCTAGTGTCTAAACTCTTCTCCATGGCTGGACCCGCAAATAATATTCTTTACGTGCTAAGGGGTATCTAGAGAATGGGATAGGTTTAATAACTACCCTAACCCTAACACGTAACCTAACCCTAACCCCTATCCTAACCCTAACACGTACCCTAATCCTAGACCGTACCCTAAACCGATCCCTAACCCTAACAGTAACCCTAACCCTAACCCTAACCGCCAAATAATATTCTTTATGTGCTATGGGGTATCTAGAGAGTGGGATAGCTTTAATAACTACCCTAAACCTAACACGTACCCTAACCCTAACCCCTACCCTAACCCTAACACGTACCCTAATCCTAAACCGTACCGTAAACAAAGCCCTAACCCTAACACTAACCCTAACCCTAACCCTAAACCATACCCTACGCCATACCCGAAGCCCTCCCGGAACCTGTACCCTAAGCCGTACCCTAACCCTAACCCTAAGCCTAACCCTAACCCTAGGCTACCCTTGACTGCTTCTGCCTCCAATAGATTTCCTAAGCACTAGTGTTTTAAGGAACAGTTTAAAAAGAGAATCCTAATGTGATTTCTTTATAATGTGTGTGTTCCTTATCTTATCCTAGTGTCTAAACTCTTCTCCATGCCTGGACCTCCAAATAATATTCCTTTACGTGCTAAGGGGTATCTAGAGAGTGGGATAGGTTTAATAACTACCCTAACCCTAACTCGTACCCTAACCCTAAACCCTACCCTAACCCTAACACTTACCCTAATCCTAACCAATACCCTAAACCGAGCCCTAACCTTAACACTAACCCTAACCCTAACCCTAACCCATATCCTACGCCATATCTGAAGCCCTCCCCGAACCCGTACCCTAAGCCGTACCCTAAGCCTAACCCTAAGCCTAACCCTTACCCTAGACTACCCTTGAATTCTTCTGCCTCCAATAGATTTCCTACTCACTAGTGTTTTAAGGAACAGCATAAAAAGAGAATCCTAATGTGATTTCTTTATAATGGGTCTGTTCCTTATCTTATCCTAGTGTCTAAACTCTTCTCCATGGCTGGACCCGCAAATAATATTCTTTACGTTCTAAGGGGTATCTAGAGAATGGGATAGGTTTAATAACTACCCTAACCCTAACACGTACCCTAACCCTAACCCCTATCCTAACCCTAACACGTACCCTAATCCTAGACCGTACCCTAAACCGATCCCTAACCCTAACAGTAACCCTAACCCTAACCCTAACCCATAACCTACGCCATACCCGAAGCCCTCCCCGAACCCGTACCCTAAGCAGTACCCTAAGCCTAACCCTAAGCCTAACACTAACCCTAGGCTACCCTTGACTGCTTCTGCCTCCAATAGATTTCCTAAGCACTAGTGTTTTAAGGAACAGCTTAAAAAGAGAATCCTAATGTGATTTCTTTATAAAGGGTGTGTTCCTTATCTTATCCTAGTGTCTAAACTCTTCTCCATGGCTGGACCCCCAAATAATATTCCTTTACGTGCTAATGTGTATCTAGAGAGTATGATAGGTTTAATAACTACCCTAACCCTAACACGTACCCTAACCCTAACCCCTACCCTAACCCTAACGCGTACCCTAATCCTAACCCGTACGCTAAACCGAGGCCTATCCCTAACACTAACCCTAATTCTAACCCTAACCCATACCCTACGCCGTACCCGAACCCCTCCCCGAACCCGTACCCTAAGCCGTACCCTAAGCCTAACCCTAAGCCTAACACTAACCCTAGGCTACCCTTGACTGCTTCTGCCTCCAATAGATTTCCTAAGCACTAGTGTTTTAAGGAACAGCTTAAAAAGAGAATCCTAATGTGATTTCTTTATAATGGGTGTGTTCCTTATCTTATCCTAGTGTCTAAACACTTCTCCATGGCTGGACCTCCAAATAATATTCCTTTACGTGCTAAGGGGTATCTAGAGAGTGGGATAGGTTTAATCACTACCCTAACTCTAACACGTACACTAACCCTAACCACGACCCTAACCCTAACACGTACCGTAATCCTAACCCGTAAGCTAAACCGAGCCCTAACCCTAACACTAACATTAACACTAACCCTAACCCATAACCTACGCCGTAACCGAAGCCCTCCCCGATCCCGTACCCTATGTCGTACCCTAACCCTATCCCTAAGCCTAACCCTAACCCTAGGCTACCCTTGACTGCTTCTGCCTCCAATAGATTTCCTAAGCACTAGTGTTTTAAGGAACAGCTTAAAAAGAGAATCCTAATGTGATTTCTTTATAATGGGTGTGTTCCTTATCTTATCCTAGTGTCTAAACTCTTCTCCATGGCTGGACCCCCAAATAATATTCTTTATGTGATAAGGGGTATCTATAGAGTGGGATAGGTTTAATAACTACCCTAACCCTAACGCTTACCCTAACCTTAACCCCTACCCTAACCCTAACACGTACCCTAATCCTAAACCGTACCGTAAACAAAGCCCTAACCCTAACACTAACCCTAACCCTAACCCTAACCCATACCCTACGCCATACACGAAGCCCTCCCGGAACCTGTACACTAAGCCGTACCCTAACCCTAACCCTAAGCCTAACCCTAACCCTAGGCTACCCTTGACTGCTTCTGCCTCCAATAGATTTCCTAAGCACTAGTGTTTTAAGGAACAGCTTAAAAAGAGAATCCTAATGTGATTTCTTTATAATGTGTGTGTTCCTTATCTTATCCTAGTGTCTAAACTCTTCTCCATGGCTGGACCCCCAAATAATATTCCTTTACGTGCTAAGGGGTATCTAGAGAGTGGGATAGGTTTAATAACTACCCTAACCCTAACGCGTATCCTAACCCTAACGCGTACCCTAACCCTAACCCCTACCCTAACCCTAACACGTATCCTAATCCTAACCAATACCCTAAACCGAGCCCTAACCCTAACACTAACCCTAACCCTAACCCTAACCCATACCCTACGCCATATCTGAAGCCCTCCCCGAACCCGTACACTAAGCCGTACCCTAAGCCTAACCCTAAGCCTAACCCTAACCCTAGACTACCCTTGACTGCTTCTGCCTCCAATAGATATCCTAAGCACTAGTGTTTTAAGGAACAGCATAAAAAGAGAATCCTAAAGTGATTTATTTGTAATGGGTGTGTTCCTTATCTTATCCTAGTGTCTAAACTCTTCTCCATGGCTGGACCCGCAAATAATATTCTTTACGTGCTAAGGGGTATCTAGAGAATGGGATAGGTTTAATAACTACCCTAACCCTAACACGTACCCTAACCCTAACCCCTATCCTAACACTAACACGTACCCTAATCCTAAACCGTACCCTAAACCGAGCCCTAACCCTAACACTAAACCTAACCCTAACCCTAACCCATAACCTACGCCGTACCCGAAGACCTTCCCGAACCCGTACCCTAAGCAGTACCCTAAGCCTAACCGGAAGCCTAACACTAACCCTAGGCTACCCTTGACTGCTTCTGCCTCCAATAGATTTCCTAAGCACTAGTGTTTTAAGGAACAGCTTAAAAAGGGAATCCTAATGTGATTTCTTTATAAAGGGTGTGTTCCTTATCTTATCCTAGTGTCTAAACTCTTCTCCATGGCGGGACCCCCAAATAATATTCCTTTATGTACTAATGTGTATCTATAGAGTATGATAGGTTTAATAACTACCCTAACCCTAACACGTACCCTAACCCTAACCCCTACCCTAAACCTAACGCGTACCCTAACCCTAACCCCTACCCTAACCCTAACACGTACCCTAATCCTAACCCATACACTAAACCGAGGCATATCCCTAACACTAACCCTAATCCTAACCCTAACCCATACCCTACGCCGTACCCGAACCCCTCCCCGAACCCGTACCCTAAGCCGTACCCTAAGCCTAACCCTAAGCCTAACACTAACCCTAGGCTACCCTTGACTGCTTCTGCCTCCAATAGGTTTCCTAAGCACTAGTGTTTTAAGGAACAGCTTAAAAAGAGAATCCTAATGTGATTTCTTTATAATGGGTGTGTTCCTTATCTTATCCTAGTATCTAAACACTTCTCCATGGCTGGACCCCCAAATAATATTCCTTTACGTGCTAAGGGGTATCTAGAGAGTCGGATAGGTTTAATCACTACTGTAACCCTAACACGTACATTATCCCTAACCACTATCCTAACCCTAACACGTACCCTAATCATAAACCGTACCCTAAACCGAGCCCTAACCCTAACACTAACCCTAACCCTAACCCTAACCCATACCCTAGGCCGTACCCGAAGCCCTCCCCGAACCCGTACCCTAAGCCGTACGCTAACCCTAACCCTAAGCCTAAACCTAACCCTAAGCCTAACCCTAACCATAGGCTACCCTTGACTGCTTCTGCCTCCAATAGATTTCCTAAGCACTAGTGTTTTAAGAAACAGCTTAAAAAGAGAATCCTAATGTGATTTCTTTATAATGGGTGTGTTCCTTATCTTATCCTAGTGTCTAAACTCTTCTCCATGGCTGGACCCCCAAATAATATTCTTTATGTGCTAAGGGGTATCTAGAGAGTGGGATAGGTTTAATAACTACGCTAAAACTAACACGTACCCTAACCCTAACCCCTACCCTAACCCTAACACGTACCCTAATCCTAAACCGTACCATAAACAAAGCCCTAACCCTAACACTAACCCTAAACCTAACCCTAACCCATACCCTACGCCGTACCCGAAGCCCTCCCCGAACCCGTAGCCAAAGCCGTACCCTAAGCCTAACCCTAACCCTAGGCTACCCTTGACTGCTTCTGCCTCCAGTAGATTTCGTAAGCACTAGTGTTTTAAGGAACAGCTTAAAAAGAGAATCCTAATGTGATTTCTTTATAATGTGTGTGTTCCTTATATTATCTTAGTGTCTAAACTCTTCTCCATGGGTGGACCCCCAAATAATATTCCTTTACGTGCTAATGTGTATCTAGAGAGTATGATAGGTTTAATAGCTACCCTAACCCTAACACGTACCATAACCCTAACCCCTACCCTAACCCTAACGCGTACCCTAAACCTAACCCCTACCCTAACCCTAACACATACCCTAATCCTAACCCGTACCCTAAACCGAGCCCTAACCCTAACACTAACCCAAACCCTAAGCCTAACCCATACCTTACGCCGTACCCGAACCCCTCCCCGAACCCGTACCCTAAGCCGTACCCTAAGCCTAACCCTAAGCCTAACCCTAACCCTAGGCTACCCTTGAATGCTTCTGCCTCCAATAGATTTCCTAAGCACTAGTGTTTTAAGGAACAGCTTAAAAAGAGAATCCTAATGTGATTTCTTTATAATGTCTGTGTTCCTTATATTATCTTAGTGTCTAAACTCTTCTCCATGGCTGGACCCCCAAATAATATTCCTTTACGTGCTAAGGGGTATCTAGAGAGAGGGATAGGTTTAATAACTACCCTAACCCTAACGCGTACACTAACCCTAACCCCTACCCTAACCCTAACACGTACCCTAATCCTAACCAATACCCTAAACCGAGCCCTAACCCTAACACTAACCATAACCCTAACCCTAACCCATACCCTACGCAATATCTGAAGCCCTCCCCGAACCCGTACACTAAGCCGTACCCTAAGCCTAACCCCAAGCCTAACCCTAACCCTAGACTACCCTTGACTACTTCTGCCTCCAATAGGTATCCTAAGCACTAGTGTTTTAAGGAACAGCATAAAAAGAGAATCCTAATGTGATTTCTTTATAATGGGTGTGTTCCTTATCTTATCCTAGTGTCTAAACTCTTCTCCATGGCTGGACCCGCAAATAATATTCTTTACGTGCTAAGGGGTATCTAGAGAATGGGATAGGTTTAATAACTACCCTAACCCTAACACGTAACCTAACCCTAACCCCTATCCTAACCCTAACACGTACCCTAATCCTAGACCGTACCCTAAACCGATCCCTAACCCTAACAGTAACCCTAACCCTAACCCTAACCGCCAAATAATATTCTTTATGTGCTATGGGGTATCTAGAGAGTGGGATAGCTTTAATAACTACCCTAAACCTAACACGTACCCTAACCCTAACCCCTACCCTAACCCTAACACGTACCCTAATCCTAAACCGTACCGTAAACAAAGCCCTAACCCTAACACTAACCCTAACCCTAACCCTAAACCATACCCTACGCCATACCCGAAGCCCTCCCGGAACCTGTACCCTAAGCCGTACCCTAACCCTAACCCTAAGCCTAACCCTAACCCTAGGCTACCCTTGACTGCTTCTGCCTCCAATAGATTTCCTAAGCACTAGTGTTTTAAGGAACAGTTTAAAAAGAGAATCCTAATGTGATTTCTTTATAATGTGTGTGTTCCTTATCTTATCCTAGTGTCTAAACTCTTCTCCATGCCTGGACCTCCAAATAATATTCCTTTACGTGCTAAGGGGTATCTAGAGAGTGGGATAGGTTTAATAACTACCCTAACCCTAACTCGTACCCTAACCCTAAACCCTACCCTAACCCTAACACTTACCCTAATCCTAACCAATACCCTAAACCGAGCCCTAACCTTAACACTAACCCTAACCCTAACCCTAACCCATATCCTACGCCATATCTGAAGCCCTCCCCGAACCCGTACCCTAAGCCGTACCCTAAGCCTAACCCTAAGCCTAACCCTTACCCTAGACTACCCTTGAATTCTTCTGCCTCCAATAGATTTCCTACTCACTAGTGTTTTAAGGAACAGCATAAAAAGAGAATCCTAATGTGATTTCTTTATAATGGGTCTGTTCCTTATCTTATCCTAGTGTCTAAACTCTTCTCCATGGCTGGACCCGCAAATAATATTCTTTACGTTCTAAGGGGTATCTAGAGAATGGGATAGGTTTAATAACTACCCTAACCCTAACACGTACCCTAACCCTAACCCCTATCCTAACCCTAACACGTACCCTAATCCTAGACCGTACCCTAAACCGATCCCTAACCCTAACAGTAACCCTAACCCTAACCCTAACCCATAACCTACGCCATACCCGAAGCCCTCCCCGAACCCGTACCCTAAGCAGTACCCTAAGCCTAACCCTAAGCCTAACACTAACCCTAGGCTACCCTTGACTGCTTCTGCCTCCAATAGATTTCCTAAGCACTAGTGTTTTAAGGAACAGCTTAAAAAGAGAATCCTAATGTGATTTCTTTATAAAGGGTGTGTTCCTTATCTTATCCTAGTGTCTAAACTCTTCTCCATGGCTGGACCCCCAAATAATATTCCTTTACGTGCTAATGTGTATCTAGAGAGTATGATAGGTTTAATAACTACCCTAACCCTAACACGTACCCTAACCCTAACCCCTACCCTAACCCTAACGCGTACCCTAATCCTAACCCGTACGCTAAACCGAGGCCTATCCCTAACACTAACCCTAATTCTAACCCTAACCCATACCCTACGCCGTACCCGAACCCCTCCCCGAACCCGTACCCTAAGCCGTACCCTAAGCCTAACCCTAAGCCTAACACTAACCCTAGGCTACCCTTGACTGCTTCTGCCTCCAATAGATTTCCTAAGCACTAGTGTTTTAAGGAACAGCTTAAAAAGAGAATCCTAATGTGATTCCTTTATAATGGGTGTGTTCCTTATCTTATCCTAGTGTCTAAACTCTTCTCCATGGCTGGACCCCCAAATAATATTCCTTTACGTGCTAAGGGGTATCTAGAGAGTGGGATAGGTTTAATCACTACCCTAACCCTAACACGTACATTAACCCTAACCACTTTCCTAACACGAACACCTACCCTAATCCTAACCCGTACCCTAAACCGAACCCTAACCCTAACACTAACCCTAACCCTAACCCTAACCCATACCCTACGCCGTACCCGAAGCCCTCTCCAAACCCGTACCCTAACCCGTACGCTAACCCTAACCCTAAGCCTAACCCTAACCCTAGGCTACCCTTGACTGCTTCTGCCTCCAATAGATTTCCTAAGCACTAGTGTTTTAAGGAACAGCTTAAAAAGAGAATCCTAATGTGATTTCTTTATAATGGGTGTGTTCCTTATCTTATCCTAGTGTCTAAACACTTCTCCATGGCTGGACCTCCAAATAATATTCCTTTACGTGCTAAGGGGTATCTAGAGAGTGGGATAGGTTTAATCACTACCCTAACTCTAACACGTACACTAACCCTAACCACGACCCTAACCCTAACACGTACCGTAATCCTAACCCGTAAGCTAAACCGAGCCCTAACCCTAACACTAACATTAACACTAACCCTAACCCATAACCTACGCCGTAACCGAAGCCCTCCCCGATCCCGTACCCTATGTCGTACCCTAACCCTATCCCTAAGCCTAACCCTAACCCTAGGCTACCCTTGACTGCTTCTGCCTCCAATAGATTTCCTAAGCACTAGTGTTTTAAGGAACAGCTTAAAAAGAGAATCCTAATGTGATTTCTTTATAATGGGTGTGTTCCTTATCTTATCCTAGTGTCTAAACTCTTCTCCATGGCTGGACCCCCAAATAATATTCTTTATGTGATAAGGGGTATCTATAGAGTGGGATAGGTTTAATAACTACCCTAACCCTAACGCTTACCCTAACCTTAACCCCTACCCTAACCCTAACACGTACCCTAATCCTAAACCGTACCGTAAACAAAGCCCTAACCCTAACACTAACCCTAACCCTAACCCTAACCCATACCCTACGCCATACACGAAGCCCTCCCGGAACCTGTACACTAAGCCGTACCCTAACCCTAACCCTAAGCCTAACCCTAACCCTAGGCTACCCTTGACTGCTTCTGCCTCCAATAGATTTCCTAAGCACTAGTGTTTTAAGGAACAGCTTAAAAAGAGAATCCTAATGTGATTTCTTTATAATGTGTGTGTTCCTTATCTTATCCTAGTGTCTAAACTCTTCTCCATGGCTGGACCCCCAAATAATATTCCTTTACGTGCTAAGGGGTATCTAGAGAGTGGGATAGGTTTAATAACTACCCTAACCCTAACGCGTATCCTAACCCTAACGCGTACCCTAACCCTAACCCCTACCCTAACCCTAACACGTATCCTAATCCTAACCAATACCCTAAACCGAGCCCTAACCCTAACACTAACCCTAACCCTAACCCTAACCCATACCCTACGCCATATCTGAAGCCCTCCCCGAACCCGTACACTAAGCCGTACCCTAAGCCTAACCCTAAGCCTAACCCTAACCCTAGACTACCCTTGACTGCTTCTGCCTCCAATAGATATCCTAAGCACTAGTGTTTTAAGGAACAGCATAAAAAGAGAATCCTAAAGTGATTTATTTGTAATGGGTGTGTTCCTTATCTTATCCTAGTGTCTAAACTCTTCTCCATGGCTGGACCCGCAAATAATATTCTTTACGTGCTAAGGGGTATCTAGAGAATGGGATAGGTTTAATAACTACCCTAACCCTAACACGTACCCTAACCCTAACCCCTATCCTAACACTAACACGTACCCTAATCCTAAACCGTACCCTAAACCGAGCCCTAACCCTAACACTAAACCTAACCCTAACCCTAACCCATAACCTACGCCGTACCCGAAGACCTTCCCGAACCCGTACCCTAAGCAGTACCCTAAGCCTAACCGGAAGCCTAACACTAACCCTAGGCTACCCTTGACTGCTTCTGCCTCCAATAGATTTCCTAAGCACTAGTGTTTTAAGGAACAGCTTAAAAAGGGAATCCTAATGTGATTTCTTTATAAAGGGTGTGTTCCTTATCTTATCCTAGTGTCTAAACTCTTCTCCATGGCGGGACCCCCAAATAATATTCCTTTATGTACTAATGTGTATCTATAGAGTATGATAGGTTTAATAACTACCCTAACCCTAACACGTACCCTAACCCTAACCCCTACCCTAAACCTAACGCGTACCCTAACCCTAACCCCTACCCTAACCCTAACACGTACCCTAATCCTAACCCATACACTAAACCGAGGCATATCCCTAACACTAACCCTAATCCTAACCCTAACCCATACCCTACGCCGTACCCGAACCCCTCCCCGAACCCGTACCCTAAGCCGTACCCTAAGCCTAACCCTTACCCTAACACTAACCCTACGCTACCCTTGACTGCTTCTGCCTCCAATAGGTTTCCTAAGCACTAGTGTTTTAAGGAACAGCTTAAAAAGAGAATCCTAATGTGATTTCTTTATAATGGGTGTGTTCCTTATCTTATCCTAGTATCTAAACACTTCTCCATGGCTGGACCCCAAAATAATATTCCTTTACGTGCTAAGGGTTATCTAGAGAGTGGGATAGGGTTAATCACTACTGTAACCCTAACACGTACATTATCCCTAACCACTATCCTAACCCTAACACGTACCCTAATCCTAACACGTACCCTAAACTGAGCCCTAACCCTAACACTAACCCTAACCCTAACCCTAACCCATACCCTACGCCATATCCGAAGCCCTCCCCGAACCCGTACCCTAAGCCGTACCCTAAGCCTAACCCTAAGCCTAACCCTAACCCTAGACTACCCTTGACTTCTTCTGCCTCCAATAGATTTACTAAGCACTAGTGTTTTAAGCAACAGCTTAAAAAGAGAATCCTAATGTGATTTCTTTATAATGGGTGTGTTCCTTATCTTATCCTAGTGTCTAAACACTTCTCCATGGCTGGACCCCCAAATAATATTCTTTATGTGCTAAGGGGTATCTAGAGAGTGGGATAGGTTTAATAACTACCCTAACCCTAACACGTACCCTAACCATAACCCCTACCCTAACCCTAACGCATACCCTAACCCTAACCCCTACCCTAACTCTAACACGTACCCTAATCCTAAACAGTACCCTAAACCGAGCCCTAACCCTAACACTAACCCAAACCCTAACCCTAACCCATACCCTACGCCGTACCCGAACCCCTCCCCGAACCCGTACCCTAAGCCGTACCCTAAGCCTAACCCTAAGCCTAACCCTAACCCTAGGCTACCCTTGACTGCTTCTGCCTCCAATAGATTTCCTAAGCACTAGTGTGTTAAGGAACAGCTTAAAAAGAGAATCCTAATGTGATTTCTTTATAATGGGTGTGTTCCTTATCTTATCCTAGTGTCTAAACTCTTCTCCATGCCTGGAACTCCAAATAATATTCCTTTACATGCTAAGGGGTATCTAGAGAGTGGGATAGGTTTAATAACTACCTTAACCCTAACACGTACCCTAACCCTAACCCCTACCCTAACCCTAACACGTACCCTAATCCTAAACCGTACCCTAAACCGAGCCCTAACCCTAACACTAACCCTAACCCTAACCCTAACACATACCCTACGCCGTGCCCGAACCCCTACCCGCACCCGTACCCTAAGCCGTACCCTAACCCTAACCCTAAGCCTAACCCTAACGCTAGGCTACCCTTGACTGCTTCTGCCTCCAATAGATTTCCTAAGCACTAGTGTTTTAAGGAACAGCTTAAAAAGAGAATCCTAATGTGATTTCTTTATAATGTGTGTGTTCCTTATCTTATCCTAGTGTCTAAACTCTTCTCCATGGCTGGACCCCCAAATAATATTCTTTAGGTGCTAAGGGGTATCTAGAGAGTGGGATAGGTTTAATAACTACCCTAACCCTAACGCTTACCCTAACCTTAACCCCTACCCTAAACCTAACACGTACCCTAATCCTAAACCGTAACCTAACCGAGCCCTAACCCTAACACTAACCCTAACCCTAACCCTAACCCATACCCTACGCCGTACCCGAAGCCCGCCCCGAACCCGAACCCTAAGCCGTACCCTATGCCTAACACTAAGCCTAACCCTAACCCTAGGCTACCCTTGACTGCTTCTGCCTACAATAGATTTCCTAGGCAGTAGTGTTTTAAGGAACAGCTTAAAAAGAGAATCCTAATGTGATTTCTTTATAAAGGGTGTGTTCCTTATCTTATCCTAGTGTCTAAACTCTTCTCCATGGCTGGACCCCCAAATAATATTCCTTTACGTGCTAAGGGATATCTAGAGAGTGGGATAGGTTTAATAACTACCCTAACCCTAACACGTACCCTAATCCTAACCCGTACGCTAAACCGAGCCCTATCCCTAACACTAAACCTAATCCTAACCCTAACCCATACCCTACGCCGTACCCGAACCCCTCCCCGAACCCGTACCCTAAGCCGTACCCTAAGCCTAACCCTAAGCGTAACCCTAACCCTAGGCTACCCTTGACTGCTTCTGCCTCCAATAGATTTCCTAAGCACTAGTGTTTTAAGCAACAGCTAAAAAAGAGAATCCTAATGTGATTTCTTTATAATGGGTGTGTTCCTTATCTTATCCTAGTGTCTAAACTTTTCTCCATGGCTTGACCCCCAAATAATATTCCTTTCCGTGCTAATGTGTATCTAGAGAGTATGATAGGTTCAATAACTACCCTAGCCCTAACACGTACCCTAACCCTAACCCCTACCCTAACCCTAACGTGTACCCTAACCCTAACCCTAACATGTACCCTAATCCTAACCCATACCCTAAATCGAGCCCTAACCCTAACACTAACCCTAATCCTAACCCTAACCCATACCCTACGCCGTACCCGAACCCCTCCCCGAACCCGTAACCTAAGCCGTACCCTAAGCCTAACCCTAAGCCTAACCCTTACCCTAGGCTACCCTTGACTGCTTCTGCCTCCAATAGGTTTCCTAAGCACTAGTGTTTTAAGGAACAGCTTAAAAAGAGAATTCTAATGTGATTTCTTTATATTGGGTGTTTTCCTTATCTTATCCTAGTATCTAAACTCTTCTCCATGGCTGGACCCCCAAATAATATTCCTTTACGTGCTAAGGGGTATCTAGAGAGTGGGATAGGTTTAATCACTACCCTAACCCTAACACGTACATTAACCCTAACCACTATCCTATCCCTAACACGTACCCTAATCCTAAACAGTACCCTAAACCGAGCCCTAACCCTAACACTAACCCTAACCCTAACCCTAACCCATACCCTACGCCGTACCCGCATCCCTCCCCGATCCCGTACCCTAAGCCGTACCCTAACCCTAACCCTAAGCCTAACCCTAATCCTAGGCTACCCTTGACTGCTTCTGCCTCCAGTAGATTTCCTAAGCACTAGTGTTTTAAGGAACAGCTTAAAAAGAGAATCCTAATGTGATTTCTTTATAATGGGTGTGTTCCTTATCTTATCCTAGTGTCTAAACTCTTCTCCATGGCTGGACCCCCAAATAATATTCTTTATGTGCTAAGGGGTATCTAGAGAGTGGGATAGGTTTAATAACTACCCTAACCCTAACACGTACCCTAACCCTAACCCCTACCCTAACCCTAACACGTACCCTAATCCTAACCAATAAGCTAAACCGAGCCCTAACCCTAAAACCAACCCTAACCCTAACCCTAACCCATACCCTAAGCCGTACCCGAAGCCCTCACCGAACCCATAGCCTAAGCCCTACCCTAAGTCTAACCCTAAGCCTAAACCTAACCCTAGGCTACCCTTGACTGCTTCTGCCTCTAATAGATTTCCTAAGCACTAGTGTTTTAAGGAACAGCTTAAAAAGAGAATCCTAATGTGATTTCTTTATAATGGGTGTGTTCCTTATCTTATCCTAGTGTCTAAACTCTTCTCCAGGGCTGGACCCCCAAATAATATTCCTTTACGTGCCAAGGGGTATCTAGAGAGTGGGATAGGTTTAATCACTACCCTAACCCTAACACGTACACTAACCCTAACCACTACCCTAACCCTAACACGTACCCTAATTCTAACCCGTAACCTAAACCGAGCCCTAAACCTAACACTATCAGTAACACTAACCCTAACCCATACCCTACGCCATACACGAAGCCCTCCACGATCCCGTACCCTAAGCCGTACCCTAAGCCTAACCCTAAGCCTAACCCTAACCCTAGGCTACCCTTGACTGCTTCTGCCTCCAATAGATTTCCTAAGCACTAGTGTTTTAAGGAACAGCTTAAAAAGAGAATCCTAATGTGATTTTTTTATAATGGGTGTGTTCCTTATCTTATCCTAGTGTCTAAACTTTTCTCCATGGCTGGACCCCCAAATAATATTCCTTTACGTGCTAATGTGTATCTAGAGTGTATGATAGGTTCAATAACTACCCTAGCCCTAACAAGTACCCTAACCCTAACCCCTACCCTACCCCTAACGTGTACCCTAACCCTAACCTTAACATGTACCCTAATCCTAACCCATAACCTAAATCGAGCCCTAACCCTAACACTAACCCTAATCCTAACCCTAACCCATATCCTACGCCGTACCCGAATCCCTCCCCGAACCCGTAACCTAAGTTGTACCCTAAGCCTAACCCTAAGCCTAACCCTTACCCTAGGCTACCCTTGACTGCTTCTGCCTCCAATAGGTTTCCTAAGCACTAGTGTTTTAAGGAACAGCTTAAAAAGAGAATTCTAATGTGATTTCTTTATATTGGGTGTTTTCCTTATCTTATCCTACTATCTAAACTCTTCTCCATGGCTGGACCCCAAATAATATTCCTTTACGTGCTAAGGGGTATCTAGAGAGTGGGATAGGTTTAATCACTACCCTAACCCTAAGACGTACATTAACCCTAACCACTATCCTAACCCTAACACGTACCCTAATCCTAACCAGTACCCTAAACCGAGCCCTAACCCTAACACTAACCCTAACCCTAACCCTAACCCATACCCTACGCCGTACCCGAATCCCTCCCCGATCCCGTACCCTAAGCCGTACCCTAACCCTAACCCTAAGCCTAACCCTAATCCTAGGCTACCCTTGACTGCTTCTGCCTCCAGTAGATTTCCTAAGCACTAGTGTTTTAAGGAACAGCTTAAAAAGAGAATCCTAATGTGATTTCTTTATAATGGGTGTGTTCCTTATCTTATCCTAGTGTCTAAACTCTTCTCCATGGCTGGACCCCCAAATAATATTCTTTATGTTCTAAGGGGTATCTAGAGAGTGGGATAGGTTTAATAACTACCCTAACCCTAACACGTACCCTAACCCTAATCCCTACCCTAACCCTAACACGTACCCTAATCCTAACCAATAACCTAAACGGAGCCCTAACCCTAAAACCATCCCTAACCCTAACCCTAACCCATACCCTACGCCGTACCCGAAGCCCTCCCCGAACCCGTAGCCTAAGCCCTACCCTAAGCCTAACCCTAAGCCTAAACCTAACCCTAGGCTACCCTTGACTGCTTCTGCCTCTAATAGATTTCCTAAGCACTAGTGTTTTAAGGAACAGCTTAAAAAGAGAATCCTAATGTGATTTCTTTATAATGGGTGTGTTCCTTATCTTATCCTAGTGTCTAAACTCTTCTCCATGGCTGGACCCCCAAATAATATTCCTTTACGTGCTAAGGGGTATCTAGAGAGTGGGATAGGTTTAATCACTACCCTAACCCTAACACGTACACTAACCCTAACCACTACCCTAACCGTAACACGTACCCTAATTCTAACCCGTAACCTAAACCGAGCCCTAAACCTAACACTAACAGTAACACTAACCCTAACCCATACCCTACACCATACCGAAGCCCTCCCCGATCCCGTACCCTAAGCCGTACCCTAAGCCTAACCCTAAGCCTAACCCTAACCCTAGGCTACCCTTGACTGCTTCTGCCTCCATTAGATTTCCTAGGCAGTAGTGTTTTAAGGAACAGCTTAAAAAGAGAATCCTAATGTGATTTCTATATAATGGGTGTGTTCCTTATCTTATCCTAGTGTCTAAACTCTTCTCCATGGCTGGACCCCCAAATAATATTCTTTAGGTGCTAAGGGGTATCTAGAGAGTGGGATAGGTTTAATAACTACCCTAACCCTAACGCTTACCCTAACCTTAACCCCTACCCTAAACCTAACACGTACCCTAATCCTAAACCGTAACCTAAACCGAGCCCTAACCCTAAAACTAACCCTAACCCTAACCCTAACCCATACCATACGCCGTACCCGAAGCCCGCCCCGAACCCGAACCCTAAGCCGTACCCTATGCCTAACACTAAGCCTAACCCTAACCCTAGGCTACCCTTGACTGCTTCTGCCTACAATAGATTTCCTAGGCAGTAGTGTTTTAAGGAACAGCTTAAAAAGAGAATCCTAATGTGATTTCTTTATAAAGGGTGTGTTCCTTATCTTATCCTAGTGTCTAAACTCTTCTCCATGGCTGGACCCCCAAATAATATTCCTTTACGTGCTAAGGGATATCTAGAGAGTGGGATAGGTTTAATAACTACCCTAACCCTAACACGTACCCTAATCCTAACCCGTACGCTAAACCGAGCCCTATCCCTAACACTAACCCTAATCCTAACCCTAACCCATACCCTACGCCGTACCCGAACCCCTCCCCGAACCCGTACCCTAAGCCGTACCCTAAGCCTAACCCTAAGCGTAACCCTAACCCTAGGCTACCCTTGACTGCTTCTGCCTCCAATAGATTTCCTAAGCAATAGTGTTTTAAGGAACAGCTTAAAAAGAGAATCCTAATGTGATTTCTTTATAATGGGTGTGTTCCTTATCTTATCCTAGTGTCTAAACTCTTCTCCAGGGCTGGACCCCCAAATAATATTACTTTACGTGCCAAGGGGTATCTAGAGAGTGGGATAGGTTTAATCACTACCCTAACCCTAACACGTACACTAACCCTAACCACTACCCTAACCCTAACACGTACCCTAATTCTAACCCGTAACCTAAACCGAGCCCTAAACCTAACACTAACAGTAACACTAACCCTAACCCATACCCTACGCCATACCCGAAGCCCTCCACGATCCCGTACCCTAAGCCGTACCCTAAGCCTAACCCTAAGCCTAACCCGAACCCTAGGCTACCCTTGACTGCTTCTGCCTCCAATAGATTTCCTAAGCACTAGTGTTTTAAGAAACAGCTTAAAAAGAGAATCCTAATGTGATTTTTTTATAATGGGTGTGTTCCTTATCTTATCCTACTGTCTAAACTTTTCTCCATGGCTGGACCCCCAAATAATATTCCTTTACGTGCTAATGAGTATCTAGAGTGTATGATAGGTTCAATAACTACCCTAGCCCTAACAAGTACCCTAACCCTAACCCCTACCCTACCCCTAACATGTACCCTAACCCTAACCTTAACATGTACCCTAATCCTAACCCATAACCTAAATCGAGCCGTAACCCTAAAACTAACCCTAATCCTAACCCTAACCCATACCCTACGCCGTACCCGAATCCCTCCCCGATCCCGTACCCTAAGCCGTACCCTAACCCTAACCCTAAGCCTAACCCTAACCCTAGGCTACCCTTGACTGCTTCTGCCTCCAGTAGATTTCCTAAGCACTAGTGTTTTAAGGAACAGCTTAAAAAGAGAATCCTAATGTGATTTCTTTATAATGGGTGTGTTCCTTATCTTATCCTAGTGTCTAAACTCTTCTCCATGGCTGGACCTCCAAATAATATTCTTTATGTTCTAAGGGGTATCTAGAGAGTGGGATAGGTTTAATCACTACCGTAACCCTAACACGTACATTAACACTAACACGTACCCTAATCCTAACCCGTACCCTAAACCAAGCCCTAACCCTAACACTAACCCTAACCCTAACCCATACCCTACACCGTACCCGAAGCCCTCCCCGAACCCATACCGTAAGCCGTACCATAAACCTAACCCTAAGCCTAACCCTAACCCTAGGCTACCTTTGACTGCTTCTGCCTCCTATAGATTTCCTAAGCACTAGTGTTTTAAGGAACAGCTTAAAAAGAGAATCCTAATGTGATTTCTTTATAATGGTTGTGTTCCTTATCTTATCCTAGTGTCTAAACTCTTCTCCATGGCTGGACCCCCAAATAATATACTTTACGTGCTAAGGGGTATCTAGAGAGTGGGATAGGTTTAATAACTACCCTAACACAATACGTACCCTAACTGTAACCCCTACCCTATCCCTAACACGTACCCTAATCCTTAACCGTAACCTAAACCGAGCCCTAACCCTAACACTAAGCCTAACCCTAACCCTAACCAATACCCTACGCCGTACCCGAAGCCCTCCCCGAACCCGTACCCTAAGCCGTACCCTAGGCCTAACCCTAAGGATAACCCTAACCCTAGGTTACCCTTGACTGCTTCTGCCTCCAATAGATTTCCTAAGCACTAGTGTTTTAAGGAACAGCTTAAAAAGAGAATCCTAAAGTGATTTATTTGTAATGGGTGTGTTCCTTATCTTATCCTAGTGTCTAAACTCTTCTCCAGGGCTGGACCCCCAAATAATATTCCTTTACGTGCTATGGGGTATCTAGAGAGTGGGATAGGTTTAATAACTACCCTAACCCTAACACGTACATTAACCCTAACCCCTACCCTAACCCTAACACGTACCTTAAAACTAAACCGTACCCTAAACCGAGCCCTATCCCTAACACTAACCCTAACCCTAACCCTAACCCATACCCTACGCCATACCCGAAGCCCTCCCCGAACCCGTACCCTAAGACGTACCCTAAGCCTAACCCTAAGCCTAACTCTAACCCTAGGCTACCCTTGACTGCTTCTGCCTCCTATAGATTTCCTAAGCACTAGTGTTTTAAGGAACAGCTTAAAAAGAGAATCCTAATGTGATTTCTTTAAAAAGGGTGTGTTCCTTATCTTACCCTAGTGTCTAAACTCTTCTACATGGCTGGACCCCCAAAAAATATTCCTTTACGTGCTAAGGGGTATCTAGAGAGTGGGCTAGGTTTAATAACTACCCTAACCGTAATGCGTAACCTAACCCTAACGCCTACCCTAACCCTAACACGTACCCTTTTCTAAGCCGTACACTAAACCGAGCACTAACACTAATACTAACCCTAACCCTAACCCTAACCCATACCCTACACCGTACCCGAAGCCGTCCCCGAACCCGTACCCTAAGCCATACCCTAAGCCTAACCCTAAGCCTAACCCTTACCATAGGCTACCCTTGACTGCTTCTGCCTCTAATAGATTTCCTAAGCACTAGTGTTTTAAGGAACAGCTTAAAAAGAGAATCCTAATGTGATTTCTTTATAATGGGTGTGTTCCTTATCTTATCCTAGTGTCTAAACTCTTCTCCATGGCTGGACCCCCAAATAATATTCTTTAGGTGCTAAGGGGTATCTAGAGAGTGGGATAGGTTTAATAACTACCCTAACCCTAACGCTTACCCTAACCTTAACCCCTACCCTAAACCTAACACGTACCCTAATCCTAAACCGTAACCTAAACCGAGCCCTAACCCTAAAACTAACCCTAACCCTAACCCTAACCCATACCCTACGCCGTACCCGAAGCCCGCCCCCAACCCGAACCCTAAGCCATACCCTATGCCTAACACTAAGCCTAACCCTAACCCTAGGCTAACCTTGACTGCTTCTGCCTACAATAGATTTCCTAGGCAGTAGTGTTTTAAGGAACAGCTTAAAAAGAGAATCCTAATGTGATTTCTTTATAATGGGTGTGTTCCTTATCTTATCCTAGTGTCTAAACTTTTCTCCATGGCTTGACCCCCAAATAATATTCCTTTCCGTGCTAATGTGTATCTAGAGAGTATGATAGGTTCAATAACTACCCTAGCCCTAACACGTACCCTAACCCTAACCCCTACCCTAACCCTAACGTGTACCCTAACCCTAACCCTAACATGTACCCTAATCCTAACCCATACCCTAAATCGAGCCCTAACCCTAACACTAACCCTAATCCTAACCCTAACCCATACCCTACGCCGTACCCGAACCCCTCCCCAAACCCGTAACCTAAGCCGTACCCTAAGCCTAACCCTAAGCCTAACCCTTACCCTAGGCTACCCTTGACTGCTTCTGCCTCCAATAGGTTTCCTAAGCACTAGTGTTTTAAGGAACAGCTTAAAAAGAGAATTCTAATGTGATTTCTTTATATTGGGTGTTTTCCTTATCTTATCCTAGTATCTAAACTCTTCTCCATGGCTGGACCCCCAAATAATATTCCTTTACGTGCTAAGGGGTATCTAGAGAGTGTGATAGGTTTAATCACTACCCTAACCCTAACACGTACATTAACCCTAACCACTATCCTAACCCTAACACGTACCCTAATCCTAAACAGTACCCTAAACCGAGCCCTAACCCTAACACTAACCCTAACCCTAACCCTAACCCATACCCTATGCCGTACCCGCATCCCTCCCCGATCCCGTACCCTAAGCCGTACCCTAACCCTAACCCTAAGCCTAACCCTAATCCTAGGCTACCCTTGACTGCTTCTGCCTCCAGTAGATTTCCTAAGCACTAGTGTTTTAAGGAACAGCTTAAAAAGAGAATCCTAATGTGATTTCTTTATAATGGGTGTGTTCCTTATCTTATCCTAGTGTCTAAACTCTTCTCCATGGCTGGACCCCCAAATAATATTCTTTATGTGCTAAGGGGTATCTAGAGAGTGGGATAGGTTTAATAACTACCCTAACCCTAACACGTACCCTAACCCTAACCCCTACCCTAACCCTAACACGTACCCTAATCCTAACCAATAAGCTAAACCGAGCCTTAACCCTAAAACCAACCCTAACCCTAACCCTAACCCATACCCTAAGCCGTACCCGAAGCCCTCCCCGAACCCATAGCCTAAGCCCTACCCTAAGCCTAACCCTAAGCCTAAACCTAACCCTAGGCTACCCTTGACTGCTTCTGCCTCTAATAGATTTCTTAAGCACTAGTGTTTTAAGGAACAGCTTAAAAAGAGAATCCTAATGTGATTTCTTTATAATGGGTGTGTTCCTTATCTTATCCTAGTGTCTAAACTCTTCTCCAGGGCTGGACCCCCAAATAATATTCCTTTACGTGCCAAGGGGTATCTAGAGAGTGGGATAGGTTTAATCACTACCCTAACCCTAACACGTACACTAACCCTAACCACTACCCTAACCCTAACACGTACCCTAATTCTAACCCGTAACCTAAACTGAGCCCTAAACCTAACACTAACAGTAACACTAACCCTAACCCATACCCTACGCCATACCCGAAGCCCTCCACGATCCCGTACCCTAAGCCGTACCCTAAGCCTAACCCTAAGCCTAACACTAACCCTAGGCTTCCCTTGACTGCTTCTGCCTCCAATAGATTTCCTAAGCACTAGTGTTTTAAGGAACAGCTTAAAAAGAGAATCCTAATGTGATTTCTTTATAATGGGTGTGTTCCTTATCTTATCCTAGTGTCTAAACTCTTCTCCATGGCTGGACCCCCAAATAATATTCTTTATGTGCTAAGGGGTATCTAGAGAGTGGGATAGGTTTAATAACTACCCTAACCCTAACGCTTACCCTAACCTTAACCCCTACCCTAAACCTAACACGTACCCTAATCCTAAACCGTACCCTAAACCAAGCCCTAACCCTAACACTAACCCTAACCCTAACCCTAACCCATACCCTACGCCGTACACGAAGCCCTCCCCGAACCCGAACCCTAAGCCGTACCCTATGCCTAACACTAAGCCTAACCCTAACCCTAGGATACCCTTGACTGCTTCTGCCTCCAATAGATTTCCTAAGCACTAGTGTTTTAAGGAATAGCTTAAAAAGAGAATCCTAATGTGATTTCTTTATAATGGGTGTGTTCCTTATCTTATCCTAGTGTCTAAACTCTTCTCCATGGCTGGACCTCCAAATAATATTCCTTTACGTGCTAAGGGGTATCTAGAGAGTGGGATAGGTTTAATTACTAACCTAACCCTAATGCGTACCCTAACTCTTACCCCTATCCTAACTCTAACACGTACCCTAATCCTAACCCGTACCCTAAACCGAGCCCTATCCCTAACACTAACCCTAACCCTAACCCTAACCCATACCCTACGCCGTACCAGAAGCACTCCCCGAAACAGTACCGTAAGACGTACCCTAACCCTAACCCTAAGCCTAACCCTAACCCTAGGCTACCCTTGACTGCTTCTGCCTCCAATATGTTTCCTAAGCACTAGTGTTTTAAGGAACAGCTTAAAAAGAGAATCCGAATGTGATTTCTTTACAATGGTTTGTTCCTTATTTTATCCTAGTATCTAAACACTTCTCCATGGCAGGACCCCCAAATAATATGCATTTACGTGCTAAGGGGTATCTAGAGAGTGGGATAGGTTTAATCACTACCGTAACCCTAACACGTACATTAACACTAACACGTACCCTAATCCTAACCCGTACCCTAAACCGAGCCCTAACCCTAACACTAACCCTAACCCTAACCCATACCCTACACCGTACCCGAAGCCCTCCCCGAACCCATACCTTAAGCCGTACCATAAACCTAACCCTAAGCCTAACCCTAACCCTAGGCTACCTTTGACTGCTTCTGCCTCCTATAGATTTCCTAAGCACTAGTGTTTTAAGGAACAGCTTAAAAAGAGAATCCTAATGTGATTTCTTTATAATGGTTGTGTTCCTTATCTTATCCTAGTGTCTAAACTCTTCTCCATGGCTGGACCCCCAAATAATATACTTTACGTGCTAAGGGGTATCTAGAGATTGGGATAGGTTTAATAACTACCCTAACACAATACGTACCCTAACTGTAACCCCTACCCTATCCCTAACACGTACCCTAATCCTAAACCGTAACCTAAACCGAGCCCTAACCCTAACACTAAGCCTAACCCTAACCCTAACCAATACCCTACGCCGTACCCGAAGCCCTCCCCGAACCCGTACCCTAAGCAGTACCCTAGGCCTAACCCTAAGGATAACCCTAACACTAGGTTACCCTTGACTGCTTCTGCCTCCAATAGATTTCCTAAGCACTAGTGTTTTAAGGAACAGCTTAAAAAGAGAATCCTAAAGTGATTTATTTGTAATGGGTGTGTTCCTTATCTTATCCTAGTGTCTAAAGTCTTCTCCATGGCTGTACCCCCAAATAATATTCCTTTACGTGCTAAGGGGTATCTAGAGAGTGGGATAGGTTTAATCACTACCCTAACCCTAACACGTACATTAACCCTAACCACTATCCTAACCCTAACACGTACCCTAATCCTAACCAGTACCCTAAACCGAGCCCTAACCCTAACACTAACCCTAACCCTAACCCTAACCCATACCCTACGCCGTACCCGAATCCCTCCCCGATCCCGTACCCTAAGCCGTACCCTAACCCTAACCCTAAGCCTAACCCTAACCCTAGGCTACCCTTGACTGCTTCTGCCTCCAGTAGATTTCCTAAGCACTAGTGTTTTAAGGAACAGCTTAAAAAGAGAATCCTAATGTGATTTCTTTATAATGGGTGTGTTCCTTATCTTATCCTAGTGTCTAAACTCTTCTCCATGGCTGGACCCCCAAATAATATTCTTTATGTGCTAAGGGGTATCTAGAGAGTGGGATAAGTTTAATAAATACCCTAACCCTAACACGTACCCTAACCCTAACCCCTACCCTAACCATAACACGTACCCTAATCCTAACCAATAACCTAAACCGAGCCCTAACCCTAAAACCAACCCTAACCCTAACCCTAACCCATACCCTACGCCGTACCCGAAGCCCTCCCCGAACCCGTAGCCTAAGCCCTACCCTAAGCCTAACCCTAAGCCTAAACCTAACCCTAGGCTACCCTTGACTGCTTCTGCCTCTAATAGATTTACTAAGCACTAGTGTTTTAAGGAACAGCTTAAAAAGAGAATCCTAATGTGATTTCTTTATAATGGGTGTGTTCCTTATCTTATCCTATTGTCTAAACTCTTCTCCAGGGCTGGACCCCCAAATAATATTCCTTTACGTGCTAAGGGGTATCTAGAGATTGGGATAGGTTTAATCACTACCCTAACCCTAACACGTACACTAACCCTAACCACTACCCTAACCCTAACACGTACCCTAATTCTAACCCGTAACCTAAACCGAGCCCTAAACCTAACACTAACAGTAACACTAACCCTAACCCATACCCTACGCCATACCCGAAGCCCTCCCCGATCCCATACCCTAAGCCGTACCCTAAGCCTAACCCTAAGCCTAACCCTAACCCTAGGCTACCCTTGACTGCTTCTGCCTCCAATAGATTTCCTAAGCACTAGTGTTTTAAGGAACAGCTTAAAAAGAGAATCCTAATGTGATTTCTTTATAATGGGTGTGTTCCTTATCTTATCCTAGTGTCTAAACTCTTCTCCATGGCTGGACCCCCAAATAATATTCTTTATGTGCTAAGGGATATCTAGAGAGTGGGCTAGGTTTAATAACTACCGTAACCCTAACGCTTACACTAACCTTAACCCCTACCCTAAACCTAACACGTACCCTAATCCTAAACCGTACCCTAAACCTAGCCCTAACCCTAACACTAAGCCTAACCCTAACCCATACCCTACGCCGTACCCGAAGCCCTCCCCGAACCCGAACCCTAAGCCGTACCCTATGCCTAACACTAAGCCTAACCCAAACCCTAGGCTACCCTTGACTGCTTCTGCCTCCAATAGATTTCCTAAGCACTAGTGTTTTAAGGAACAGCTTAAAAAGAGAATCCTAATGTGATTTCTTTAAAAAGGGAGTGTTCCTTATCTTACCCTAGTGTCTAAACTCTTCTCCATGGCTGGATCCCCAAGAAATATTCCTTTACGTGCTAAGGGGTATCTAGAGAGTGGGATAGGTTTAATAACTACCCTAACCCTAATGCGTAACCTAACCCTAACCCTAACATGTACCCTAATCCTAACCCATACCCTAAATCGAGCCCTAACCCTAACACTAACCCTAATCCTAACCCTAACCCATACCCTACGCCATACCCGAACCCCTCCCCGAACCCGTAACCTAAGCCGTACCCTAAGCCTAACCCTAAGCCTAACCCTTACCCTAGGCTACCCTTGACTGCTTCTGCCTCCAATAGGTTTCCTAAGCACTAGTGTTTTAAGGAACAGCTTAAAAAGAGAATTCTAATGTGATTTCTTTATAATGGGTGTTTTCCTTATCTTATCCTAGTATCTAAACTCTTCTCCATGGCTGGACCCCCAAATAATATTCCTTTACGTGCTAAGGGGTATCTAGAGAGTGGCATAGGTTTAATCACTACCCTAACCCTAACACGTACATTAACCCTAACAACTATCCTAACCCTAACACGTACCCTAATCCTAACCAGTACCCTAAACCGAGCCCTAACCCTAACACTAAGCCTAACCCTAACCCTAACCCATACCCTACCCCGTACCGGAAGCCCTCCACGAACCCGTACCCTAAGCAGTACCCTAGGCCTAACCCTAAGGATAACCCTAACCCTAGGCTACCCTTGACTGCTTCTGCCTCCAATAGATTTCCTAAGCACTAGTGTTTTAAGGAACAGCTTAAAAAGAGAATCCTAAAGTGATTTATTTGTAATGGGTGTGTTCCTTATCTTATCCTAGTGTCTAAACTCTTCTCCAGGGCTGGACCCCCAAATAACATTCCTTTACGTGCTATGGGGTATCTAGACAGTGGGATAGGTTTAATAACTACCCTAACTCTAATGCGTAACGTAACCCTATCCCCTACCCTAACCCTAACACGTACCCTTTTCTAAGCCGTACACTAAACCGAGCACTAACACTAACACTAACCCTAACCCTAACCCTAACCCATACCCTACACCGTACCCGAAGCCCTCCCCGAACCCGTACCCTAAGCCGTACCCTAAGCCTAACCCTAAGCCTAACCCTAACCCTAGGCTACCCTTGACTGCTTCTGCCTCCAATATATTTCCTAAGCAATAGTATTTTAAGGAACAGCTTAAAAAGAGTATCCTAATGTGATTTCTTTATAATAGGTGTGTTCCTTATCTTATCCTAGTGTCTAAACTCTTCTCCATGGCTGGATCCCCAAATAATATTCCTTTACGTGCTAAGGGGTATCTAGACAGTGGGATAGGTTTAATAACCCTAACCCTAACACGTATCCTAACCCTAACCCCTACACTAACACTAACACGTACCCTAATCCTAAATCGTACATTAAACCGAGCCCTAACCCTAACACTAACCCTAACACTAACCCTAACCCATACCCTACGCCGTACCCGAAGCCCTCCCCGAAACCGTACCGTAAGACGTACCCTAAGCCTATCCCTAAGCCTAACCCTATCACTAGGCTACCCTTGACTGCTTCTGCCTACAATAGATTTCCTAAGCACTAGTGTTTTAAGGAACAGCTTAAAAAGAGAATCCTAATGTGATTTCTTTATAATGGGTGTGTTCCTTATCTTATCCTAGTGTCTAAACTCTTCTCCATGGCTGGACCCCCAAATAATATTCCTTTACGTGCTAAGGGGTATCTAGAGAGTGGGATAGGTTTAATAACTACCCTAACGCTAACGCGTACCCTAACCCTAACCCCTACCCTAACCCTAACACGTACCCTAATCCTAACCAATACCCTAAACCGAGGCCTAACCCTAAAACTAACCCTAATCCTAACCCTAACCGATACCCTACGCTGTACCCGAAGCCCTCCCCGAACCCGTACCCTAAGCCCTACCCTAAGCCTAACCCTAAGCCTAAACCTAACACTAGGCTACCCTTGACTGCTTCTGCCTCCAATAGATTTCCTAAGCACTAGTGTTTTAAGGAAGAGCTTAAAAAGAGAATCCTAAAGTGATTTCTTTATAATGGGTGTGTTCCTTATCTTATCCTAGTGTCTAAACTCTTCTCCAGGGCTGGACCCAAAATAATATTCTTTTACGTGCTAAGGGGTATCTAGAGAGTGGGATAGGTTTAATCACTACCCTAACCCTAACACGTACATTAACCCTAACCACTATCCTAACCCTAACACGTACCCTAATCCTAACCCGTACCCTAAACCGAGCCCTAACCCTAACACTCACCCTAACACTAACCCTAACCCATACCCTACGCCGTACCCGAAGCCCTCCCCAAACCCGTACCCTTAGCCGTACGCTAACCCTAACCCTAAGCCTAACCCTAACCCTATGCTACCCTTGACTGCTTCTGCCTCCAATAGATTTCCTAAGCACTAGTGTTTTATGGAACAGCTTAAAAAGAGAATCCTAATGTGATTTTTTAAAAAGGGTGTGTTCCTTATCTTACCCTAGTGTCTAAACTCTTCCCCATGGCTGGACCCCCAAAAAATATTCCTTTACGTACTAAGGGGTATCTAGAGAGTGGGATAGGTTTAATAACTACCCTAACCCTAATGCGTAACCTAACCCTAACCCCTACCCTAAGCCTAACACGTACCCTTTTCTAAGCCGTACACTAAACCGAGCACTAACACTAATACTAACCCTAACCCTAACCCTAACCCATACCCTACACCGTACCCGAAGCCCTCCCCGAACCCGTACCCTAAGCCGTACCCTAAGCCTAACCCTAAGCCTAACCCTAACCCTAGGCTACCCTTGACTGCTTCTGCCTCCAATAGATTTCCTAAGCAATAGTATTTTAAGGAACAGCTTAAAAAGAGTATCCTAATGTGATTTCTTTATAATGGGTGTGTTCCTTATCTTATCCTAGTGTCTAAACTCTTCTCCATGGCTGGATCCCCAAATAATATTCCTTTACGTGCTAAGGGGTATCTAGACAGTGGGATAGGTTTAATAACCCTAACCGTAACACGTATCCTAACCCTAACCCCTACCCTAACACTAACACGTACCCTAATCCTAAACCGTACCCTAAACCGAGCCCTAACCCTAACACTAACCCTAACCCTAACCGTAACCCATACCCTACGCCGTGCCCGAACCCCTCCCCGAACCCATACCTTAAGCCGTACCCTAACCCTAACCATAAGCCTAACCCTAACCCTAGGCTACCCTTGACTGCTTCTGCCTCCAATAGATTTCCTAAGCACTAGTGTTTTTCGGAATAGCTTAAAAAGAGAATCCTAATGTGATTTCTTTATAATGGGTGTGTTCCTTATTTTATCATAGTGTCTAAACTCTTCTCCATGGCTGGACCTCCAAATAATATTCCTTTATGTGCTAAGGTGTATCTAGAGAGTGGGATAGGTTTAATAACTACCCTAACTCTAACGCGTACCCTAACCCTAACCCCTACCCTAACCCTAACACGTACCCTAATCCTAACCCGTACCCTAAACCGAGCCCTAACCCTAACACTAACCCTAATCCTAACCCTAAACCATACCCTACGCCGTACCCGAACCCCTCCCCGAACCCGTACCCTAAGCCGTACCCTAAGCCTAACACTAACCCTAGGCTACCCTTGACTGCTTCTGCGTCCAATAGGTTTCCTAAGCACTAGTGTTTTAAGGAACAGCTTAAAAAGAGAATCCCACTGTGATTTCTTTATAATGGTGTGTTCCTTATCTTATCCTAGTGTCTAAACTCTTCTCCATGGCTGGACCCCCAAATAATATTCTTTACGTGCTAAGGGGTATCTAGAGAGTGGGATAGGTTTAATAACCCTAACCGTAACACGTATCCTAACCCTAACCCCTACCCTAACACTAACACGTACCCTAATCCTAAACCGTACCCTAAACCGAGCCCTAACCCTAACACTAACCCTAACCCTAACCGTAACCCATACCCTACGCCGTGCCCGAACCCCTCCCCGAACCCATACCCTAAGCCGTACCCTAACCCTAACCATAAGCCTAACCCTAACCCTAGGCTACCCTTGACTGCTTCTGCCTCCAATAGATTTCCTAAGCACTAGTGTTTTTCGGAATAGCTTAAAAAGAGAATCCTAATGTGATTTCTTTATAATGGGTGTGTTCCTTATTTTATCATAGTGTCTAAACTCTTCTCCATGGCTGGACCTCCAAATAATATTCCTTTATGTGCTAAGGTGTATCTAGAGAGTGGGATAGGTTTAATAACTACCCTAACTCTAACGCGTACCCTAACCCTAACCCCTACCCTAACCCTAACACGTACCCTAATCCTAACCCGTACCCTAAACCGAGCCCTAACCCTAACACTAACCCTAATCCTAACCCTAAACCATACCCTACGCCGTACCCGAACCCCTCCCCGAACCCGTACCCTAAGCCGTACCCTAAGCCTAACACTAACCCTAGGCTACCCTTGACTGCTTCTGCGTCCAATAGGTTTCCTAAGCACTAGTGTTTTAAGGAACAGCTTAAAAAGAGAATCCTACTGTGATTTCTTTATAATGGTGTGTTCCTTATCTTATCCTAGTGTCTAAACTCTTCTCCATGGCTGGACCCCCAAATAATATTCTTTACGTGCTAAGGGGTATCTAGAGAGTGGGATAGGTTTAATAATTACCCTAACCCTAACACGTACCCTAACCCTAACCCCTAACCTAACCCTAACACGTACCCTAATCCTAAACCGTACCCTAAACCGTGCCCTAACCCTAACACTAACCCTAACCCTAACCCATAACCTACGACGTACGCGAAGCCCTCCCCGAACCTGTACCCTAAGCCGTACCCTTAGCCTACCCCTAAGCCTAACACTAACACTAGGCTACCCTTGAGTGCTTCTGCCTCCAATAGATTTCCTAAGCACAAGTGTTTTAAGGAACAGCTTAAAAAGAGAATCCTAATGTGATTTCTTTATAATGGGTGTGTTCCTTATCTTATCCTAGTGTCTAAACTCTTCTCCATGGCTGGACCCCCAAATAATATTCCTTTACATGCTAAGGGGTATCTACAGAGTGGGATAGGTTTAATAACTAACCTAACCCTAATGCGTACCCTAACCCTTACCCCTATCCTAACTCTAACACGTACCCTAATCCTAACCCGTACCCTAAAACGATCCCTAACCCTAACCCTAACCCTAAACCATACCATATGCCGTACCCGAAGCCCTCCCCGAAACCGTATCCTAAGACGTACCCTAAGCCTAACCCTAAGCCTATCCCTAACCCTAGGCTACCCTTGACTGCTTCTGCCTCCAATAGATTTCCTAAGCACTAGTGTTTTAAGGCACAGCTTAAAAAGAGAATCCTAATGTGATTTCTTTATAATGGGTGTGTTCCTCATCTTATCCTAGTGTCTAAACTCTTCTCCATGGCTGGACCCCCAAATAATATTCCTTTACGTGCTAAGGGGTATCTAGAGAGTGGGATAGGTTTAATAACTACCCTAACCCTAACACGTACCCTAACCCTAACCCCTAACCTAACCCTAACGCGTACCCTAACCCTAACCCCTACCCTAACCCTAACACGTACCCTAATCCTAACCCGTACCCTAAACCGAGCCCTAACCCTAACACTAACCCTAAACCTAACCCTAACCCATACCCTACGCCGTACCCGATGCCCTCCCCGATCCCGTACCCTAAGCCGTACCCTAAGCCTAACCCTAAGCCTAACCCTAACCCTAGGCTACCCTTGACTGCTTCTGCCTCCAATAGGTTTCCTAAGCACTAGTGTTTTAAGGAACAGCTTAAAAAGAGAATCCTAATGTGATTTCTTTATAATGTGTGTGTTCCTTATCTTATCCTAGTGTCTAAACTCTTCTCCATGGCTGGACCCCCAAATAATATTCCTTTACGTGCTAAGGGTATCTAGAGAGTGGGGTAGGTTTAATAACTAACCTAACCCTAACACGTACCCTAACCTTTACCCCTATCCTAACTCTAACCCGTACCGTAAACCGAGCCCCAACCCTAACACCAACCCTAACACTAACCCTAACCCATACCCTACGCCGTACCCGAAGCCCTCCCCGAAACCGTACCGTAAGACGTACCCTAAGCCTATCCCTAAGCCTAACCCTATCACTAGGCTACCCTTGACTGCTTCTGCCTACAATAGATTTCCTAAGCACTAGTGTTTTAAGGAACAGCTTAAAAAGAGAATCCTAATGTGATTTCTTTATAATGGGTGTGTTCCTTATCTTATCCTAGTGTCTAAACTCTTCTCCATGGCTGGACCCCCAAATAATATTCCTTTACGTGCTAAGGGGTATCTAGAGAGTGGGATAGGTTTAATATCTACCCTAACCCTAACACGTACCCTAACCCTAACCCCTACCCTAACCCTAACACGTATCCTAATCCTAACCCGTACGCTAAACCGAGCCCTATCCCTAACTCTAACCCTAATCCTAACCTTAACCCATACCCTACGCCGTTCCCGAACCCCTCCCCGAACCCGTACACTAAGCCATACCCTAAGCCTAACCCTAAGCGTAACCCTAACCCTAGGCTACCCTTGACTGCTTCTGCCTCAAATAGGTTTCCTAAGCACTAGTGTTTTAAGGAACAGCTTAAAAAGAGAATCCTAATGTGATTCCTTTATAATGGGTGTGTTCCTTATCTTATCCTAGTATCTAAACACTTCTCCATGGCTGGACCCCCAAATAATATTCCTTTACGTGCTAAGGGGTATCTAGAGAGTGGGATAGGTTTAATAACTACCCTAACGCTAACGCATACCCTAACCCTAACCCCTACCCTAACCCTAACACGTACCCTAATCCTCACCAATACCCTAAACCGAGCCCTAACCCTAACACTAACCCTAACACTAACCCTAACACTTACCCTATGCCGTACCCGAAGCCCTCCCCTAACCCGTACCCTATGCCGTACCCTAAGCCTAACCCTAAGCCTAACCCTAACCCTAGGCTACCCTTGACTGCTTCTGCCTTCAATAGATTTCCTAAGCACTAGTGTTTTAAGGAACAGCTTAAAAAGAGAATGGTAATGTGATTTCGTTATAATGGGTGTGTTCCTTATCTTATCCTAGTGTCTATATTCTTCTCCATGGCTGGACCCCCAAATAATATTCCTTTACGTGCTAAGGGGTATCTAGAGAGTGGGAGAGGTTTAATCACTACCCTAACCCTAATGTGTACCCTAACCCTAACCACTATCCTAACCCTAACACGTACCCTAATCCTAACCCGTACCCAAAACGGAGCCCTAACCCTAACACTAACCCAAACCGTAACCATAACCCATAACCTACGCTGTACCCGAACCCCTCCCTGAAACCGTACCCTAAGCCGTACCCTAAGCCTAACCCTAAGCCTAACCCTAACCCTAGGCAAACCTTGACTGCTTCTGCCTCCAATAGATTTCCTAAGCATTAGTGGTTTAAGGAACAGCTTAAAAAGGGAATCCTAATGTGATTTCTTTATAATGTGTGTGTTCCTTATATTATCTTAGTGTCTAAACTCTTCTCCATGGCTGGACCCCCAAATAATATTCATTCACGTGCTAAGGGGTATCTAGAGAATGGGATAGGTTTAATAACTACCCTAACCCTAACGCATACCCTAACCCTAAAACCTACCCTAACCCTAACACGTACCCTAATCCTAAACCGTACCCAAGACCGAGCCCTAACCCTAACACTAACCCTAACCCTAACCCTAACCCATACCCTCCGCCGTATCCGAAGCCCTCCCCGAACCCGTACCCTAAGCTGTACCCTTAGCCTAACCCTAAGCCTAACCCTAACACTAGGCTACCCTTGACTGCTTCTGCGCCCAATAGATTTCCTAAGCAATAGTGTTTTAAGGAACAGCTTAAAAAGAGAATCCTAATGTGATTTCTTTATAAAGGGTGTGTTCCTTATCTTAGCCTAGTGTCTAAACTCTTCTCCATGGCTGGACCCCCAAATAATATTCCTTTACGTGCTAAGGGGTATCTAGAGAGTGGGATAGGTTTAATAACTACCCTAACCCTAATGCGTACCCTAACCCTAACCCCTACCCTAAACCTAACACGTACCCTAATCCTAAACCGTACCCTAAACCGAGCCCTAATCCTAACACTAACCCTAACCCTAACCCTAACCCGTATCCTACGCCATGCCCTAACCCCTCCCCGAACCCCTACCCTAAGCCGTACCCTAACCCTAACCCTAAGCCTAACCCTAACCCTGGGCTACCCTTGACTGCTTCTGCCTCCAATAGATTGCCTAAGCACTAGTGTTTTAAGGAACAGCTTAAAAAGAGAATCCTAATGTGATTTCTTTATAATGTGGGTCTTCCTTATCTTATCCTAGTGTCTAAAATCTTCTCCATGGCTGGATCCCCAAATAATATTCCTTTACGTGCTAAGGGGTATCTAGAGAGTGGGATAGGTTTAATAACCCTAACCCTAACACATACCCTAACCCTAAGCCCTACCCTAACACTAACACGTACCCTAATCCTAAACCGTACCCTAAACCGAGCCCTAACCCTAACCCTAACCCTAACCCTAACCCTAACCCTAACCCATACCCTATGCCGTGCCCGAACCCCTCCCCGAACCCATACCCTAAGCCGTACCCTAACCCTAACCCTAAGCCTAACCCTAACCCTAGGCTACCCTTGACTGCTTCTGCCTCCAATAGATTTCCTAAGCACTAGTGTTTTAAGGAACAGCTTAAAAAGAGAATCCTAATGTGATTTCTTTATAATGTGTGTGTTCCTTATCTTATCCTAGTGTCTAAACTCTTCTCCATGGCTGGACCTCCAAATAATATTCCTTTACGTGGTAAGGGGTATCTAGAGAGTGGGATAGGTTTAATAACTACCCTAACCCTAACGCGTACCCTAACCCTAACCCCTACCCTAACCCTAACACGTACCCTAATCCTAACCAAAACCCTAAACCGAGCCCTAACCCCAACACTAACCCTAACCCTAACCCTAACCCATACCCTACGCCGCACCCGAAGCCCTCCCCGAACCCGTACCATAAGCCGTACCCTAAGCCTAACCCTAAGCCTAACCCTAACCCTAGGCTACCCTTGACTGCTTCTGCCTCCAATAGATTTCCTAAGCACTAGTGTTTTAAGGAACAGCATAAAAAGAGAATCCTAATGTGATTTCTTTATAATGGTTGTGTTCCTTATCTTATCCTAGTGTCTAAACTCTTCTCCATGGCTGGACCACCAAATAATATTCTTTACGTGCTAAGGGGTATCTAGAGAGTGGGATAGGTTTAATAACTACCCTAACCCTAACGCGTACCCTAACCCTAACCCCTACCCTAACCCTAACACGTACCCTAATCCTAAACCGTACCCTAAACCGAGCCCTAACCCTAACACTAACCCTAACCCTAACCCTAACCCGTATCCTTCGCCATGCCTTAACCCCTCCCCGAACCCCTACCCTAAGCTGTACCCTAAGCCTAACCCTAATCCTAATCCTAACCATTGACCACCCTTGACTGCTTCTGCCTCCAATAGATTTCCTAAGCACTAGTGTTTTAAGGAACAGCATAAAAAGAGAATCCTAATGAGATTTCTTTATAATGGTTGTGTTCCTTATCTTATCCTAGTGTCAAAACTCTTCTCCATGGCTGGACCCCCAAATAATATTCCTTTAAGTACTAAGGGGTATCTAGAGAGTGGGATAGGTTTAATAACTACCCTAACCCTAACACGTACCCTAATCCTAACCCGTACGCTAAACCGAGCCCTATCCCTAACACTAACCCTAATCCTAACCCTAACCCATACCCTATGACGTACCCGAACCCCTCCCCGAACCCGTACCCTAAGCCGTACCCTAAGCCTAACCCTAAGCGTAACCCTAACCCTAGGCTACCCTTGACTGCTTCTGCCTCCTATAGATTTCCTAAGTACTAGTGTTTTAAGGAACAGCTTAAGAAGATAATCCTAATGTGATTTTTTAAAAAGGGTGTGTTCCTTATCTTACCCTAGTGTCTAAACTCTTCCCCATGGCTGGACCCCCAAAAAATATTCCTTTACGTACTAAGGGGTATCTAGAGAGTGGGATAGGTTTAATAACTACCCTAACCCTAATGCGTAACCTAACCCTAACCCCTACCCTAACCCTAACACGTACCCTTTTCTAAGCCGTACACTAAACCGAGCACTAACACTAATACTAACCCTAACCCTAACCCTAACCCATACCCTACACCGTACCCGAAGCCCTCCCCGAACCCGTACCCTAAGCCGTACCCTAAGCCTAACCTTAAGCCTAACCCTAACCCTAGGCTACCCTTGACTGCTTCTGCCTCCAATAGATTTCCTAAGCAATAGTATTTTAAGGAACAGCTTAAAAAGAGTATCCTAATGTGATTTCTTTATAATGGGTGTGTTCCTTATCTTATCCTAGTGTCTAAACTCTTCTCCATGGCTGGACCTCCAAATAATTATCCTTTACGTGCTAAGGTGTATCTAGAGAGTGGGATAGGTTTAATAACTACCATAACTCTAACGCGTACCCTAACCCTAACCCCTACCCTAACCCTAACACGTACCCTAATCCTAACCCGTACATAAACCGAGCCCTAACCCTAACACTAATCCTAATCCTAACCCTAACCCATACCCTACGCCATACCCGAACCCCTCCCCAAACCCGTACCCTAAGCCGTACCCTAAGCCTAACCCTAACCCTAGGCTACCCTTGACTGCTTCTGCGTCCAATAGGTTTCCTAAGCACTAGTGCTTTAAGGAACAGCTTAAAAAGAGAATCCTAATGTGATTTCTTTATAATGGTGTGTTCCTTATCTTATCCTAGTGTCTAAACTCTTCTCCATGGCTGGACCCCCAAATAATATTCTTTACGTGCTAAGAGGTATCTAGAGAGTCGGATAGGTTTAATAATTACCCTAACCCTAACACGTACACTAACCCTAACCCCTAACCTAACCCTAACACGTACCCTAATCCTAAACCATACCCTAAACCGAGACCTAACCCTAACAATAACCCAAACCCTAACCCTAACCCATACCCTACGCCGTGCCCAAACCCCTCCCCGAAACCATACCCTAAGCCGTACCCTAACCCTAACCCTAAGCCTCAGCCTAACCCTAGGCTACCCTTGACTGCTTCTGCCTCCAATAGATTTCCTAAGCACAAGTGTTTTAAGGATCAGCTTAAAAAGAGAATCCTAATGTGATTTCTTTATAATGGGTGTGTTCCTTATCTTATCCTAGTGTCTAAACTCTTCTCCATGGCTGGACCCCCAAATAATATTCCTTTACATGCTAAGGGGTATCTAGAGAGTGGGATAGGTTTAATAACTAACCTAACCCTAATGCGTACCGTAACCCTTACCCCTATCCTAACTCTAACACGTACCCTAATCCTAACCCTAACCCTAACCGATCCCTAACCCTAACCCTAACCCTAAACCATACCATACGCCGTACCCGAAGCCCTCCCCGAAACCGTACCCTAAGACGTACCCTAAGCCTAACCCTAAGCCTATCCCTAACCCTAGGCTACCCTTGACTGCTTCTGCCTCCAATAGATTTCCTAAGCACTAGTGTTTTAAGGAACAGCTTAAAAAGAGAATCCTAATGTGATTTCTTTATAATGGGTGTGTTCCTTATCTTATCCTAGTGTCTAAACTCTTCTCCATGGCTGGACCCCCAAATAATATTCCTTTACGTGCTAAGGGGTATCTAGAGAGTGGGATAGGTTTAATAACTACCCTAACGCTAACGCGTACGCTAACCCTAACCCCTACCCTAACCCTAACACGTACCCTAATCCTAACCAATACCCTAAACCGAGGCCTAACCCTAAAACTAACCCTAATCCTAACCCTAACCGATACCCTACGCTCTACCCGAAGACCTCCCCGAACCCGTACCCTAAGCCCTACCCTAAGCCTAACCCTAAGCCTAAACCTAACACTAGGCTACCCTTGACTGCTTCTGCCTCCAATAGATTTCCTAAGCACTAGTGTTTTAAGGAAGAGCTTAAAAAGAGAATCCTAAAGTGATTTCTTTATAATGGGTGTGTTCCTTATCTTATCCTAGTGTCTAAACTCTTCTCCAGGGCTGGACCCCAAAATAATGTTCTTTTACGTGCTAAGGGGTATCTAGAGAGTGGGATAGGTTTAATCACTACCCTAACCCTAACACGTACATTAACCCTAACCACTATCCTAACCCTAACACGTACCCTAATCCTAACCCGTACACTAAACCGAGCCCTAACCCTAACACTAACCCTAACCCTAACCCTAACCCATACCCTACGCCGTACCCGAAGCCCTCCCCAAACCCGTACCCTAAGCCGTACGCTAACCCTAACCCTAAGCCTAACCCTAACCCTATGCTACCCTTGACTGCTTCTGCCTCCAATAGATTTCGTAAGCACTAGTGTTTTATGGAACAGCTTAAAAAGAGAATCCTAATGTGATTTCTTTATAATGGGTGTGTTCCTTATCTTATCTTAGTGTCTAAACTCTTCTCCACGGCTGGACCTCCAAATAATATTCCTTTACGTGCTAAGGGGTATCTAGAGAGTGGGGTAGGTTTAATAACTACCCTAACGCTAACACGTACCCAAACCCTAACCCCTACCCTAACCCTAACACGTACTCTAATCCTAACCAATACCCTAAACCGAGCCCTAAGCCTAAAACTAACCCTAATCCTAACCCTAACCCATACCCTACGCCGTACCCGAAGCCCTCCCCGAACCCGTACCCTAAGCCCTAACCTAAGCCTAACCCTAAGACTAAACCTAACCCTAGGCTACCCTTGACTGCTTCTGCCTCCAATAGATTTCCTAAGCACTAGTGTTTTAAGGAACAGCTTAAAAAGAGAATCGTAATGTGATTTCGTTATAATGGGTGTGTTCCTTATCTTATCCTAGTGTCTAAACTCTTCTCAATGGCTGGACCCCCAAATAATATTCTTTACGTGCTAAGGGGTATCTAGAGAGTGGGATAGGTTTAATAATTACCCTAACCCTAACACGTACCCTAACCCTAACCCCTAACCTAACCCTAACACGTACCCTAATCCTAAACCGTACCCTAAACCGAGCCCTAACCCTAACCCTAACCGTAAACCATACCATACGCCGTACCCGAAGCCTTCCCCGAAACCGTATCCTAAGACGTACCCTAAGCCTAACCCTAAGCCTATCCCTATCCCTAGGCTACCCTTGACTGCTTCTGCCTCCAATAGATTTCCTAAGCACTAGTGTTTTAAGGAACAGCTTAAAAAGAGAATCCTAATGTGATTTCTTTATAATGGGTGTGTTCCTTATCTTATCCTAGTGTCTAAACTCTTCTCCATGGCTGGACCCCCAAATAATATTCCTTTACGTGCTAAGGGGTATCTAGAGAGTGGGATAGGTTTAATAACTACCCTAACCCTACCACGTACCCTAACCCTAACCCCTAACCTAACCCTAACGCGTACCCTAACCCTAACCCCTACCCTAACCCTAACACGTACCATAATCCTAACCCGTACCCTAAACTGAGCCCTAACCCTAAAACTAACCCTAATCCTAACCCTAACCCTTACCCTACGCCGTACCCGAAGCCCTCCCCAAACCCGTACCCTAAGCCCTACCCTAAGCCTAACCCTAAGCCTAAACCTAACCCTAGGCTACCCTTGACTGCTTCTGCCTCCAATAGATTTCCTAAGCACTAGTGTTTTAAGGAAGAGCTTAAAAAGAGAATCCTAATGTTATTTCTTTACAATGTGTGTGTTCCTTATCTTATCCTAGTGTCTAAACTCTTATCCATGGATGAACCTCCAAATAATATTCCTTTACGTGCTACGGGGTATCTAGAGAGTGGGATAGGTTTAATAACTACCCTAACCCTAACGCGTACCCTAACCCTAACTCCTACCCTAACCCTAACACGTACCCTAAACCTAACCAATACCCTAAACCGAGCCCTAACCCTAACACTAACCCTAACGCTAACCCTAATCCATACCCTACGCCGTACCCGAAGCCCTCCCCGAACCCGTACCCTAAGCAGTACCCTAAGCCTAACCCTAAGCCTAACACTAACCCTAGGCTACCCTTGACTGCTTCTGCGTCCAATAGTTTTCCTAAGCACTAGTGTTTTAAGGAACAGCTTAAAAAGAGAATCCTAATGTGATTTCTTTATAATGGTGTGTTCCTTATCTTATCCTAGTGTCTAAACTCTTCTCAATGGCTGGACCCCCAAATAATATTCTTTACGTGCTAAGGGGTATCTAGAGAGTGGGATAGGTTTAATAATTACCCTAACCCTAACACGTACCCTAACCCTAACCCCTAACCTAACCCTAACACGTACCCTAATCCTAAACCGTACCCTAAACCGAGCCCTAACCCTAACACTAACCCTAACCCTAAGCCATAACCTAGGACGTACACGAAGCCCTCCCCGAACCCGTACCCTAAGCCGTACCCTTAGCCTACCCCTAAGCCTAACCCTAACACTAGGCTACCCTTTACTGCTTCTGCCTCCAATAGATGTCCTAAGCACAAGTGTTTTAAGGAACAGCTTAAAAAGAGAATCCTAATGTGATTTCTTTATAATGGGTGTTTTCCTTATCTTATCCTAGTGTCTAAACTCTTCTCCATGGCTGGACCCCCAAATAATATTCCTTTACATGCTAAGGGGAATCTACAGAGTGGGATAGGTTTAATAACTAACCTAACCCTAATGCGTACCCTAACCCTTACCCCTATCCTAACTCTAACACGTACCCTAATCCTAACCCGTACCCTAAAACGATCCCTAACCCTAACCCTAACCCTAAACCATACCATACGCCGTACCCGAAGCCCTCCCCGAAACCGTATCCTAAGACGTACCCTAAGCCTAACCCTAAGCCTATCCCTAACCCTAGGCTACCCTTGACTGCTTCGGCCTCCAATAGATTTCCTAAGCACTAGTGTTTTAAGGCACAGCTTAAAAAGAGAATCCTAATGTGATTTCTTTATAATGGGTGTGTTCCTTATCTTATCCTAGTGTCTAAACTCTTCTCCATGGCTGGACCCCCAAATAATATTCCTTTACGTGCTAAGGGGTATCTAGAGAGTGGGATAGGTTTAATAACTACCCTAACCCTAACACGTACCCTAACCCTAACCCCTAACCTAACCCTAACGCGTACCCTAACCCTAACCCCTACCCTAACCATAACACGTACCCTAATCCTAACCCGTACCCTAAACCGAGCCCTAACCCTAACACTAACCCTAACCCTAACCCTAACCCATACCCTACGCCGTACCCGATGCCCTCCCCGAACCCGTATCCTAAGCCGTACCCTAAGCCTAACCCTAAGCCTAACCCTAACCCTAGGCTACCCTTGACTGCTTCTGCCTCCAATAGGTTTCCTAAGCACTAGTGTTTTAAGGAACAGCTTAAAAAGAGAATCCTAATGTGATTTCTTTATAATGTGTGTGTTCCTTATCTTAGCCTAGTGTCTAAACTCTTCTCCATGGCTGGACCCCCAAATAATATTCCTTTACGTGCTAAGGGGTATCTAGAGAGTGGGATAGGTTTAATAACTACCCGAACCCTAATGCGTACCCTAACCCTAACCCTTACCCTAAACCTAACACGTACCCTAATCCTAATCCGTACCCTAAACCGAGCCCTAACCCTAACACTAACCCTAACCCTAACCCTAACCCATATCCTACGCCATGCCCTAACCCCTCCCCGAACCCCTACCCTAAGCCGTACCCTAACCCTAACCCTAAGCCTAACCCTAACCCTGGGCTACCCTTGACTGCTTCTGCCTCCAATAGATTTCCTAAGCACTAGTGTTTTAAGGAACAGCTTAAAAAGAGAATCGTAATGTGATTTCGTTATAATGGGTGTGTTCCTTATCTTATCCTAGTGTCTAAACTCTTCTCAATGGCTGGACCCCCAAATAATATTCTTTACGTGCTAAGGGGTATCTAGAGAGTGGGATAGGTTTAATAATTACCCTAACCCTAACACGTACCCTAACCCTAACCCCTAACCTAACCCTAACACGTACCCTAATCCTAAACCGTACCCTAAACCGAGCCCTAACCCTAACCCTAACCGTAAACCATACCATACGCCGTACCCGAAGCCTTCCCCGAAACCGTATCCTAAGACGTACCCTAAGCCTAACCCTAAGCCTATCCCTATCCCTAGGCTACCCTTGACTGCTTCTGCCTCCAATAGATTTCCTAAGCACTAGTGTTTTAAGGAACAGCTTAAAAAGAGAATCCTAATGTGATTTCTTTATAATGGGTGTGTTCCTTATCTTATCCTAGTGTCTAAACTCTTCTCCATGGCTGGACCCCCAAATAATATTCCTTTACGTGCTAAGGGGTATCTAGAGAGTGGGATAGGTTTAATAACTACCCTAACCCTAACACGTACCCTAACCCTAACCCCTAACCTAACCCTAACGCGTACCGTAACCCTAACCCCTACCCTAACCCTAACACGTACCATAATCCTAACCCGTACCCTAAACTGAGCCCTAACCCTAAAACTAACCCTAATCCTAACCCTAACCCTTACCCTACGCCGTACCCGAAGCCCTCCCCAAACCCGTACCCTAAGCCCTACCCTAAGCCTAACCCTAAGCCTAAACCTAACCCTAGGCTACCCTTGACTGCTTCTGCCTCCAATAGATTTCCTAAGCACTAGTGTTTTAAGGAAGAGCTTAAAAAGAGAATCCTAATGTGATTTCTTTATAATGGTGTGTTCCTTATCTTATCCTAGTGTCTAAACTCTTCTCAATGGCTGGACCCCCAAATAATATTCTTTACGTGCTAAGGGGTATCTAGAGAGTGGGATAGGTTTAATAATTACCCTAACCCTAACACGTACCCTAACCCTAACCCCTAACCTAACCCTAACACGTACCCTAATCCTAAACCGTACCCTAAACCGAGCCCTAACCCTAACACTAACCCTAACCCTAACCCATAACCTAGGACGTACACGAAGCCCTCCCCGAACCCGTACCCTAAGCTGTACCCTTAGCCTACCCCTAAGCCTAACCCTAACACTAGGCTACCCTTTACTGCTTCTGCCTCCAATAGATTTCCTAAGCACAAGTGTTTTAAGGAACAGCTTAAAAAGAGAATCCTAATGTGATTTCTTTATAATGGGTGTTTTCCTTATCTTATCCTAGTGTCTAAACTCTTCTCCATGGCTGGACCCCCAAATAATATTCCTTTACATGCTAAGGGGAATCTACAGAGTGGGATAGGTTTAATAACTAACCTAACCCTAATGCGTACCCTAACCCTTACCCCTATCCTAACTCTAACACGTACCCTAATCCTAACCCGTACCCTAAAACGATCCCTAACCCTAACCCTAACCCTAAACCATACCATACGCCGTACCCGAAGCCCTCCCCGAAACCGTATCCTAAGACGTACCCTAAGCCTAACCCTAAGCCTATCCCTAACCCTAGGCTACCCTTGACTGCTTCTGCCTCCAATAGATTTCCTAAGCACTAGTGTTTTAAGGCACAGCTTAAAAAGAGAATCCTAATGTGATTTCTTTATAATGGGTGTGTTCCTTATCTTATCCTAGTGTCTAAACTCTTCTCCATGGCTGGACCCCCAAATAATATTCCTTTACGTGCTAAGGGGTATCTAGAGAGTGGGATAGGTTTAATAACTACCCTAACCCTAACATGTACCCTAACCCTAACCCCTAACCTAACCCTAACGCGTACCCTAACCCTAACCCCTACCCTAACCATAACACGTACCCTAATCCTAACCCGTACCCTAAACCGAGCCCTAACCCTAACACTAACCCTAACCCTAACCCTAACCCATACCCTACGCCGTACCCGATGCCCTCCCCGAACCCGTACCCTAAGCCGTACCCTAAGCCTAACCCTAAGCCTAACCCTAACCCTAGGCTACCCTTGACTGCTTCTGCCTCCAATAGGTTTCCTAAGCACTAGTGTTTTAAGGAACAGCTTAAAAAGAGAATCCTAATGTGATTTCTTTATAATGTGTGTGTTCCTTATCTTAGCCTAGTGTCTAAACTCTTCTCCATGGCTGGACCCCCAAATAATATTCCTTTACGTGCTAAGGGGTATCTAGAGAGTGCGATAGGTTTAATAACTACCCGAACCCTAATGCGTACCCTAACCCTAACCCCTACCCTAACCCTAACACGTACCCTAATCCTAACCCGTACCCTAAACCGATCCCTAACCCTAACCCTAACCCTAAACCATACCATACGCCGTACCCGAAGCCCTCCCCGAAACCGTACCCTAAGACGTACCCTAAGCCTAACCCTAAGCCTATCCCTAACCCTAGGCTACCCTTGACTGCTTCTGCCTCCAATAGATTTCCTAAGCACTAGTGTTTTAAGGAACAGCTTAAAAAGAGAATCCTAATGTGATTTCTTTATAATGGGTGTGTTCCTTATCTTATCCTAGTGTCTAAACTCTTCTCCATGGCTGGACCCCCAAATAATATTCCTTTACGTGCTAAGGGGTATCTAGAGAGTGGGATAGGTTTAATAACTACCCTAACGCTAACGCGTACGCTAACCCTAACCCCTACCCTAACCCTAACACGTACCCTAATCCTAACCAATACCCTAAACCGAGGCCTAACCCTAAAACTAACCCTAATCCTAACCCTAACCGATACCCTACGCTGTACCCGAAGCCCTCCCCGAACCCGTACCCTAAGCCCTACCCTAAGCCTAACCCTAAGCCTAAACCTAACACTAGGCTACCCTTGACTGCTTCTGCCTCCAATAGATTTCCTAAGCACTAGTGTTTTAAGGAAGAGCTTAAAAAGAGAATCCTAAAGTGATTTCTTTATAATGGGTGTGTTCCTTATCTTATCCTAGTGTCTAAACTCTTCTCCAGGGCTGGACCCCAAAATAATGTTCTTTTACGTGCTAAGGGGTATCTAGAGAGTGGGATAGGTTTAATCACTACCCTAACCCTAACACGTACATTAACCCTAACCACTATCCTAACCCTAACACGTACCCTAATCCTAACCCGTACACTAAACCGAGCCCTAACCCTAACACTAACCCTAACCCTAACACTAACCCATACCCTACGCCGTACCCGAAGCCCTCCCCAAACCCGTACCCTAAGCCGTACGCTAACCCTAACCCTAAGCCTAACCCTAACCCTATGCTACCCTTGACTGCTTCTGCCTCCAATAGATTTCGTAAGCACTAGTGTTTTATGGAACAGCTTAAAAAGAGAATCCTAATGTGATTTCTTTATAATGGGTGTGTTCCTTATCTTATCTTAGTGTCTAAACTCTTCTCCATGGCTGGACCTCCAAATAATATTCCTTTACGTGCTAAGGGGTATCTAGAGAGTGGGGTAGGTTTAATAACTACCCTAACGCTAACACGTACCCAAACCCTAACCCCTACCCTAACCCTAACACGTACTCTAATCCTAAACAATACCCTAAACCGAGCCCTAAGCCTAAAACTAACCCTAATCCTAACCCTAACCCATACCCTACGCCGTACCCGAAGCCCTCCCCGAACCCGTACCCTAAGCCCTAACCTAAGCCTAACCCTAAGACTAAACCTAACCCTAGGCTACCCTTGACTGCTTCTGCCTCCAATAGATTTCCTAAGCACTAGTGTTTTAAGGAACAGCTTAAAAAGAGAATCGTAATGTGATTTCGTTATAATGGGTGTGTTCCTTATCTTATCCTAGTGTCTAAACTCTTCTCAATGGCTGGACCCCCAAATAATATTCTTTACGTGCTATGGGGAATCTAGAGAGTGGGATAGGTTTAATAATTACCCTAACCCTAACACGTACCCTAACCCTAACCCCTAACCTAACCCTAACACGTACCCTAATCCTAAACCGTACCCTAAACCGAGCCCTAACCCTAACCCTAACCGTAAACCATACCATACGCCGTACCCGAAGCCTTCCCCGAAACCGTATCCTAAGACGTACCCTAAGCCTAACCCTAAGCCTATCCCTATCCCTAGGCTACCCTTGACTGCTTCTGCCTCCAATAGATTTCCTAAGCACTAGTGTTTTAAGGAACAGCTTAAAAAGAGAATCCTAATGTGATTTCTTTATAATGGGTGTGTTCCTTATCTTATCCTAGTGTCTAAACTCTTCTCCATGGCTGGACCCCCAAATAATATTCCTTTACGTGCTAAGGGGTATCTAGAGAGTGGGATAGGTTTAATAACTACCCTAACCCTAACACGTACCCTAACCCTAACCCCTAACCTAACCCTAACGCATACCCTAACCCTAACCCCTACCCTAACCCTAACACGTACCATAATCCTAACCCGTACCCTAAACTGAGCCCTAACCCTAAAACTAACCCTAATCCTAACCCTAACCCTTACCCTACGCCGTACCCGAAGCCCTCCCCAAACCCGTACCCTAAGCCCTACCCTAAGCCTAACCCTAAGCCTAAACCTAACCCTAGGCTACCCTTGACTGCTTCTGCCTCCAATAGATTTCCTAAGCACTAGTGTTTTAAGGAAGAGCTTAAAAAGAGAATCCTAATGTGATTTCTTTATAATGGTGTGTTCCTTATCTTATCCTAGTGTCTAAACTCTTCTCAATGGCTGGACCCCCAAATAATATTCTTTACGTGCTAAGGGGTATCTAGAGAGTGGGATAGGTTTAATAATTACCCTAACCCTAACACGTACCCTAACCCTAACCCCTAACCTAACCCTAACACGTACCCTAATCCTAAACCGTACCCTAAACCGAGCCCTAACCCTAACACTAACCCTAACCCTAACCCATAACCTAGGACGTACACGAAGCCCTCCCCGAACCCGTACCCTAAGCCGTACCCTTAGCCTACCCCTAAGCCTAACCCTAACACTAGGCTACCCTTTACTGCTTCTGCCTCCAATAGATTTCCTAAGCACAAGTGTTTTAAGGAACAGCTTAAAAAGAGAATCCTAATGTGATTTCTTTATAATGGGTGTTTTCCTTATCTTATCCTAGTGTCTAAACTCTTCTCCATGGCTGGACCCCCAAATAATATTCCTTTACATGCTAAGGGGAATCTACAGAGTGGGATAGGTTTAATAACTAACCTAACCCTAATGCGTACCCTAACCCTTACCCCTATCCTAACTCTAACACGTACCCTAATCCTAACCCGTACCCTAAAACGATCCCTAACCCTAACCCTAACCCTAAACCATACCATACGCCGTACCCGAAGCCCTCCCCGAAACCGTATCCTAAGACGTACCCTAAGCCTAACCCTAAGCCTATCCCTAACCCTAGGCTACCCTTGACTGCTTCTGCCTCCAATAGATTTCCTAAGCACTAGTGTTTTAAGGCACAGCTTAAAAAGAGAATCCTAATGTGATTTCTTTATAATGGGTGTGTTCCTTATCTTATCCTAGTGTCTAAACTCTTCTCCATGGCTGGACCCCCAAATAATATTCCTTTACGTGCTAAGGGGTATCTAGAGAGTGGGATAGGTTTAATAACTACCCTAACCCTAACACGTACCCTAACCCTAACCCCTAACCTAACCCTAACGCGTACCCTAACCCTAACCCCTACCCTAACCATAACACGTACCCTAATCCTAACCCGTACCCTAAACCGAGCCCTAACCCTAACACTAACCCTAACCCTAACCCTAACCCATACCCTACGCCGTACCCGATGCCCTCCCCGAACCCGTACCCTAAGCCGTACCCTAAGCCTAACCCTAAGCCTAACACTAACCCTAGGCTACCCTTGACTGCTTCTGCCTCCAATAGGTTTCCTAAGCACTAGTGTTTTAAGGAACAGCTTAAAAAGAGAATCCTAATGTGATTTCTTTATAATGTGTGTGTTCCTTATCTTAGCCTAGTGTCTAAACTCTTCTCCATGGCTGGACCCCCAAATAATATTCCTTTACGTGCTAAGGGGTATCTAGAGAGTGGGATAGGTTTAATAACTACCCGAACCCTAATGCGTACCCTAACCCTAACCCCTACCCTAACCCTAACACGTACCCTAATCCTAAACCGTACCCTAAACCGAGCCCTTACCCTAACACTAACCCTAACCCTAACCCTAACCCGTATCCTACGCCATGCCCTAACCCCTCCCCGAACCCCTACCCTAAGCCGTACCCTAACCCTAACCCTAAGCCTAACCCTAACCCTGGGCTACCCTTGACTGCTTCTGCCTCCAATAGATTGCCTAAGCACTAGTGTTTTAAGGAACAGCTTAAAAAGAGAATCCTAATGTGATTTCTTTATAATGGTGTGTTCCTTATCTTATCCTAGTGTCTAAACTCTTCTCCATGGCTGGACCCCGAAATAATATTCTTTACGTGCTAAGAGGTATCTAGAGAGTCGGATAGGTTTAATAATTACCCTAACCCTAACACGTACACTAACCCTAACCCCTAACCTAACCCTAACACGTACCCTAATCCTAAACCATACCCTAAACCGAGACCTAACCCTAACAATAACCCAAACCCTAACCCTAACCCATACCCTACGCCGTGCCCAAACCCCTCCCCGAAACCATACCCTAAGCCGTACCCTAACCCTAACCCTAAGCCTCAGCCTAACCCTAGGCTACCCTTGACTGCTTCTGCCTCCAATAGATTTCCTAAGCACAAGTGTTTTAAGGATCAGCTTAAAAAGAGAATCCTAATGTGATTTCTTTATAATGGGTGTGTTCCTTATCTTATCCTAGTGTCTAAACTCTTCTCCATGGCTGGACCCCCAAATAATATTCCTTTACATGCTAAGGGGTATCTAGAGAGTGGGATAGGTTTAATAACTAACCTAACCCTAATGCGTACCGTAACCCTTACCCCTATCCTAACTCTAACACGTACCCTAATCCTAACCCGTACCCTAAACCGATCCCTAACCCTAACCCTAACCCTAAACCATACCATACGCCGTACCCGAAGCCCTTCCCGAAACCGTACCCTAAGACGTACCCTAAGCCTAACCCTAAGCCTATCCCTAACCCTAGGCTACCCTTGACTGCTTCTGCCTCCAATAGATTTCCTAAGCACTAGTGTTTTAAGGAACAGCTTAAAAAGAGAATCCTAATGTGATTTCTTTATAATGGGTGTGTTCCTTATCTTATCCTAGTGTCTAAACTCTTCTCCATGGCTGGACCCCCAAATAATATTCCTTTACGTGCTAAGGGGTATCTAGAGAGTGGGATAGGTTTAATAACTACCCTAACGCTAACGCGTACGCTAACCCTAACCCCTACCCTAACCCTAACACGTACCCTAATCCTAACCAATACCCTAAACCGAGGCCTAACCCTAAAACTAACCCTAATCCTAACCCTAATCGATACCCTACGCTCTACCCGAAGCCCTCCCCGAACCCGTACCCTAAGCCCTACCCTAAGCCTAACCCTAAGCCTAAACCTAACACTAGGCTACCCTTGACTGCTTCTGCCTCCAATAGATTTCCTAAGCACTAGTGTTTTAAGGAAGAGCTTAAAAAGAGAATCCTAAAGTGATTTCTTTATAATGGGTGTGTTCCTTATCTTATCCTAGTGTCTAAACTCTTCTCCAGGGCTGGACCCCAAAATAATGTTCTTTTACGTGCTAAGGGGTATCTAGAGAGTGGGATAGGTTTAATCACTACCCTAACCCTAACACGTACATTAAACCTAACCACTATCCTAACCCTAACACGTACCCTAATCCTAACCCGTACACTAAACCGAGCCCTAACCCTAACACTAACCCTAACCCTAACCCTAACCCATACCCTACGCCGTACCCGAAGCCCTCCCCAAACCCGTACCCTAAGCCGTACGCTAACCCTAACCCTAAGCCTAACCCTAACCCTATGCTACCCTTGACTGCTTCTGCCTCCAATAGATTTCGTAAGCACTAGTGTTTTATGGAACAGCTTAAAAATAAAATCCTAATGTGATTTCTTTATAATGGGTGTGTTCCTTATCTTATCTTAGTGTCTAAACTCTTCTCCACGGCTGGACCTCCAAATAATATTCCTTTACGTGCTAAGGGGTATCTAGAGAGTGGGGTAGGTTTAATAACTACCCTAACGCTAACACGTACCCAAACCCTAACCCCTACCCTAACCCTAACACGTACTCTAATCCTAACCAATACCCTAAACCGAGCCCTAAGCCTAAAACTAACCCTAATCCTAACCCTAACCCATACCCTACGCCGTACCCGAAGCCCTCCCCGAACCCGTACCCTAAGCCCTAACCTAAGCCTAACCCTAAGACTAAACCTAACCCTAGGCTACCCTTGACTGCTTCTGCCTCCAATAGATTTCCTAAGCACTAGTGTTTTAAGGAACAGCTTAAAAAGAGAATCGTAATGTGATTTCGTTATAATGGGTGTGTTCCTTATCTTATCCTAGTGTCTAAACTCTTCTCAATGGCTGGACCCCCAAATAATATTCTTTACGTGCTAAGGGGTATCTAGAGAGTGGGATAGGTTTAATAATTACCCTAACCCTAACACGTACCCTAACCCTAACCCCTAACCTAACCCTAACACGTACCCTAATCCTAAACCGTACCCTAAACCGAGCCCTAACCCTAACCCTAACCGTAAACCATACCATACGCCGTACCCGAAGCCTTCCCCGAAACCGTATCCTAAGACGTACCCTAAGCCTAACCCTAAGCCTATCCCTATCCCTAGGCTACCCTTGACTGCTTCTGCCTCCAATAGATTTCCTAAGCACTAGTGTTTTAAGGAACAGCTTAAAAAGAGAATCCTAATGTGATTTCTTTATAATGGGTGTGTTCCTTATCTTATCCTAATGTCTAAACTCTTCTCCATGGCTGGACCCCCAAATAATATTCCTTTACGTGCTAAGGGGTATCTAGAGAGTGGGATAGGTTTAATAACTACCCTAACCCTAACACGTACCCTAACCCTAACCCCTAACCTAACCCTAACGCGTACCCTAACCCTAACCCCTACCCTAACCCTAACACGTACCATAATCCTAACCCGTACCCTAAACTGAGCCCTAACCCTAAAACTAACCCTAATCCTAACCCTAACCCTTACCCTACGCCGTACCCGAAGCCCTCCCCAAACCCGTACCCTAAGCCCTACCCTAAGCCTAACCCTAAGCCTAAACCTAACCCTAGGCTACCCTTGACTGCTTCTGCCTCCAATAGATTTCCTAAGCACTAGTGTTTTAAGGAAGAGCTTAAAAAGAGAATCCTAATGTTATTTCTTTACAATGTGTGTGTTCCTTATCTTATCCTAGTGTCTAAACTCTTATCCATGGATGAACCTCCAAATAATATTCCTTTACGTGCTACGGGGTATCTAGAGAGTGGGATAGGTTTAATAACTACCCTAACCCTAACGCGTACCCTAACCCTAACTCCTACCCTAACCCTAACACGTACCCTAAACCTAACCAATACCCTAAACCGAGCCCTAACCCTAACACTAACCCTAACGCTAACCCTAATCCATACCCTACGCCGTACCCGAAGCCCTCCCCGAACCCGTACCCTAAGCAGTACCCTAAGCCTAACCCTAAGCCTAACACTAACCCTAGGCTACCCTTGACTGCTTCTGCGTCCAATAGTTTTCCTAAGCACTAGTGTTTTAAGGAACAGCTTAAAAAGAGAATCCTAATGTGATTTCTTTATAATGGTGTGTTCCTTATCTTATCCTAGTGTCTAAACTCTTCTCAATGGCTGGACCCCCAAATAATATTCTTTACGTGCTAAGGGGTATCTAGAGAGTGGGATAGGTTTAATAATTACCCTAACCCTAACACGTACCCTAACCCTAACCCCTAACCTAACCCTAACACGTACCCTAATCCTAAACCGTACCCTAAACCGAGCCCTAACCCTAACACTAACCCTAACCCTAACCCATAACCTAGGACGTACACGAAGCCCTCCCCGAACCCGTACCCTAAGCCGTACCCTTAGCCTACCCCTAAGCCTAACCCTAACACTAGGCTACCCTTTACTGCTTCTGCCTCCAATAGATTTCCTAAGCACAAGTCTTTTAAGGAACAGCTTAAAAAGAGAATCCTAATGTGATTTCTTTATAATGGGTGTTTTCCTTATCTTATCCTAGTGTCTAATCTCTTCTCCAAGGCTGGACCCCCAAATAATATTCCTTTACATGCTAAGGGGAATCTACAGAGTGGGATAGGTTTAATAACTAACCTAACCCTAATGCGTACCCTAACCCTTACCCCTATCCTAACTCTAACACGTACCCTAATCCTAACCCGTACCCTAAAACGATCCCTAACCCTAACCCTAACCCTAAACCATACCATACGCCGTACCCGAAGCCCTCCCCGAAACCGTATCCTAAGACGTACCCTAAGCCTAACCCTAAGCCTATCCCTAACCCTAGGCTACCCTTGACTGCTTCTGCCTCCAATAGATTTCCTAAGCACTAGTGTTTTAAGGCACAGCTTAAAAAGAGAATCCTAATGTGATTTCTTTATAATGGGTGTGTTCCTTATCTTATCCTAGTGTCTAAACTCTTCTCCATGGCTGGACCCCCAAATAATATTCCTTTACGTGCTAAGGGGTATCTAGAGAGTGGGATAGGTTTAATAACTACCCTAACCCTAACACGTACCCTAACCCTAACCCCTAACCTAACCCTAACGCGTACCCTAACCCTAACCCCTACCCTAACCATAACACGTACCCTAATCCTAACCCGTACCCTAAACCGAGCCCTAACCCTAACACTAACCCTAACCCTAACCCTAACCCATACCCTACGCCGTACCCGATGCCCTCCCCGAACCCGTACCCTAAGCCCTACCCTAAGCCTAACCCTAAGCCTAACCCTAACCCTAGGCTACCCTTGACTGCTTCTGCCTCCAATAGGTTTCCTAAGCACTAGTGTTTTAAGGAACAGCTTAAAAAGAGAATCCTAATGTGATTTCTTTATAATGTGTGTGTTCCTTATCTTAGCCTAGTGTCTAAACTCTTCTCCATGGCTGGACCCCCAAATAATATTCCTTTACGTGCTAAGGGGTATCTAGAGAGTGGGATAGGTTTAATAACTACCCGAACCCTAATACGTACCCTAACCCTAACCCCTACCCTAACCCTAACACGTACCCTAATCCTAAACCGTACCCTAAACCGAGCCCTAACCCTAACACTAACCCTAACCCTAACCCTAACCCGTATCCTACGCCATGCCCTAACCCCTCCCCGAACCCCTACCCTAAGCCGTACCCTAACCCTAACCCTAAGCCTAACCCTAACCCTGGGCTACCCTTGACTGCTTCTGCCTCCAATAGATTGCCTAAGCACTAGTGTTTTAAGGAACAGCTTAAAAAGAGAATCCTAATGTGATTTCTTTATAATGGTGTGTTCCTTATCTTATCCTAGTGTCTAAACTCTTCTCCATGGCTGGACCCCCAAATAATATTCTTTACGTGCTAAGAGGTATCTAGAGAGTCGGATAGGTTTAATAATTACCCTAACCCTAACACGTACACTAACCCTAACCCCTAACCTAACCCTAACACGTACCCTAATCCTAAACCATACCCTAAACCGAGACCTAACCCTAACAATAACCCAAACCCTAACCCTAACCCTAACCATAACCCTAACCCTAACCCTAACCCTAACCCTAACCCTAACCCTAACCCTAACCCTAACCCTAACCGATCCCTAACCCTAACCCTAACCCTAAACCATACCATACGCCGTACCCGAAGCCCTCCCCGAAACCGTACCCTAAGACGTACCCTAAGCCTAACCCTAAGCCTATCCCTAACCCTAGGCTACCCTTGACTGCTTCTGCCTCCAATAGATTTCCTAAGCACTAGTGTTTTAAGGAACAGCTTAAAAAGAGAATCCTAATGTGATTTCTTTATAATGGGTGTGTTCCTTATCTTATCCTAGTGTCTAAACTCTTCTCCATGGCTGGACCCCCAAATAATATTCCTTTACGTGCTAAGGGGTATCTAGAGAGTGGGATAGGTTTAATAACTACCCTAACGCTAACGCGTACGCTAACCCTAACCCCTACCCTAACCCTAACACGTACCCTAATCCTAACCAATACCCTAAACCGAGGCCTAACCCTAAAACTAACCCTAATCCTAACCCTAACCGATACCCTACGCTGTACCCGAAGCCCTCCCCGAACCCGTACCCTAAGCCCTACCCTAAGCCTAACCCTAAGCCTAAACCTAACACTAGGCTACCCTTGACTGCTTCTGCCTCCAATAGATTTCCTAAGCACTAGTGTTTTAAGGAAGAGCTTAAAAAGAGAATCCTAAAGTGATTTCTTTATAATGGGTGTGTTCCTTATCTTATCCTAGTGTCTAAACTCTTCTCCAGGGCTGGACCCCAAAATAATGTTCTTTTACGTGCTAAGGGGTATCTAGAGAGTGGGATAGGTTTAATCACTACCCTAACCCTAACACGTACATTAACCCTAACCACTATCCTAACCCTAACACGTACCCTAATCCTAACCCGTACACTAAACCGAGCCCTAACCCTAACACTAATCCTAACCCTAACCCTAACCCATACCCTACGCCGTACCCGAAGCCCTCCCCAAACCCGTACGCTAAGCCGTACGCTAACCCTAACCCTAAGCCTAACCCTAACCCTATGCTACCCTTGACTGCTTCTGCCTCCAATAGATTTCGTAAGCACTAGTGTTTTATGGAACAGCTTAAAAAGAGAATCCTAATGTGATTTCTTTATAATGGGTGTGTTCCTTATCTTATCTTAGTGTCTAAACTCTTCTCCACGGCTGGACCTCCAAATAATATTCCTTTACGTGCTAAGGGGTATCTAGAGAGTGGGGTAGGTTTAATAACTACCCTAACGCTAACACGTACCCAAACCCTAACCCCTACCCTAACCCTAACACGTACTCTAATCCTAACCAATACCCTAAACCGAGCCCTAAGCCTAAAACTAACCCTAATCCTAACCCTAACCCATACCCTACGCCGTACCCGAAGCCCTCCCCGAACCCGTACCCTAAGCCCTAACCTAAGCCTAACCCTAAGACTAAACCTAACCCTAGGCTACCCTTGACTGCTTCTGCCTCCAATAGATTTCCTAAGCACTAGTGTTTTAAGGAACAGCTTAAAAAGAGAATCGTAATGTGATTTCGTTATAATGGGTGTGTTCCTTATCTTATCCTAGTGTCTAAACTCTTCTCAATGGCTGGACCCCCAAATAATATTCTTTACGTGCTAAGGGGTATCTAGAGAGTGGGATAGGTTTAATAATTACCCTAACCCTAACACGTACCCTAACCCTAACCCCTAACCTAACCCTAACACGTACCCTAATCCTAAACCGTACCCTAAACCGAGCCCTAACCCTAACCCTAACCGTAAACCATACCATACGCCGTACCCGAAGCCTTCCCCGAAACCGTATCCTAAGACGTACCCTAAGCCTAACCCTAAGCCTATCCCTATCCCAAGGCTACCCTTGACTGCTTCTGCCTCCAATAGATTTCCTAAGCACTAGTGTTTTAAGGAACAGCTTAAAAAGAGAATCCTAATGTGATTTCTTTATAATGGGTGTGTTCCTTATCTTATCCTAGTGTCTAAACTCTTCTCCATGGCTGGACCCCCAAATAATATTCCTTTACGTGCTAAGGGGTATCTAGAGAGTGGGATAGGTTTAATAACTACCCTAACCCTAACACGTACCCTAACCCTAACCCCTAACCTAACCCTAACGCGTACCCTAACCCTAACCCCTACCCTAACCCTAACACGTACCATAATCCTAACCCGTACCCTAAACTGAGCCCTAACCCTAAAACTAACCCTAATCCTAACCCTAACCCTTACCCTACGCCGTACCCGAAGCACTCCCCAAACCCGTACCCTAAGCCCTACCCTAAGCCTAACCCTAAGCCTAAACCTAACCCTAGGCTACCCTTGACTGCTTCTGCCTCCAATAGATTTCCTAAGCACTAGTGTTTTAAGGAAGAGCTTAAAAAGAGAATCCTAATGTTATTTCTTTACAATGTGTGTGTTCCTTATCTTATCCTAGTGTCTAAACTCTTATCCATGGATGAACCTCCAAATAATATTCCTTTACGTGCTACGGGGTATCTAGAGAGTGGGATAGGTTTAATAACTACCCTAACCCTAACGCGTACCCTAACCCTAACTCCTACCCTAACCCTAACACGTACCCTAAACCTAACCAATACCCTAAACCGAGCCCTAACCCTAACACTAACCCTAACGCTAACCCTAATCCATACCCTACGCCGTACCCGAAGCCCTCCCCGAACCCGTACCCTAAGCAGTACCCTAAGCCTAACCCTAAGCCTAACACTAACCCTAGGCTACCCTTGACTGCTTCTGCGTCCAATAGTTTTCCTAAGCACTAGTGTTTTAAGGAACAGCTTAAAAAGAGAATCCTAATGTGATTTCTTTATAATGGTGTGTTCCTTATCTTATCCTAGTGTCTAAACTCTTCTCAATGGCTGGACCCCCAAATAATATTCTTTACGTGCTAAGGGGTATCTAGAGAGTGGGATAGGTTTAATAATTACCCTAACCCTAACACGTACCCTAACCCTAACCCCTAACCTAACCCTAACACGTACCCTAATCCTAAACCGTACCCTAAACCGAGCCCTAACCCTAACACTAACCCTAACCCTAACCCATAACCTAGGACGTACACGAAGCCCTCCCCGAACCCGTACCCTAAGCCGTACCCTTAGCCTACCCCAAAGCCTAACCCTAACACTAGGCTACCCTTTACTGCTTCTGCCTCCAATAGATGTCCTAAGCACAAGTGTTTTAAGGAACAGCTTAAAAAGAGAATCCTAATGTGATTTCTTTATAATGGGTGTTTTCCTTATCTTATCCTAGTGTCTAAACTCTTCTCCATGGCTGGACCCCCAAATAATATTCCTTTACATGCTAAGGGGAATCTACAGAGTGGGATAGGTTTAATAACTAACCTAACCCTAATGCGTACCCTAACCCTTACCCCTATCCTAACTCTAACACGTACCCTAATCCTAACCCGTACCCTAAAACGATCCCTAACCCTAACCCTAACCCTAAACCATACCATACGCCGTACCCGAAGCCCTCCCCGAAACCGTATCCTAAGACGTACCCTAAGCCTAACCCTAAGCCTATCCCTAACCCTAGGCTACCCTTGACTGCTTCTGCCTCCAATAGATTTCCTAAGCACTAGTGTTTTAAGGCACAGCTTAAAAAGAGAATCCTAATGTGATTTCTTTATAATGGGTGTGTTCCTTATCTTATCCTAGTGTCTAAACTCTTCTCCATGGCTGGACCCCCAAATAATATTCCTTTACGTGCTAAGGGGTATCTAGAGAGTGGGATAGGTTTAATAACTACCCTAACCCTAACACGTACCCTAACCCTAACCCCTAACCTAACCCTAACGCGTACCCTAACCCTAACCCCTACCCTAACCATAACACGTACCCTAATCCTAACCCGTACCCTAAACCGAGCCCTAACCCTAACACTAACCCTAACCCTAACCCTAACCCATACCCTACGCCGTACCCGATGCCCTCCCCGAACCCGTACCGTAAGCCGTACCCTAAGCCTAACCCTAAGCCTAACCCTAACCCTAGGCTACCCTTGACTGCTTCTGCCTCCAATAGGTTTCCTAAGCACTAGTGTTTTAAGGAACAGCTTAAAAAGAGAATCCTAATGTGATTTCTTTATAATGTGTGTGTTCCTTATCTTAGCCTAGTGTCTAAACTCTTCTCCATGGCTGGACCCCCAAATAATATTCCTTTACGTGCTAAGGGGTATCTAGAGAGTGCGATAGGTTTAATAACTACCCGAACCCTAATGCGTACCCTAACCCTAACCCCTACCCTAACCCTAACACGTACCCTAATCCTAAACCGTACCCTAAACCGAGCCCTAACCCTAACACTAACCCTAAACCTAACCCTAACCCGTATCCTACGCCATGCCCTAACCCCTCCCCGAACCCCTACCCTAAGCCGTACCCTAACCCTACCCCTAAGCCTAACCCTAACCCTGGGCTACCCTTGACTGCTTCTGCCTCCAATAGATTGCCTAAGCACTAGTGTTTTAAGGAACAGCTTAAAAAGAGAATCCTAATGTGATTTCTTTATAATGGTGTGTTCCTTATCTTATCCTAGTGTCTAAACTCTTCTCCATGGCTGGACCCCCAAATAATATTCTTTACGTGCTAAGAGGTATCTAGAGAGTCGGATAGGTTTAATAATTACCCTAACCCTAACACGTACACTAACCCTAACCCCTAACCTAACCCTAACACGTACCCTAATCCTAAACCATACCCTAAACCGAGACCTAACCCTAACAATAACCCAAACCCTAACCCTAACCCATACCCTACGCCGTGCCCAAACCCCTCCCCGAAACCATACCATAAGCCGTACCCTAACCCTAACCCTAAGCCTCAGCCTAACCCTAGGCTACCCTTGACTGCTTCTGCCTCCAATAGATTTCCTAAGCACAAGTGTTTTAAGGAACAGCTTAAAAAGAGAATCCTAATGTGATTTCTTTATAATGGGTGTGTTCCTTATCTTATCCTAGTGTCTAAACTCTTCTGCATGGCTGGACCCCCAAATAATATTCCTTTACATGCTAAGGGGTATCTAGAGAGTGGGATAGGTTTAATAACTAACCTAACCCTAATGCGTACCGTAACCCTTACCCCTATCCTAACTCTAACACGTACCCTAATCCTAACCCGTACCCTAAACCGATCCCTAACCCTAACCCTAACCCTAAACCATACCATACGCCGTACCCGAAGCCCTCCCCGAAACCGTACCCTAAGACGTACCCTAAGCCTAACCCTAAGCCTATCCCTAACCCTAGGCTACCCTTGACTGCTTCTGCCTCCAATAGATTTCCTAAGCACTAGTGTTTTAAGGAACAGCTTAAAAAGAGAATCCTAATGTGATTTCTTTATAATGGGTGTGTTCCTTATCTTATCCTAGTGTCTAAACTCTTCTCCATGGCTGGACCCCCAAATAATATTCCTTTACGTGCTAAGGGGTATCTAGAGAGTGGGATAGGTTTAATAACTACCCTAACGCTAACGCGTACGCTAACCCTAACCCCTACCCTAACCCTAACACGTACCCTAATCCTAACCAATACCCTAAACCGAGGCCTAACCCTAAAACTAACCCTAATCCTAACCCTAACCGATACCCTACGCTGTACCCGAAGCCCTCCCCGAACCCGTACCCTAAGCCCTACCCTAAGCCTAACCCTAAGCCTAAACCTAACACTAGGCTACCCTTGACTGCTTCTGCCTCCAATAGATTTCCTAAGCACTAGTGTTTTAAGGAAGAGCTTAAAAAGAGAATCCTAAAGTGATTTCTTTATAATGGGTGTGTTCCTTATCTTATCCTAGTGTCTAAACTCTTCTCCAGGGCTGGACCCCAAAATAATGTTCTTTTACGTGCTAAGGGGTTTCTAGAGAGTGGGATAGGTTTAATCACTACCCTAACCCTAACACGTACATTAACCCTAACCACTATCCTAACCCTAACACGTACCCTAATCCTAACCCGTACACTAAACCGAGCCCTAACCCTAACACTAACCCTAACCCTAACCCTAACCCATACCCTACGCCGTACCCGAAGCCCTCCCCAAACCCGTACCCTAAGCCGTACGCTAACCCTAACCCTAAGCCTAACCCTAACCCTATGCTACCCTTGACTGCTTCTGCCTCCAATAGATTTCGTAAGCACTAGTGTTTTATGGAACAGCTTAAAAAGAGAATCCTAATGTGATTTCTTTATAATGGGTGTGTTCCTTATCTTATCTTAGTGTCTAAACTCTTCTCCACGGCTGGACCTCCAAATAATATTCCTTTACGTGCTAAGGGGTATCTAGAGAGTGGGGTAGGTTTAATAACTACCCTAACGCTAACACGTACCCAAACCCTAACCCCTACCCTAACCCTAACACGTACTCTAATCCTAAACAATACCCTAAACCGAGCCCTAAGCCTAAAACTAACCCTAATCCTAACCCTAACCCATACCCTACGCCGTACCCGAAGCCCTCCCCGAACCCGTACCCTAAGCCCTAACCTAAGCCTAACCCTAAGACTAAACCTAACCCTAGGCTACCCTTGACTGCTTCTGCCTCCAATAGATTTCCTAAGCACTAGTGTTTTAAGGAACAGCTTAAAAAGAGAATCGTAATGTGATTTCGTTATAATGGGTGTGTTCCTTATCTTATCCTAGTGTCTAAACTCTTCTCAATGGCTGGACCCCCAAATAATATTCTTTACGTGCTAAGGGGTATCTAGAGAGTGGGATAGGTTTAATAATTACCCTAACCCTAACACGTACCCTAACCCTAACCCCTAACCTAACCCTAACACGTACCCTAATCCTAAACCGTACCCTAAACCGAGCCCTAACCCTAACCCTAACCGTAAACCATACCATACGCCGTACCCGAAGCCTTCCCCGAAACCGTATCCTAAGACGTACCCTAAGCCTAACCCTAAGCCTATCCCTATCCCTAGGCTACCCTTGACTGCTTCTGCCTCCAATAGATTTCCTAAGCACTAGTGTTTTAAGGAACAGCTTAAAAAGAGAATCCTAATGTGATTTCTTTATAATGGGTGTGTTCCTTATCTTATCCTAGTGTCTAAACTCTTCTCCATGGCTGGACCCCCAAATAATATTCCTTTACGTGCTAAGGGGTATCTAGAGAGTGGGATAGGTTTAATAACTACCCTAACCCTAACACGTACCCTAACCCTAACCCCTAACCTAACCCTAACGCGTACCCTAACCCTAACCCCTACCCTAACCCTAACACGTACCATAATCCTAACCCGTACCCTAAACTGAGCCCTAACCCTAAAACTAACCCTAATCCTAACCCTAACCCTTACCCTACGCCGTACCCGAAGCCCTCCCCAAACCCGTACCCTAAGCCCTACCCTAAGCCTAACCCTAAGCCTAAACCTAACCCTAGGCTACCCTTGACTGCTTCTGCCTCCAATAGATTTCCTAAGCACTAGTGTTTTAAGGAAGAGCTTAAAAAGAGAATCCTAATGTGATTTCTTTATAATGGTGTGTTCCTTATCTTATCCTAGTGTCTAAACTCTTCTCAATGGCTGGACCCCCAAATAATATTCTTTACGTGCTAAGGGGTATCTAGAGAGTGGGATAGGTTTAATAATTACCCTAACCCTAACACGTACCCTAACCCTAACCCCTAACCTAACCCTAACACGTACCCTAATCCTAAACCGTACCCTAAACCGAGCCCTAACCCTAACACTAACCCTAACCCTAACCCATAACCTAGGACGTACACGAAGCCCTCCCCGAACCCGTACCCTAAGCCGTACCCTTAGCCTACCCCTAAGCCTAACCCTAACACTAGGCTACCCTTTACTGCTTCTGCCTCCAATAGATTTCCTAAGCACAAGTGTTTTAAGGAACAGCTTAAAAAGAGAATCCTAATGTGATTTCTTTATAATGGGTTTTTTTTCTTATCTTATCCTAGTGTCTAAACTCTTCTCCATGGCTGGACCCCCAAATAATATTCCTTTACATGCTAAGGGGAATCTACAGAGTGGGATAGGTTTAATAACTAACCTAACCCTAATGCGTACCCTAACCCTTACCCCTATCCTAACTCTAACACGTACCCTAATCCTAACCCGTACCCTAAAACGATCCCTAACCCTAACCCTAACCCTAAACCATACCATACGCCGTACCCGAAGCCCTCCCCGAAACCGTATCCTAAGACGTACCCTAAGCCTAACCCTAAGCCTATCCCTAACCCTAGGCTACCCTTGACTGCTTCTGCCTCCAATAGATTTCCTAAGCACTAGTGTTTTAAGGCACAGCTTAAAAAGAGAATCCTAATGTGATTTCTTTATAATGGGTGTGTTCCTTATCTTATCCTAGTGTCTAAACTCTTCTCCATGGCTGGACCCCCAAATAATATTCCTTTACGTGCTAAGGGGTATCTAGAGAGTGGGATAGGTTTAATAACTACCCTAACCCTAACACGTACCCTAACCCTAACCCCTAACCTAACCCTAACGCGTACCCTAACCCTAACCCCTACCCTAACCATAACACGTACCCTAATCCTAACCCGTACCCTAAACCGAGCCCTAACCCTAACACTAACCCTAACCCTAACCCTAACCCATACCCTACGCCGTACCCGATGCCCTCCCCGAACCCGTACCCTAAGCCCTACCCTAAGCCTAACCCTAAGCCTAACCCTAACCCTAGGCTACCCTTGACTGCTTCTGCCTCCAATAGGTTTCCTAAGCACTAGTGTTTTAAGGAACAGCTTAAAAAGAGAATCCTAATGTGATTTCTTTATAATGTGTGTGTTCCTTATCTTAGCCTAGTGTCTAAACTCTTCTCCATGGCTGGACCCCCAAATAATATTCCTTTACGTGCTAAGGGGTATCTAGAGAGTGGGATAGGTTTAATAACTACCCGAACCCTAATACGTACCCTAACCCTAACCCCTACCCTAACCCTAACACGTACCCTAATCCTAAACCGTACCCTAAACCGAGCCCTAACCCTAACACTAACCCTAACCCTAACCCTAACCCGTATCCTACGCCATGCCCTAACCCCTCCCCGAACCCCTACCCTAAGCCGTACCCTAACCCTAACCCTAAGCCTAACCCTAACCCTGGGCTACCCTTGACTGCTTCTGCCTCCAATAGATTGCCTAAGCACTAGTGTTTTAAGGAACAGCTTAAAAAGAGAATCCTAATGTGATTTCTTTATAATGGTGTGTTCCTTATCTTATCCTAGTGTCTAAACTCTTCTCCATGGCTGGACCCCCAAATAATATTCTTTACGTGCTAAGAGGTATCTAGAGAGTCGGATAGGTTTAATAATTACCCTAACCCTAACACGTACACTAACCCTAACCCCTAACCTAACCCTAACACGTACCCTAATCCTAAACCATACCCTAAACCGAGACCTAACCCTAACAATAACCCAAACCCTAACCCTAACCCTAACCATAACCCTAACCCTAACCCTAACCCTAACCCTAACCCTAACCCTAACCCTAACCCTAACCCTAACCGATCCCTAACCCTAACCCTAACCCTAAACCATACCATACGCCGTACCCGAAGCCCTCCCCGAAACCGTACCCTAAGACGTACCCTAAGCCTAACCCTAAGCCTATCCCTAACCCTAGGCTACCCTTGACTGCTTCTGCCTCCAATAGATTTCCTAAGCACTAGTGTTTTAAGGAACAGCTTAAAAAGAGAATCCTAATGTGATTTCTTTATAATGGGTGTGTTCCTTATCTTATCCTAGTGTCTAAACTCTTCTCCATGGCTGGACCCCCAAATAATATTCCTTTACGTGCTAAGGGGTATCTAGAGAGTGGGATAGGTTTAATAACTACCCTAACGCTAACGCGTACGCTAACCCTAACCCCTACCCTAACCCTAACACGTACCCTAATCCTAACCAATACCCTAAACCGAGGCCTAACCCTAAAACTAACCCTAATCCTAACCCTAACCGATACCCTACGCTGTACCCGAAGCCCTCCCCGAACCCGTACCCTAAGCCCTACCCTAAGCCTAACCCTAAGCCTAAACCTAACACTAGGCTACCCTTGACTGCTTCTGCCTCCAATAGATTTCCTAAGCACTAGTGTTTTAAGGAAGAGCTTAAAAAGAGAATCCTAAAGTGATTTCTTTATAATGGGTGTGTTCCTTATCTTATCCTAGTGTCTAAACTCTTCTCCAGGGCTGGACCCCAAAATAATGTTCTTTTACGTGCTAAGGGGTATCTAGAGAGTGGGATAGGTTTAATCACTACCCTAACCCTAACACGTACATTAACCCTAACCACTATCCTAACCCTAACACGTACCCTAATCCTAACCCGTACACTAAACCGAGCCCTAACCCTAACACTAATCCTAACCCTAACCCTAACCCATACCCTACGCCGTACCCGAAGCCCTCCCCAAACCCGTACGCTAAGCCGTACGCTAACCCTAACCCTAAGCCTAACCCTAACCCTATGCTACCCTTGACTGCTTCTGCCTCCAATAGATTTCGTAAGCACTAGTGTTTTATGGAACAGCTTAAAAAGAGAATCCTAATGTGATTTCTTTATAATGGGTGTGTTCCTTATCTTATCTTAGTGTCTAAACTCTTCTCCACGGCTGGACCTCCAAATAATATTCCTTTACGTGCTAAGGGGTATCTAGAGAGTGGGGTAGGTTTAATAACTACCCTAACGCTAACACGTACCCAAACCCTAACCCCTACCCTAACCCTAACACGTACTCTAATCCTAACCAATACCCTAAACCGAGCCCTAAGCCTAAAACTAACCCTAATCCTAACCCTAACCCATACCCTACGCCGTACCCGAAGCCCTCCCCGAACCCGTACCCTAAGCCCTAACCTAAGCCTAACCCTAAGACTAAACCTAACCCTAGGCTACCCTTGACTGCTTCTGCCTCCAATAGATTTCCTAAGCACTAGTGTTTTAAGGAACAGCTTAAAAAGAGAATCGTAATGTGATTTCGTTATAATGGGTGTGTTCCTTATCTTATCCTAGTGTCTAAACTCTTCTCAATGGCTGGACCCCCAAATAATATTCTTTACGTGCTAAGGGGTATCTAGAGAGTGGGATAGGTTTAATAATTACCCTAACCCTAACACGTACCCTAACCCTAACCCCTAACCTAACCCTAACACGTACCCTAATCCTAAACCGTACCCTAAACCGAGCCCTAACCCTAACCCTAACCGTAAACCATACCATACGCCGTACCCGAAGCCTTCCCCGAAACCGTATCCTAAGACGTACCCTAAGCCTAACCCTAAGCCTATCCCTATCCCAAGGCTACCCTTGACTGCTTCTGCCTCCAATAGATTTCCTAAGCACTAGTGTTTTAAGGAACAGCTTAAAAAGAGAATCCTAATGTGATTTCTTTATAATGGGTGTGTTCCTTATCTTATCCTAGTGTCTAAACTCTTCTCCATGGCTGGACCCCCAAATAATATTCCTTTACGTGCTAAGGGGTATCTAGAGAGTGGGATAGGTTTAATAACTACCCTAACCCTAACACGTACCCTAACCCTAACCCCTAACCTAACCCTAACGCGTACCCTAACCCTAACCCCTACCCTAACCCTAACACGTACCATAATCCTAACCCGTACCCTAAACTGAGCCCTAACCCTAAAACTAACCCTAATCCTAACCCTAACCCTTACCCTACGCCGTACCCGAAGCACTCCCCAAACCCGTACCCTAAGCCCTACCCTAAGCCTAACCCTAAGCCTAAACCTAACCCTAGGCTACCCTTGACTGCTTCTGCCTCCAATAGATTTCCTAAGCACTAGTGTTTTAAGGAAGAGCTTAAAAAGAGAATCCTAATGTTATTTCTTTACAATGTGTGTGTTCCTTATCTTATCCTAGTGTCTAAACTCTTATCCATGGATGAACCTCCAAATAATATTCCTTTACGTGCTACGGGGTATCTAGAGAGTGGGATAGGTTTAATAACTACCCTAACCCTAACGCGTACCCTAACCCTAACTCCTACCCTAACCCTAACACGTACCCTAAACCTAACCAATACCCTAAACCGAGCCCTAACCCTAACACTAACCCTAACGCTAACCCTAATCCATACCCTACGCCGTACCCGAAGCCCTCCCCGAACCCGTACCCTAAGCAGTACCCTAAGCCTAACCCTAAGCCTAACACTAACCCTAGGCTACCCTTGACTGCTTCTGCGTCCAATAGTTTTCCTAAGCACTAGTGTTTTAAGGAACAGCTTAAAAAGAGAATCCTAATGTGATTTCTTTATAATGGTGTGTTCCTTATCTTATCCTAGTGTCTAAACTCTTCTCAATGGCTGGACCCCCAAATAATATTCTTTACGTGCTAAGGGGTATCTAGAGAGTGGGATAGGTTTAATAATTACCCTAACCCTAACACGTACCCTAACCCTAACCCCTAACCTAACCCTAACACGTACCCTAATCCTAAACCGTACCCTAAACCGAGCCCTAACCCTAACACTAACCCTAACCCTAACCCATAACCTAGGACGTACACGAAGCCCTCCCCGAACCCGTACCCTAAGCCGTACCCTTAGCCTACCCCAAAGCCTAACCCTAACACTAGGCTACCCTTTACTGCTTCTGCCTCCAATAGATGTCCTAAGCACAAGTGTTTTAAGGAACAGCTTAAAAAGAGAATCCTAATGTGATTTCTTTATAATGGGTGTTTTCCTTATCTTATCCTAGTGTCTAAACTCTTCTCCATGGCTGGACCCCCAAATAATATTCCTTTACATGCTAAGGGGAATCTACAGAGTGGGATAGGTTTAATAACTAACCTAACCCTAATGCGTACCCTAACCCTTACCCCTATCCTAACTCTAACACGTACCCTAATCCTAACCCGTACCCTAAAACGATCCCTAACCCTAACCCTAACCCTAAACCATACCATACGCCGTACCCGAAGCCCTCCCCGAAACCGTATCCTAAGACGTACCCTAAGCCTAACCCTAAGCCTATCCCTAACCCTAGGCTACCCTTGACTGCTTCTGCCTCCAATAGATTTCCTAAGCACTAGTGTTTTAAGGCACAGCTTAAAAAGAGAATCCTAATGTGATTTCTTTATAATGGGTGTGTTCCTTATCTTATCCTAGTGTCTAAACTCTTCTCCATGGCTGGACCCCCAAATAATATTCCTTTACGTGCTAAGGGGTATCTAGAGAGTGGGATAGGTTTAATAACTACCCTAACCCTAACACGTACCCTAACCCTAACCCCTAACCTAACCCTAACGCGTACCCTAACCCTAACCCCTACCCTAACCATAACACGTACCCTAATCCTAACCCGTACCCTAAACCGAGCCCTAACCCTAACACTAACCCTAACCCTAACCCTAACCCATACCCTACGCCGTACCCGATGCCCTCCCCGAACCCGTACCGTAAGCCGTACCCTAAGCCTAACCCTAAGCCTAACCCTAACCCTAGGCTACCCTTGACTGCTTCTGCCTCCAATAGGTTTCCTAAGCACTAGTGTTTTAAGGAACAGCTTAAAAAGAGAATCCTAATGTGATTTCTTTATAATGTGTGTGTTCCTTATCTTAGCCTAGTGTCTAAACTCTTCTCCATGGCTGGACCCCCAAATAATATTCCTTTACGTGCTAAGGGGTATCTAGAGAGTGCGATAGGTTTAATAACTACCCGAACCCTAATGCGTACCCTAACCCTAACCCCTACCCTAACCCTAACACGTACCCTAATCCTAAACCGTACCCTAAACCGAGCCCTAACCCTAACACTAACCCTAAACCTAACCCTAACCCGTATCCTACGCCATGCCCTAACCCCTCCCCGAACCCCTACCCTAAGCCGTACCCTAACCCTACCCCTAAGCCTAACCCTAACCCTGGGCTACCCTTGACTGCTTCTGCCTCCAATAGATTGCCTAAGCACTAGTGTTTTAAGGAACAGCTTAAAAAGAGAATCCTAATGTGATTTCTTTATAATGGTGTGTTCCTTATCTTATCCTAGTGTCTAAACTCTTCTCCATGGCTGGACCCCCAAATAATATTCTTTACGTGCTAAGAGGTATCTAGAGAGTCGGATAGGTTTAATAATTACCCTAACCCTAACACGTACACTAACCCTAACCCCTAACCTAACCCTAACACGTACCCTAATCCTAAACCATACCCTAAACCGAGACCTAACCCTAACAATAACCCAAACCCTAACCCTAACCCATACCCTACGCCGTGCCCAAACCCCTCCCCGAAACCATACCATAAGCCGTACCCTAACCCTAACCCTAAGCCTCAGCCTAACCCTAGGCTACCCTTGACTGCTTCTGCCTCCAATAGATTTCCTAAGCACAAGTGTTTTAAGGAACAGCTTAAAAAGAGAATCCTAATGTGATTTCTTTATAATGGGTGTGTTCCTTATCTTATCCTAGTGTCTAAACTCTTCTGCATGGCTGGACCCCCAAATAATATTCCTTTACATGCTAAGGGGTATCTAGAGAGTGGGATAGGTTTAATAACTAACCTAACCCTAATGCGTACCGTAACCCTTACCCCTATCCTAACTCTAACACGTACCCTAATCCTAACCCGTACCCTAAACCGATCCCTAACCCTAACCCTAACCCTAAACCATACCATACGCCGTACCCGAAGCCCTCCCCGAAACCGTACCCTAAGACGTACCCTAAGCCTAACCCTAAGCCTATCCCTAACCCTAGGCTACCCTTGACTGCTTCTGCCTCCAATAGATTTCCTAAGCACTAGTGTTTTAAGGAACAGCTTAAAAAGAGAATCCTAATGTGATTTCTTTATAATGGGTGTGTTCCTTATCTTATCCTAGTGTCTAAACTCTTCTCCATGGCTGGACCCCCAAATAATATTCCTTTACGTGCTAAGGGGTATCTAGAGAGTGGGATAGGTTTAATAACTACCCTAACGCTAACGCGTACGCTAACCCTAACCCCTACCCTAACCCTAACACGTACCCTAATCCTAACCAATACCCTAAACCGAGGCCTAACCCTAAAACTAACCCTAATCCTAACCCTAACCGATACCCTACGCTGTACCCGAAGCCCTCCCCGAACCCGTACCCTAAGCCCTACCCTAAGCCTAACCCTAAGCCTAAACCTAACACTAGGCTACCCTTGACTGCTTCTGCCTCCAATAGATTTCCTAAGCACTAGTGTTTTAAGGAAGAGCTTAAAAAGAGAATCCTAAAGTGATTTCTTTATAATGGGTGTGTTCCTTATCTTATCCTAGTGTCTAAACTCTTCTCCAGGGCTGGACCCCAAAATAATGTTCTTTTACGTGCTAAGGGGTTTCTAGAGAGTGGGATAGGTTTAATCACTACCCTAACCCTAACACGTACATTAACCCTAACCACTATCCTAACCCTAACACGTACCCTAATCCTAACCCGTACACTAAACCGAGCCCTAACCCTAACACTAACCCTAACCCTAACCCTAACCCATACCCTACGCCGTACCCGAAGCCCTCCCCAAACCCGTACCCTAAGCCGTACGCTAACCCTAACCCTAAGCCTAACCCTAACCCTATGCTACCCTTGACTGCTTCTGCCTCCAATAGATTTCGTAAGCACTAGTGTTTTATGGAACAGCTTAAAAAGAGAATCCTAATGTGATTTCTTTATAATGGGTGTGTTCCTTATCTTATCTTAGTGTCTAAACTCTTCTCCACGGCTGGACCTCCAAATAATATTCCTTTACGTGCTAAGGGGTATCTAGAGAGTGGGGTAGGTTTAATAACTACCCTAACGCTAACACGTACCCAAACCCTAACCCCTACCCTAACCCTAACACGTACTCTAATCCTAAACAATACCCTAAACCGAGCCCTAAGCCTAAAACTAACCCTAATCCTAACCCTAACCCATACCCTACGCCGTACCCGAAGCCCTCCCCGAACCCGTACCCTAAGCCCTAACCTAAGCCTAACCCTAAGACTAAACCTAACCCTAGGCTACCCTTGACTGCTTCTGCCTCCAATAGATTTCCTAAGCACTAGTGTTTTAAGGAACAGCTTAAAAAGAGAATCGTAATGTGATTTCGTTATAATGGGTGTGTTCCTTATCTTATCCTAGTGTCTAAACTCTTCTCAATGGCTGGACCCCCAAATAATATTCTTTACGTGCTAAGGGGTATCTAGAGAGTGGGATAGGTTTAATAATTACCCTAACCCTAACACGTACCCTAACCCTAACCCCTAACCTAACCCTAACACGTACCCTAATCCTAAACCGTACCCTAAACCGAGCCCTAACCCTAACCCTAACCGTAAACCATACCATACGCCGTACCCGAAGCCTTCCCCGAAACCGTATCCTAAGACGTACCCTAAGCCTAACCCTAAGCCTATCCCTATCCCTAGGCTACCCTTGACTGCTTCTGCCTCCAATAGATTTCCTAAGCACTAGTGTTTTAAGGAACAGCTTAAAAAGAGAATCCTAATGTGATTTCTTTATAATGGGTGTGTTCCTTATCTTATCCTAGTGTCTAAACTCTTCTCCATGGCTGGACCCCCAAATAATATTCCTTTACGTGCTAAGGGGTATCTAGAGAGTGGGATAGGTTTAATAACTACCCTAACCCTAACACGTACCCTAACCCTAACCCCTAACCTAACCCTAACGCGTACCCTAACCCTAACCCCTACCCTAACCCTAACACGTACCATAATCCTAACCCGTACCCTAAACTGAGCCCTAACCCTAAAACTAACCCTAATCCTAACCCTAACCCTTACCCTACGCCGTACCCGAAGCCCTCCCCAAACCCGTACCCTAAGCCCTACCCTAAGCCTAACCCTAAGCCTAAACCTAACCCTAGGCTACCCTTGACTGCTTCTGCCTCCAATAGATTTCCTAAGCACTAGTGTTTTAAGGAAGAGCTTAAAAAGAGAATCCTAATGTGATTTCTTTATAATGGTGTGTTCCTTATCTTATCCTAGTGTCTAAACTCTTCTCAATGGCTGGACCCCCAAATAATATTCTTTACGTGCTAAGGGGTATCTAGAGAGTGGGATAGGTTTAATAATTACCCTAACCCTAACACGTACCCTAACCCTAACCCCTAACCTAACCCTAACACGTACCCTAATCCTAAACCGTACCCTAAACCGAGCCCTAACCCTAACACTAACCCTAACCCTAACCCATAACCTAGGACGTACACGAAGCCCTCCCCGAACCCGTACCCTAAGCCGTACCCTTAGCCTACCCCTAAGCCTAACCCTAACACTAGGCTACCCTTTACTGCTTCTGCCTCCAATAGATTTCCTAAGCACAAGTGTTTTAAGGAACAGCTTAAAAAGAGAATCCTAATGTGATTTCTTTATAATGGGTTTTTTTTCTTATCTTATCCTAGTGTCTAAACTCTTCTCCATGGCTGGACCCCCAAATAATATTCCTTTACATGCTAAGGGGAATCTACAGAGTGGGATAGGTTTAATAACTAACCTAACCCTAATGCGTACCCTAACCCTTACCCCTATCCTAACTCTAACACGTACCCTAATCCTAACCCGTACCCTAAAACGATCCCTAACCCTAACCCTAACCCTAAACCATACCATACGCCGTACCCGAAGCCCTCCCCGAAACCGTATCCTAAGACGTACCCTAAGCCTAACCCTAAGCCTATCCCTAACCCTAGGCTACCCTTGACTGCTTCTGCCTCCAATAGATTTCCTAAGCACTAGTGTTTTAAGGCACAGCTTAAAAAGAGAATCCTAATGTGATTTCTTTATAATGGGTGTGTTCCTTATCTTATCCTAGTGTCTAAACTCTTCTCCATGGCTGGACCCCCAAATAATATTCCTTTACGTGCTAAGGGGTATCTAGAGAGTGGGATAGGTTTAATAACTACCCTAACCCTAACACGTACCCTAACCCTAACCCCTAACCTAACCCTAACGCGTACCCTAACCCTAACCCCTACCCTAACCATAACACGTACCCTAATCCTAACCCGTACCCTAAACCGAGCCCTAACCCTAACACTAACCCTAACCCTAACCCTAACCCATACCCTACGCCGTACCCGATGCCCTCCCCGAACCCGTACCCTAAGCCGTACCCTAAGCCTAACCCTAAGCCTAACCCTAACCCTAGGCTACCCTTGACTGCTTCTGCCTCCAATAGGTTTCCTAAGCACTAGTGTTTTAAGGAACAGCTTAAAAAGAGAATCCTAATGTGATTTCTTTATAATGTGTGTGTTCCTTATCTTAGCCTAGTGTCTAAACTCTTCTCCATGGCTGGACCCCCAAATAATATTCCTTTACGTGCTAAGGGGTATCTAGAGAGTGGGATAGGTTTAATAACTACCCGAACCCTAATGCGTACCCTAACCCTAACCCCTACCCTAACCCTAACACGTACCCTAATCCTAAACCGTACCCTAAACCGAGCCCTAACCCTAACACTAACCCTAACCCTAACCCTAACCCGTATCCTACGCCATGCCCTAACCCCTCCCCGAACCCCTACCCTAAGCCGTACCCTAACCCTAACCCTAAGCCTAACCCTAACCCTGGGCTACCCTTGACTGCTTCTGCCTCCAATAGATTGCCTAAGCACTAGTGTTTTAAGGAACAGCTTAAAAAGAGAATCCTAATGTGATTTCTTTATAATGGTGTGTTCCTTATCTTATCCTAGTGTCTAAACTCTTCTCCATGGCTGGACCCCGAAATAATATTCTTTACGTGCTAAGAGGTATCTAGAGAGTCGGATAGGTTTAATAATTACCCTAACCCTAACACGTACACTAACCCTAACCCCTAACCTAACCCTAACACGTACCCTAATCCTAAACCATACCCTAAACCGAGACCTAACCCTAACAATAACCCAAACCCTAACCCTAACCCATACCCTACGCCGTGCCCAAACCCCTCCCCGAAACCATACCCTAAGCCGTACCCTAACCCTAACCCTAAGCCTCAGCCTAACCCTAGGCTACCCTTGACTGCTTCTGCCTCCAATAGATTTCCTAAGCACAAGTGTTTTAAGGAACAGCTTAAAAAGAGAATCCTAATGTGATTTCTTTATAATGGGTGTGTTCCTTATCTTATCCTAGTGTCTAAACTCTTCTCCATGGCTGGACCCCCAAATAATATTCCTTTACATGCTAAGGGGTATCTAGAGAGTGGGATAGGTTTAATAACTAACCTAACCCTAATGCGTACCGTAACCCTTACCCCTATCCTAACTCTAACACGTACCCTAATCCTAACCCGTACCCTAAACCGATCCCTAACCCTAACCCTAACCCTAAACCATACCATACGCCGTACCCGAAGCCCTCCCCGAAACCGTACCCTAAGACGTACCCTAAGCCTAACCCTAAGCCTATCCCTAACCCTAGGCTACCCTTGACTGCTTCTGCCTCCAATAGATTTCCTAAGCACTAGTGTTTTAAGGAACAGCTTAAAAAGAGAATCCTAATGTGATTTCTTTATAATGGGTGTGTTCCTTATCTTATCCTAGTGTCTAAACTCTTCTCCATGGCTGGACCCCCAAATAATATTCCTTTACGTGCTAAGGGGTATCTAGAGAGTGGGATAGGTTTAATAACTACCCTAACGCTAACGCGTACGCTAACCCTAACCCCTACCCTAACCCTAACACGTACCCTAATCCTAACCAATACCCTAAACCGAGGCCTAACCCTAAAACTAACCCTAATCCTAACCCTAACCGATACCCTACGCTGTACCCGAAGCCCTCCCCGAACCCGTACCCTAAGCCCTACCCTAAGCCTAACCCTAAGCCTAAACCTAACACTAGGCTACCCTTGACTGCTTCTGCCTCCAATAGATTTCCTAAGCACTAGTGTTTTAAGGAAGAGCTTAAAAAGAGAATCCTAAAGTGATTTCTTTATAATGGGTGTGTTCCTTATCTTATCCTAGTGTCTAAACTCTTCTCCAGGGCTGGACCCCAAAATAATGTTCTTTTACGTGCTAAGGGGTATCTAGAGAGTGGGATAGGTTTAATCACTACCCTAACCCTAACACGTACATTAACCCTAACCACTATCCTAACCCTAACACGTACCCTAATCCTAACCCGTACACTAAACCGAGCCCTAACCCTAACACTAACCCTAACCCTAACCCTAACCCATACCCTACGCCGTACCCGAAGCCCTCCCCAAACCCGTACCCTAAGCCGTACGCTAACCCTAACCCTAAGCCTAACCCTAACCCTATGCTACCCTTGACTGCTTCTGCCCCCAATAGATTTCGTAAGCACTAGTGTTTTATGGAACAGCTTAAAAAGAGAATCCTAATGTGATTTCTTTATAATGGGTGTGTTCCTTATCTTATCTTAGTGTCTAAACTCTTCTCCACGGCTGGACCTCCAAATAATATTCCTTTACGTGCTAAGGGGTATCTAGAGAGTGGGGTAGGTTTAATAACTACCCTAACGCTAACACGTACCCAAACCCTAACCCCTACCCTAACCCTAACACGTACTCTAATCCTAACCAATACCCTAAACCGAGCCCTAAGCCTAAAACTAATCCTAATCCTAACCCTAACCCATACCCTACGCCGTACCCGAAGCCCTCACCGAACCCGTACCCTAAGCCCTAACCTAAGCCTAACCCTAAGACTAAACCTAACCCTAGGCTACCCTTGACTGCTTCTGCCTCCAATAGATTTCCTAAGCACTAGTGTTTTAAGGAACAGCTTAAAAAGAGAATCGTAATGTGATTTCGTTATAATGGGTGTGTTCCTTATCTTATCCTAGTGTCTAAACTCTTCTCAATGGCTGGACCCCCAAATAATATTCTTTACGTGCTAAGGGGTATCTAGAGAGTGGGATAGGTTTAATAATTACCCTAACCCTAACACGTACCCTAACCCTAACCCCTAACCTAACACTAACACGTACCCTAATCCTAAACCGTACCCTAAACCGAGCCCTAACCCTAACCCTAACCGTAAACCATACCATACGCCGTACCCGAAGCCTTCCCCGAAACCGTATCCTAAGACGTACCCTAAGCCTAACCCTAAGCCTATCCCTATCCCTAGGCTACCCTTGACTGCTTCTGCCTCCAATAGATTTCCTAAGCACTAGTGTTTTAAGGAACAGCTTAAAAAGAGAATCCTAATGTGATTTCTTTATAATGGGTGTGTTCCTTATCTTATCCTAGTGTCTAAACTCTTCTCCATGGCTGGACCCCCAAATAATATTCCTTTACGTGCTAAGGGGTATCTAGAGAGTGGGATAGGTTTAATAACTACCCTAACCCTAACACGTACCCTAACCCTAACCCCTAACCTAACCCTAACGCGTACCCTAACCCTAACCCCTACCCTAACCCTAACACGTACCATAATCCTAACCCGTACCCTAAACTGAGCCCTAACCCTAAAACTAACCCTAATCCTAACCCTAACCCTTAACCTACGCCGTACCCGAAGCCCTCCCCAAACCCGTACCCTAAGCCCTACCCTAAGCCTAACCCTAAGCCTAAACCTAACCCTAGGCTACCCTTGACTGCTTCTGCCTCCAATAGATTTCCTAAGCACTAGTGTTTTAAGGAAGAGCTTAAAAAGAGAATCCTAATGTTATTTCTTTACAATGTGTGTTCCTTATCTTATCCTAGTGTCTAAACTCTTATCCATGGATGAACCTCCAAATAATATTCCTTTACGTGCTACGGGGTATCTAGAGAGTGGGATAGGTTTAATAACTACCCTAACCCTAACGCGTACCCTAACCCTAACTCCTACCCTAACCCTAACACGTACCCTAAACCTAACCAATACCCTAAACCGAGCCCTAACCCTAACACTAACCCTAACGCTAACCCTAATCCATACCCTACGCCGTACCCGAAGCCCTCCCCGAACCCGTACCCTAAGCCGTACCCTAAGCCTAACCCTAAGCCTAACACTAACCCTAGGCTACCCTTGACTGCTTCTGCGTCCAATAGTTTTCCTAAGCACTAGTGTTTTAAGGAACAGCTTAAAAAGAGAATCCTAATGTGATTTCTTTATAATGGTGTGTTCCTTATCTTATCCTAGTGTCTAAACTCTTCTCAATGGCTGGACCCCCAAATAATATTATTTACGTGCTAAGGGGTATCTAGAGAGTGGGATAGGTTTAATAATTACCCTAACCCTAACACGTACCCTAACCCTAACCCCTAACCTAACCCTAACACGTACCCTAATCCTAAACCGTACCCTAAACCGAGCCCTAACCCTAACACTAACCCTAACCCTAACCCATAACCTAGGACGTACACGAAGCCCTCCCCGAACCCGTACCCTAAGCCGTACCCTTAGCCTACCCCTAAGCCTAACCCTAACACTAGGCTACCCTTTACTGCTTCTACCTCCAATAGATTTCCTAAGCACAAGTGTTTTAAGGAACAGCTTAAAAAGAGAATCCTAATGTGATTTCTTTATAATGGGTGTTTTCCTTATCTTATCCTAGTGTCTAAACTCTTCTCCATGGCTGGACCCCCAAATAATATTCCTTTACATGCTAAGGGGAATCTACAGAGTGGGATAGGTTTAATAACTAACCTAACCCTAATGCGTACCCTAACCCTTACCCCTATCCTAACTCTAACACGTACCCTAATCCTAACCCGTACCCTAAAACGATCCCTAACCCTAACCCTAACCCTAAACCATACCATACGCCGTACCCGAAGCCCTCCCCGAAACCGTATCCTAAGACGTACCCTAAGCCTAACCCTAAGCCTATCCCTAACCCTAGGCTACCCTTGACTGCTTCTGCCTCCAATAGATTTCCTAAGCACTAGTGTTTTAAGGCACAGCTTAAAAAGAGAATCCTAATGTGATTTCTTTATAATGGGTGTGTTCCTTATCTTATCCTAGTGTCTAAACTCTTCTCCATGGCTGGACCCCCAAATAATATTCCTTTACGTGCTAAGGGGTATCTAGAGAGTGGGATAGGTTTAATAACTACCCTAACCCTAACACGTACCCTAACCCTAACCCCTAACCTAACCCTAACGCGTACCCTAACCCTAACCCCTACCCTAACCATAACACGTACCCTAATCCTAACCCGTACCCTAAACCGAGCCCTAACCCTAACACTAACCCTAACCCTAACCCTAACCCATACCCTACGCCGTACCCGATGCCCTCCCCGAACCCGTACCCTAAGCCGTACCCTAAGCCTAACCCTAAGCCTAACCCTAACCCTAGGCTACCCTTGACTGCTTCTGCCTCCAATAGGTTTCCTAAGCACTAGTGTTTTAAGGAACAGCTTAAAAAGAGAATCCTAATGTGATTTCTTTATAATGTGTGTGTTCCTTATCTTAGCCTAGTGTCTAAACTCTTCTCCATGGCTGGACCCCCAAATAATATTCCTTTACGTGCTAAGGGGTATCTAGAGAGTGGGATAGGTTTAATAACTACCCGAACCCTAATGCGTACCCTAACCCTAACCCCTACCCTAACCCTAACACGTACCCTAATCCTAAACCGTACCCTAAACCGAGCCCTAACCCTAACACTAACCCTAACCCTAACCCTAACCCGTATCCTACGCCATGCCCTAACCCCTCCCCGAACCCCTACCCTAAGCCGTACCCTAACCCTAACCCTAAGCCTAACCCTAACCCTGGGCTACCCTTGACTGCTTCTGCCTCCAATAGATTGCCTAAGCACTAGTGTTTTAAGGAACAGCTTAAAAAGAGAATCCTAATGTGATTTCTTTATAATGGTGTGTTCCTTATCTTATCCTAGTGTCTAAACTCTTCTCCATGGCTGGACCCCGAAATAATATTCTTTACGTGCTAAGAGGTATCTAGAGAGTCGGATAGGTTTAATAATTACCCTAACCCTAACACGTACACTAACCCTAACCCCTAACCTAACCCTAACACGTACCCTAATCCTAAACCATACCCTAAACCGAGACCTAACCCTAACAATAACCCAAACCCTAACCCTAACCCATACCCTACGCCGTGCCCAAACCCCTCCCCGAAACCATACCCTAAGCCGTACCCTAACCCTAACCCTAAGCCTCAGCCTAACCCTAGGCTACCCTTGACTGCTTCTGCCTCCAATAGATTTCCTAAGCACAAGTGTTTTAAGGAACAGCTTAAAAAGAGAATCCTAATGTGATTTCTTTATAATGGGTGTGTTCCTTATCTTATCCTAGTGTCTAAACTCTTCTCCATGGCTGGACCCCCAAATAATATTCCTTTACATGCTAAGGGGTATCTAGAGAGTGGGATAGGTTTAATAACTAACCTAACCCTAATGCGTACCGTAACCCTTACCCCTATCCTAACTCTAACACGTACCCTAATCCTAACCCGTACCCTAAACCGATCCCTAACCCTAACCCTAACCCTAAACCATACCATACGCCGTACCCGAAGCCCTCCCCGAAACCGTACCCTAAGACGTACCCTAAGCCTAACCCTAAGCCTATCCCTAACCCTAGGCTACCCTTGACTGCTTCTGCCTCCAATAGATTTCCTAAGCACTAGTGTTTTAAGGAACAGCTTAAAAAGAGAATCCTAATGTGATTTCTTTATAATGGGTGTGTTCCTTATCTTATCCTAGTGTCTAAACTCTTCTCCATGGCTGGACCCCCAAATAATATTCCTTTACGTGCTAAGGGGTATCTAGAGAGTGGGATAGGTTTAATAACTACCCTAACGCTAACGCGTACGCTAACCCTAACCCCTACCCTAACCCTAACACGTACCCTAATCCTAACCAATACCCTAAACCGAGGCCTAACCCTAAAACTAACCCTAATCCTAACCCTAACCGATACCCTACGCTGTACCCGAAGCCCTCCCCGAACCCGTACCCTAAGCCCTACCCTAAGCCTAACCCTAAGCCTAAACCTAACACTAGGCTACCCTTGACTGCTTCTGCCTCCAATAGATTTCCTAAGCACTAGTGTTTTAAGGAAGAGCTTAAAAAGAGAATCCTAAAGTGATTTCTTTATAATGGGTGTGTTCCTTATCTTATCCTAGTGTCTAAACTCTTCTCCAGGGCTGGACCCCAAAATAATGTTCTTTTACGTGCTAAGGGGTATCTAGAGAGTGGGATAGGTTTAATCACTACCCTAACCCTAACACGTACATTAACCCTAACCACTATCCTAACCCTAACACGTACCCTAATCCTAACCCGTACACTAAACCGAGCCCTAACCCTAACACTAACCCTAACCCTAACCCTAACCCATACCCTACGCCGTACCCGAAGCCCTCCCCAAACCCGTACCCTAAGCCGTACGCTAACCCTAACCCTAAGCCTAACCCTAACCCTATGCTACCCTTGACTGCTTCTGCCCCCAATAGATTTCGTAAGCACTAGTGTTTTATGGAACAGCTTAAAAAGAGAATCCTAATGTGATTTCTTTATAATGGGTGTGTTCCTTATCTTATCTTAGTGTCTAAACTCTTCTCCACGGTTGGACCTCCAAATAATATTCCTTTACGTGCTAAGGGGTATCTAGAGAGTGGGGTAGGTTTAATAACTACCCTAACGCTAACACGTACCCAAACCCTAACCCCTACCCTAACCCTAACACGTACTCTAATCCTAACCAATACCCTAAACCGAGCCCTAAGCCTAAAACTAATCCTAATCCTAACCCTAACCCATACCCTACGCCGTACCCGAAGCCCTCACCGAACCCGTACCCTAAGCCCTAACCTAAGCCTAACCCTAAGACTAAACCTAACCCTAGGCTACCCTTGACTGCTTCTGCCTCCAATAGATTTCCTAAGCACTAGTGTTTTAAGGAACAGCTTAAAAAGAGAATCGTAATGTGATTTCGTTATAATGGGTGTGTTCCTTATCTTATCCTAGTGTCTAAACTCTTCTCAATGGCTGGACCCCCAAATAATATTCTTTACGTGCTAAGGGGTATCTAGAGAGTGGGATAGGTTTAATAATTACCCTAACCCTAACACGTACCCTAACCCTAACCCCTAACCTAACACTAACACGTACCCTAATCCTAAACCGTACCCTAAACCGAGCCCTAACCCTAACCCTAACCGTAAACCATACCATACGCCGTACCCGAAGCCTTCCCCGAAACCGTATCCTAAGACGTACCCTAAGCCTAACCCTAAGCCTATCCCTATCCCTAGGCTACCCTTGACTGCTTCTGCCTCCAATAGATTTCCTAAGCACTAGTGTTTTAAGGAACAGCTTAAAAAGAGAATCCTAATGTGATTTCTTTATAATGGGTGTGTTCCTTATCTTATCCTAGTGTCTAAACTCTTCTCCATGGCTGGACCCCCAAATAATATTCCTTTACGTGCTAAGGGGTATCTAGAGAGTGGGATAGGTTTAATAACTACCCTAACCCTAACACGTACCCTAACCCTAACCCCTAACCTAACCCTAACGCGTACCCTAACCCTAACCCCTACCCTAACCCTAACACGTACCATAATCCTAACCCGTACCCTAAACTGAGCCCTAACCCTAAAACTAACCCTAATCCTAACCCTAACCCTTACCCTACGCCGTACCCGAAGCCCTCCCCAAACCCGTACCCTAAGCCCTACCCTAAGCCTAACCCTAAGCCTAAACCTAACCCTAGGCTACCCTTGACTGCTTCTGCCTCCAATAGATTTCCTAAGCACTAGTGTTTTAAGGAAGAGCTTAAAAAGAGAATCCTAATGTTATTTCTTTACAATGTGTGTGTTCCTTATCTTATCCTAGTGTCTAAACTCTTATCCATGGATGAACCTCCAAATAATATTCCTTTACGTGCTACGGGGTATCTAGAGAGTGGGATAGGTTTAATAACTACCCTAACCCTAACGCGTACCCTAACCCTAACTCCTACCCTAACCCTAACACGTACCCTAAACCTAACCAATACCCTAAACCGAGCCCTAACCCTAACACTAACCCTAACGCTAACCCTAATCCATACCCTACGCCGTACCCGAAGCCCTCCCCGAACCCGTACCCTAAGCCGTACCCTAAGCCTAACCCTAAGCCTAACACTAACCCTAGGCTACCCTTGACTGCTTCTGCGTCCAATAGTTTTCCTAAGCACTAGTGTTTTAAGGAACAGCTTAAAAAGAGAATCCTAATGTGATTTCTTTATAATGGTGTGTTCCTTATCTTATCCTAGTGTCTAAACTCTTCTCAATGGCTGGACCCCCAAATAATATTATTTACGTGCTAAGGGGTATCTAGAGAGTGGGATAGGTTTAATAATTACCCTAACCCTAACACGTACCCTAACCCTAACCCCTAACCTAACCCTAACACGTACCCTAATCCTAAACCGTACCCTAAACCGAGCCCTAACCCTAACACTAACCCTAACCCTAACCCATAACCTAGGACGTACACGAAGCCCTCCCCGAACCCGTACCCTAAGCCGTACCCTTAGCCTACCCCTAAGCCTAACCCTAACACTAGGCTACCCTTTACTGCTTCTACCTCCAATAGATTTCCTAAGCACAAGTGTTTTAAGGAACAGCTTAAAAAGAGAATCCTAATGTGATTTCTTTATAATGGGTGTTTTCCTTATCTTATCCTAGTGTCTAAACTCTTCTCCATGGCTGGACCCCCAAATAATATTCCTTTACATGCTAAGGGGAATCTACAGAGTGGGATAGGTTTAATAACTAACCTAACCCTAATGCGTACCCTAACCCTTACCCCTATCCTAACTCTAACACGTACCCTAATCCTAACCCGTACCCTAAAACGATCCCTAACCCTAACCCTAACCCTAAACCATACCATACGCCGTACCCGAAGCCCTCCCCGAAACCGTATCCTAAGACGTACCCTAAGCCTAACCCTAAGCCTATCCCTAACCCTAGGCTACCCTTGACTGCTTCTGCCTCCAATAGATTTCCTAAGCACTAGTGTTTTAAGGCACAGCTTAAAAAGAGAATCCTAATGTGATTTCTTTATAATGGGTGTGTTCCTTATCTTATCCTAGTGTCTAAACTCTTCTCCATGGCTGGACCCCCAAATAATATTCCTTTACGTGCTAAGGGGTATCTAGAGAGTGGGATAGGTTTAATAACTACCCTAACCCTAACACGTACCCTAACCCTAACCCCTAACCTAACCCTAACGCGTACCCTAACCCTAACCCCTACCCTAACCATAACACGTACCCTAATCCTAACCCGTACCCTAAACCGAGCCCTAACCCTAACACTAACCCTAACCCTAACCCTAACCCATACCCTACGCCGTACCCGATGCCCTCCCCGAACCCGTACCCTAAGCCGTACCCTAAGCCTAACCCTAAGCCTAACCCTAACCCTAGGCTACCCTTGACTGCTTCTGCCTCCAATAGGTTTCCTAAGCACTAGTGTTTTAAGGAACAGCTTAAAAAGAGAATCCTAATGTGATTTCTTTATAATGTGTGTGTTCCTTATCTTAGCCTAGTGTCTAAACTCTTCTCCATGGCTGGACCCCCAAATAATATTCCTTTACGTGCTAAGGGGTATCTAGAGAGTGGGATAGGTTTAATAACTACCCGAACCCTAATGCGTACCCTAACCCTAACCCCTACCCTAACCCTAACACGTACCCTAATCCTAAACCGTACCCTAAACCGAGCCCTAACCCTAACACTAACCCTAACCCTAACCCTAACCCGTATCCTACGCCATGCCCTAACCCCTCCCCGAACCCCTACCCTAAGCCGTACCCTAACCCTAACCCTAAGCCTAACCCTAACCCTGGGCTACCCTTGACTGCTTCTGCCTCCAATAGATTGCCTAAGCACTAGTGTTTTAAGGAACAGCTTAAAAAGAGAATCCTAATGTGATTTCTTTATAATGGTGTGTTCCTTATCTTATCCTAGTGTCTAAACTCTTCTCCATGGCTGGACCCCGAAATAATATTCTTTACGTGCTAAGAGGTATCTAGAGAGTCGGATAGGTTTAATAATTACCCTAACCCTAACACGTACACTAACCCTAACCCCTAACCTAACCCTAACACGTACCCTAATCCTAAACCATACCCTAAACCGAGACCTAACCCTAACAATAACCCAAACCCTAACCCTAACCCATACCCTACGCCGTGCCCAAACCCCTCCCCGAAACCATACCCTAAGCCGTACCCTAACCCTAACCCTAAGCCTCAGCCTAACCCTAGGCTACCCTTGACTGCTTCTGCCTCCAATAGATTTCCTAAGCACAAGTGTTTTAAGGAACAGCTTAAAAAGAGAATCCTAATGTGATTTCTTTATAATGGGTGTGTTCCTTATCTTATCCTAGTGTCTAAACTCTTCTCCATGGCTGGACCCCCAAATAATATTCCTTTACATGCTAAGGGGTATCTAGAGAGTGGGATAGGTTTAATAACTAACCTAACCCTAATGCGTACCGTAACCCTTACCCCTATCCTAACTCTAACACGTACCCTAATCCTAACCCGTACCCTAAACCGATCCCTAACCCTAACCCTAACCCTAAACCATACCATACGCCGTACCCGAAGCCCTCCCCGAAACCGTACCCTAAGACGTACCCTAAGCCTAACCCTAAGCCTATCCCTAACCCTAGGCTACCCTTGACTGCTTCTGCCTCCAATAGATTTCCTAAGCACTAGTGTTTTAAGGAACAGCTTAAAAAGAGAATCCTAATGTGATTTCTTTATAATGGGTGTGTTCCTTATCTTATCCTAGTGTCTAAACTCTTCTCCATGGCTGGACCCCCAAATAATATTCCTTTACGTGCTAAGGGGTATCTAGAGAGTGGGATAGGTTTAATAACTACCCTAACGCTAACGCGTACGCTAACCCTAACCCCTACCCTAACCCTAACACGTACCCTAATCCTAACCAATACCCTAAACCGAGGCCTAACCCTAAAACTAACCCTAATCCTAACCCTAACCGATACCCTACGCTGTACCCGAAGCCCTCCCCGAACCCGTACCCTAAGCCCTACCCTAAGCCTAACCCTAAGCCTAAACCTAACACTAGGCTACCCTTGACTGCTTCTGCCTCCAATAGATTTCCTAAGCACTAGTGTTTTAAGGAAGAGCTTAAAAAGAGAATCCTAAAGTGATTTCTTTATAATGGGTGTGTTCCTTATCTTATCCTAGTGTCTAAACTCTTCTCCAGGGCTGGACCCCAAAATAATGTTCTTTTACGTGCTAAGGGGTATCTAGAGAGTGGGATAGGTTTAATCACTACCCTAACCCTAACACGTACATTAACCCTAACCACTATCCTAACCCTAACACGTACCCTAATCCTAACCCGTACACTAAACCGAGCCCTAACCCTAACACTAACCCTAACCCTAACCCTAACCCATACCCTACGCCGTACCCGAAGCCCTCCCCAAACCCGTACCCTAAGCCGTACGCTAACCCTAACCCTAAGCCTAAACCTAACCCTATGCTACCCTTGACTGCTTCTGCCTCCAATAGATTTCGTAAGCACTAGTGTTTTATGGAACAGCTTAAAAAGAGAATCCTAATGTGATTTCTTTATAATGGGTGTGTTCCTTATCTTATCTTAGTGTCTAAACTCTTCTCCACGGCTGGACCTCCAAATAATATTCCTTTACGTGCTAAGGGGTATCTAGAGAGTGGGGTAGGTTTAATAACTACCCTAACGCTAACACGTACCCAAACCCTAACCCCTACCCTAACCCTAACACGTACTCTAATCCTAACCAATACCCTAAACCGAGCCCTAAGCCTAAAACTAACCCTAATCCTAACCCTAACCCATACCCTACGCCGTACCCGAAGCCCTCCCCGAACCCGTACCCTAAGCCCTAACCTAAGCCTAACCCTAAGACTAAACCTAACCCTAGGCTACCCTTGACTGCTTCTGCCTCCAATAGATTTCCTAAGCACTAGTGTTTTAAGGAACAGCTTAAAAAGAGAATCGTAATGTGATTTCGTTATAATGGGTGTGTTCCTTATCTTATCCTAGTGTCTAAACTCTTCTCAATGGCTGGACCCCCAAATAATATTCTTTACGTGCTAAGGGGTATCTAGAGAGTGGGATAGGTTTAATAATTACCCTAACCCTAACACGTACCCTAACCCTAACCCCTAACCTAACACTAACACGTACCCTAATCCTAAACCGTACCCTAAACCGAGCCCTAACCCTAACCCTAACCGTAAACCATACCATACGCCGTACCCGAAGCCTTCCCCGAAACCGTATCCTAAGACGTACCCTAAGCCTAACCCTAAGCCTATCCCTATCCCTAGGCTACCCTTGACTGCTTCTGCCTCCAATAGATTTCCTAAGCACTAGTGTTTTAAGGAACAGCTTAAAAAGAGAATCCTAATGTGATTTCTTTATAATGGGTGTGTTCCTTATCTTATCCTAGTGTCTAAACTCTTCTCCATGGCTGGACCCCCAAATAATATTCCTTTACGTGCTAAGGGGTATCTAGAGAGTGGGATAGGTTTAATAACTACCCTAACCCTAACACGTACCCTAACCCTAACCCCTAACCTAACCCTAACGCGTACCCTAACCCTAACCCCTACCCTAACCCTAACACGTACCATAATCCTAACCCGTACCCTAAACTGAGCCCTAACCCTAAAACTAACCCTAATCCTAACCCTAACCCTTACCCTACGCCGTACCCGAAGCCCTCCCCAAACCCGTACCCTAAGCCCTACCCTAAGCCTAACCCTAAGCCTAAACCTAACCCTAGGCTACCCTTGACTGCTTCTGCCTCCAATAGATTTCCTAAGCACTAGTGTTTTAAGGAAGAGCTTAAAAAGAGAATCCTAATGTTATTTCTTTACAATGTGTGTGTTCCTTATCTTATCCTAGTGTCTAAACTCTTATCCATGGATGAACCTCCAAATAATATTCCTTTACGTGCTACGGGGTATCTAGAGAGTGGGATAGGTTTAATAACTACCCTAACCCTAACGCGTACCCTAACCCTAACTCCTACCCTAACCCTAACACGTACCCTAAACCTAACCAATACCCTAAACCGAGCCCTAACCCTAACACTAACCCTAACGCTAACCCTAATCCATACCCTACGCCGTACCCGAAGCCCTCCCCGAACCCGTACCCTAAGCAGTACCCTAAGCCTAACCCTAAGCCTAACACTAACCCTAGGCTACCCTTGACTGCTTCTGCGTCCAATAGTTTTCCTAAGCACTAGTGTTTTAAGGAACAGCTTAAAAAGAGAATCCTAATGTGATTTCTTTATAATGGTGTGTTCCTTATCTTATCCTAGTGTCTAAACTCTTCTCAATGGCTGGACCCCCAAATAATATTATTTACGTGCTAAGGGGTATCTAGAGAGTGGGATAGGTTTAATAATTACCCTAACCCTAACACGTACCCTAACCCTAACCCCTAACCTAACCCTAACACGTACCCTAATCCTAAACCGTACCCTAAACCGAGCCCTAACCCTAACACTAACCCTAACCCTAACCCATAACCTAGGACGTACACGAAGCCCTCCCCGAACCCGTACCCTAAGCCGTACCCTTAGCCTACCCCTAAGCCTAACCCTAACACTAGGCTACCCTTTACTGCTTCTACCTCCAATAGATTTCCTAAGCACAAGTGTTTTAAGGAAAAGCTTAAAAAGAGAATCCTAATGTGATTTCTTTATAATGGGTGTTTTCCTTATCTTATCCTAGTGTCTAAACTCTTCTCCATGGCTGGACCCCCAAATAATATTCCTTTACATGCTAAGGGGAATCTACAGAGTGGGATAGGTTTAATAACTAACCTAACCCTAATGCGTACCATAACCCTTACCCCTATCCTAACTCTAACACGTACCCTAATCCTAACCCGTACCCTAAAACGATCCCTAACCCTAACCCTAACCCTAAACCATACCATACGCCGTACCCGAAGCCCTCCCCGAAACCGTATCCTAAGACGTACCCTAAGCCTAACCCTAAGCCTATCCCTAACCCTAGGCTACCCTTGACTGCTTCTGCCTCCAATAGATTTCCTAAGCACTAGTGTTTTAAGGCACAGCTTAAAAAGAGAATCCTAATGTGATTTCTTTATAATGGGTGTGTTCCTTATCTTATCCTAGTGTCTAAACTCTTCTCCATGGCTGGACCCCCAAATAATATTCCTTTACGTGCTAAGGGGTATCTAGAGAGTGGGATAGGTTTAATAACTACCCTAACCCTAACACGTACCCTAACCCTAACCCCTAACCTAACCCTAACGCGTACCCTAACCCTAACCCCTACCCTAACCATAACACGTACCCTAATCCTAACCCGTACCCTAAACCGAGCCCTAACCCTAACACTAACCCTAACCCTAACCCTAACCCATACCCTACGCCGTACCCGATGCCCTCCCCGAACCCGTATCCTAAGCCGTACCCTAAGCCTAACCCTAAGCCTAACCCTAACCCTAGGCTACCCTTGACTGCTTCTGCCTCCAATAGGTTTCCTAAGCACTAGTGTTTTAAGGAACAGCTTAAAAAGAGAATCCTAATGTGATTTCTTTATAATGTGTGTGTTCCTTATCTTAGCCTAGTGTCTAAACTCTTCTCCATGGCTGGACCCCCAAATAATATTCCTTTACGTGCTAAGGGGTATCTAGAGAGTGGGATAGGTTTAATAACTACCCGAACCCTAATGCGTACCCTAACCCTAACCCTTACCCTAACCCTAACACGTACCCTAATCCTAAACCGTACCCTAAACCGAGCCCTAACCCTAACACTAACCCTAACCCTAACCCTAACCCGTATCCTACGCCATGCCCTAACCCCTCCCCGAACCCCTACCCTAAGCCGTACCCTAACCCTAACCCTAAGCCTAACCCTAACCCTGGGCTACCCTTGACTGCTTCTGCCTCCAATAGATTGCCTAAGCACTAGTGTTTTAAGGAACAGCTTAAAAAGAGAATCGTAATGTGATTTCGTTATAATGGGTGTGTTCCTTATCTTATCCTAGTGTCTAAACTCTTCTCAATGGCTGGACCCCCAAATAATATTCTTTACGTGCTAAGGGGTATCTAGAGAGTGGGATAGGTTTAATAATTACCCTAACCCTAACACGTACCCTAACCCTAACCCCTAACCTAACCCTAACGCGTACCCTAACCCTAACCCCTACCCTAACCCTAACACGTACCATAATCCTAACCCGTACCCTAAACTGAGCCCTAACCCTAAAACTAACCCTAATCCTAACCCTAACCCTTACCCTACGCCGTACCCGAAGCCCTCCCCAAACCCGTACCCTAAGCCCTACCCTAAGCCTAACCCTAAGCCTAAACCTAACCCTAGGCTACCCTTGACTGCTTCTGCCTCCAATAGATTTCCTAAGCACTAGTGTTTTAAGGAAGAGCTTAAAAAGAGAATCCTAATGTGATTTCTTTATAATGGTGTGTTCCTTATCTTATCCTAGTGTCTAAACTCTTCTCAATGGCTGGACCCCCAAATAATATTCTTTACGTGCTAAGGGGTATCTAGAGAGTGGGATAGGTTTAATAATTACCCTAACCCTAACACGTACCCTAACCCTAACCCCTAACCTAACCCTAACACGTACCCTAATCCTAAACCGTACCCTAAACCGAGCCCTAACCCTAACACTAACCCTAACCCTAACCCATAACCTAGGACGTACACGAAGCCCTCCCCGAACCCGTACCCTAAGCCGTACCCTTAGCCTACCCCTAAGCCTAACCCTAACACTAGGCTACCCTTTACTGCTTCTGCCTCCAATAGATTTCCTAAGCACAAGTGTTTTAAGGAACAGCTTAAAAAGAGAATCCTAATGTGATTTCTTTATAATGGGTGTTTTCCTTATCTTATCCTAGTGTCTAAACTCTTCTCCATGGCTGGACCCCCAAATAATATTCCTTTACATGCTAAGGGGAATCTACAGAGTGGGATAGGTTTAATAACTAACCTAACCCTAATGCGTACCCTAACCCTTACCCCTATCCTAACTCTAACACGTACCCTAATCCTAACCCGTACCCTAAAACGATCCCTAACCCTAACCCTAACCCTAAACCATACCATACGCCGTACCCGAAGCCCTCCCCGAAACCGTATCCTAAGACGTACCCTAAGCCTAACCCTAAGCCTATCCCTAACCCTAGGCTACCCTTGACTGCTTCTGCCTCCAATAGATTTCCTAAGCACTAGTGTTTTAAGGCACAGCTTAAAAAGAGAATCCTAATGTGATTTCTTTATAATGGGTGTGTTCCTTATCTTATCCTAGTGTCTAAACTCTTCTCCATGGCTGGACCCCCAAATAATATTCCTTTACGTGCTAAGGGGTATCTAGAGAGTGGGATAGGTTTAATAACTACCCTAACCCTAACACGTACCCTAACCCTAACCCCTAACCTAACCCTAACGCGTACCCTAACCCTAACCCCTACCCTAACCATAACACGTACCCTAATCCTAACCCGTACCCTAAACCGAGCCCTAACCCTAACACTAACCCTAACCCTAACCCTAACCCATACCCTACGCCGTACCCGATGCCCTCCCCGAACCCGTACCCTAAGCCGTACCCTAAGCCTAACCCTAAGCCTAACCCTAACCCTAGGCTACCCTTGACTGCTTCTGCCTCCAATAGGTTTCCTAAGCACTAGTGTTTTAAGGAACAGCTTAAAAAGAGAATCCTAATGTGATTTCTTTATAATGTGTGTGTTCCTTATCTTAGCCTAGTGTCTAAACTCTTCTCCATGGCTGGACCCCCAAATAATATTCCTTTACGTGCTAAGGGGTATCTAGAGAGTGGGATAGGTTTAATAACTACCCGAACCCTAATGCGTACCCTAACCCTAACCCCTACCCTAACCCTAACACGTACCCTAATCCTAAACCGTACCCTAAACCGAGCCCTAACCCTAACACTAACCCTAACCCTAACCCTAACCCGTATCCTACGCCATGCACTAACCCCTCCCCGAACCCCTACCCTAAGCCGTACCCTAACCCTAAACCTAAGCCTAACCCTAACCCTGGGCTACCCTTGACTGCTTCTGCCTCCAATAGATTGCCTAAGCACTAGTGTTTTAAGGAACAGCTTAAAAAGAGAATCCTAATGTGATTTCTTTATAATGGTGTGTTCCTTATCTTATCCTAGTGTCTAAACTCTTCTCCATGGCTGGACCCCGAAATAATATTCTTTACGTGCTAAGAGCTATCTAGAGAGTCGGATAGGTTTAATAATTACCCTAACCCTAACACGTACACTAACCCTAACCCCTAACCTAACCCTAACACGTACCCTAATCCTAAACCATACCCTAAACCGAGACCTAACCCTAACAATAACCCAAACCCTAACCCTAACCCATACCCTACGCCGTGCCCAAACCCCTCCCCGAAACCATACCCTAAGCCGTACCCTAACCCTAACCCTAAGCCTCAGCCTAACCCTAGGCTACCCTTGACTGCTTCTGCCTCCAATAGATTTCCTAAGCACAAGTGTTTTAAGGAACAGCTTAAAAAGAGAATCCTAATGTGATTTCTTTATAATGGGTGTGTTCCTTATCTTATCCTAGTGTCTAAACTCTTCTCCATGGCTGGACCCCCAAATAATATTCCTTTACATGCTAAGGGGTATCTAGAGAGTGGGATAGGTTTAATAACTAACCTAACCCTAATGCGTACCGTAACCCTTACCCCTATCCTAACTCTAACACGTACCCTAATCCTAACCCGTACCCTAAACCGATCCCTAACCCTAACCCTAACCCTAAACCATACCATACGCCGTACCCGAAGCCCTCCCCGAAACCGTACCCTAAGACGTACCCTAAGCCTAACCCTAAGCCTATCCCTAACCCTAGGCTACCCTTGACTGCTTCTGCCTCCAATAGATTTCCTAAGCACTAGTGTTTTAAGGAACAGCTTAAAAAGAGAATCCTAATGTGATTTCTTTATAATGGGTGTGTTCCTTATCTTATCCTAGTGTCTAAACTCTTCTCCATGGCTGGACCCCCAAATAATATTCCTTTACGTGCTAAGGGGTATCTAGAGAGTGGGATAGGTTTAATAACTACCCTAACGCTAACGCGTACGCTAACCCTAACCCCTACCCTAACCCTAACACGTACCCTAATCCTAACCAATACCCTAAACCGAGGCCTAACCCTAAAACTAACCCTAATCCTAACCCTAACCGATACCCTACGCTGTACCCGAAGCCCTCCCCGAACCCGTACCCTAAGCCCTACCCTAAGCCTAACCCTAAGCCTAAACCTAACACTAGGCTACCCTTGACTGCTTCTGCCTCCAATAGATTTCCTAAGCACTAGTGTTTTAAGGAAGAGCTTAAAAAGAGAATCCTAAAGTGATTTCTTTATAATGGGTGTGTTCCTTATCTTATCCTAGTGTCTAAACTCTTCTCCAGGGCTGGACCCCAAAATAATGTTCTTTTACGTGCTAAGGGGTATCTAGAGAGTGGGATAGGTTTAATCACTACCCTAACCCTAACACGTACATTAACCCTAACCACTATCCTAACCCTAACACGTACCCTAATCCTAACCCGTACACTAAACCGAGCCCTAACCCTAACACTAACCCTAACCCTAACCCTAACCCATACCCTACGCCGTACCCGAAGCCCTCCCCAAACCCGTACCCTAAGCCGTACGCTAACCCTAACCCTAAGCCTAACCCTAACCCTATGCTACCCTTGACTGCTTCTGCCTCCAATAGATTTCGTAAGCACTAGTGTTTTATGGAACAGCTTAAAAAGAGAATCCTAATGTGATTTCTTTATAATGGGTGTGTTCCTTATCTTATCTTAGTGTCTAAACTCTTCTCCACGGCTGGACCTCCAAATAATATTCCTTTACGTGCTAAGGGGTATCTAGAGAGTGGGGTAGGTTTAATAACTACCCTAACGCTAACACGTACCCAAACCCTAACCCCTACCCTAACCCTAACACGTACTCTAATCCTAACCAATACCCTAAACCGAGCCCTAAGCCTAAAACTAACCCTAATCCTAACCCTAACCCATACCCTACGCCGTACCCGAAGCCCTCCCCGAACCCGTACCCTAAGCCCTAACCTAAGCCTAACCCTAAGACTAAACCTAACCCTAGGCTACCCTTGACTGCTTCTGCCTCCAATAGATTTCCTAAGCACTAGTGTTTTAAGGAACAGCTTAAAAAGAGAATCGTAATGTGATTTCGTTATAATGGGTGTGTTCCTTATCTTATCCTAGTGTCTAAACTCTTCTCAATGGCTGGACCCCCAAATAATATTCTTTACGTGCTAAGGGGTATCTAGAGAGTGGGATAGGTTTAATAATTACCCTAACCCTAACACGTACCCTAACCCTAACCCCTAACCTAACACTAACACGTACCCTAAACCTAAACCGTACCCTAAACCGAGCCCTAACCCTAACCCTAACCGTAAACCATACCATACGCCGTACCCGAAGCCTTCCCCGAAACCGTATCCTAAGACGTACCCTAAGCCTAACCCTAAGCCTATCCCTATCCCTAGGCTACCCTTGACTGCTTCTGCCTCCAATAGATTTCCTAAGCACTAGTGTTTTAAGGAACAGCTTAAAAAGAGAATCCTAATGTGATTTCTTTATAATGGGTGTGTTCCTTATCTTATCCTAGTGTCTAAACTCTTCTCCATGGCTGGACCCCCAAATAATATTCCTTTACGTGCTAAGGGGTATCTAGAGAGTGGGATAGGTTTAATAACTACCCTAACCCTAACACGTACCCTAACCCTAACCCCTAACCTAACCCTAACGCGTACCCTAACCCTAACCCCTACCCTAACCCTAACACGTACCATAATCCTAACCCGTACCCTAAACTGAGCCCTAACCCTAAAACTAACCCTAATCCTAACCCTAACCCTTACCCTACGCCGTACCCGAAGCCCTCCCCAAACCCGTACCCTAAGCCCTACCCTAAGCCTAACCCTAAGCCTAAACCTAACCCTAGGCTACCCTTGACTGCTTCTGCCTCCAATAGATTTCCTAAGCACTAGTGTTTTAAGGAAGAGCTTAAAAAGAGAATCCTAATGTTATTTCTTTACAATGTGTGTGTTCCTTATCTTATCCTAGTGTCTAAACTCTTATCCATGGATGAACCTCCAAATAATATTCCTTTACGTGCTACGGGGTATCTAGAGAGTGGGATAGGTTTAATAACTACCCTAACCCTAACGCGTACCCTAACCCTAACTCCTACCCTAACCCTAACACGTACCCTAAACCTAACCAATACCCTAAACCGAGCCCTAACCCTAACACTAACCCTAACGCTAACCCTAATCCATACCCTACGCCGTACCCGAAGCCCTCCCCGAACCCGTACCCTAAGCAGTACCCTAAGCCTAACCCTAAGCCTAACACTAACCCTAGGCTACCCTTGACTGCTTCTGCGTCCAATAGTTTTCCTAAGCACTAGTGTTTTAAGGAACAGCTTAAAAAGAGAATCCTAATGTGATTTCTTTATAATGGTGTGTTCCTTATCTTATCCTAGTGTCTAAACTCTTCTCAATGGCTGGACCCCCAAATAATATTATTTACGTGCTAAGGGGTATCTAGAGAGTGGGATAGGTTTAATAATTACCCTAACCCTAACACGTACCCTAACCCTAACCCCTAACCTAACCCTAACACGTACCCTAATCCTAAACCGTACCCTAAACCGAGCCCTAACCCTAACACTAACCCTAACCCTAACCCATAACCTAGGACGTACACGAAGCCCTCCCCGAACCCGTACCCTAAGCCGTACCCTTAGCCTACCCCTAAGCCTAACCCTAACACTAGGCTACCCTTTACTGCTTCTACCTCCAATAGATTTCCTAAGCACAAGTGTTTTAAGGAACAGCTTAAAAAGAGAATCCTAATGTGATTTCTTTATAATGGGTGTTTTCCTTATCTTATCCTAGTGTCTAAACTCTTCTCCATGGCTGGACCCCCAAATAATATTCCTTTACATGCTAAGGGGAATCTACAGAGTGGGATAGGTTTAATAACTAACCTAACCCTAATGCGTACCCTAACCCTTACCCCTATCCTAACTCTAACACGTACCCTAATCCTAACCCGTACCCTAAAACGATCCCTAACCCTAACCCTAACCCTAAACCATACCATACGCCGTACCCGAAGCCCTCCCCGAAACCGTATCCTAAGACGTACCCTAAGCCTAACCCTAAGCCTATCCCTAACCCTAGGCTACCCTTGACTGCTTCTGCCTCCAATAGATTTCCTAAGCACTAGTGTTTTAAGGCACAGCTTAAAAAGAGAATCCTAATGTGATTTCTTTATAATGGGTGTGTTCCTTATCTTATCCTAGTGTCTAAAGTCTTCTCCATGGCTGGACCCCCAAATAATATTCCTTTACGTGCTAAGGGGTATCTAGAGAGTGGGATAGGTTTAATAACTACCCTAACCCTAACACGTACCCTAACCCTAACCCCTAACCTAACCCTAACGCGTACCCTAACCCTAACCCCTACCCTAACCATAACACGTACCCTAATCCTAACCCGTACCCTAAACCGAGCCCTAACCCTAACACTAACCCTAACCCTAACCCTAACCCATACCCTACGCCGTACCCGATGCCCTCCCCGAACCCGTATCCTAAGCCGTACCCTAAGCCTAACCCTAAGCCTAACCCTAACCCTAGGCTACCCTTGACTGCTTCTGCCTCCAATAGGTTTCCTAAGCACTAGTGTTTTAAGGAACAGCTTAAAAAGAGAATCCTAATGTGATTTCTTTATAATGTGTGTGTTCCTTATCTTAGCCTAGTGTCTAAACTCTTCTCCATGGCTGGACCCCCAAATAATATTCCTTTACGTGCTAAGGGGTATCTAGAGAGTGGGATAGGTTTAATAACTACCCGAACCCTAATGCGTACCCTAACCCTAACCCTTACCCTAACCCTAACACGTACCCTAATCCTAAACCGTACCCTAAACCGAGCCCTAACCCTAACACTAACCCTAACCCTAACCCTAACCCGTATCCTACGCCATGCCCTAACCCCTCCCCGAACCCCTACCCTAAGCCGTACCCTAACCCTAACCCTAAGCCTAACCCTAACCCTGGGCTACCCTTGACTGCTTCTGCCTCCAATAGATTGCCTAAGCACTAGTGTTTTAAGGAACAGCTTAAAAAGAGAATCCTAATGTGATTTCTTTATAATGTGTGTCTTCCTTATCTTAACCTAGTGTCTAAAATCTTCTCCATGGCTGGATCACCAAATAATATTCCTTTACGTGCTAAGGGGTATCTAGAGAGTGGGATAGGTTTAATAACCCTAACCCTAACACATACCCTAACCCTAACCCCTACCCTAACCCTAACACGTACCCTAATCCTAAACCGTACCCTAAACCGAGCCCTAACCCTAACCCTAACCCTAACCCTAACCCTAACCCATACCCTACGCCGTGCCCGAACCCCTCCCCGAACCCATAACCTAAGCCGTACCCTAACCCTAACCCTAAGCCTAACCCTAACCCTAGGCTACCCTTGACTGCTTCTGCCTCCAATAGATTTCCTAAGCACTAGTGTTTTAAGGAACAGCTTAAAAAGAGAATCCTAATGTGATTTCTTTATAATGTGTGTGTTCCTTATCTTATCCTAGTGTCTAAACTCTTCTCCATGGCTGGACCTCCAAATAATATTCCTTTACGTGCTAAGGGGTATCTAGAGAGTGGGATAGGTTTAATAACTACCCTAACCCTAACGCGTACCCTAACCCTAACCCCTACCCTAACCCTAACACGTACCCTAATCCTAACCAAAACCCTAAACCGAGCCCTAACCCCAACACTAACCCTAACCCTAACCCGAACCCATACCCTACGCCGCACCCGAAGCCCTCCCCGAACTCGTACCATAAGCCGTACCCTAAGCCTAACCCTAAGCCTAACCCTAACCCTAGGCTACCCTTGACTGCTTCTGCCTCCAATAGATTTCCTAAGCACTAGTGTTTTAAGGAACAGCATAAAAAGAGAATCCTAATGTGATTTCTTTATAATGGTTGTGTTCCTTATCTTATCCTAGTGTCTAAACTCTTCTCCATGGCTGGACCACCAAATAATATTCTTTACGTGCTAAGGGGTATCTAGAGAGTGGGATAGGCTTAATAACTACCCTAACCCTAACACGTACCCTAACCCTAACTCCTACCCTAAACCTAACACGTACCCTAATCCTAAACCGTACCCTAAACCGAGCCCTAACCCTAACACTAAACCTAACCCTTACCCTAACCCATACCCTACGCCGTACCCGAAGCCCTCCCCGAACCCGGACCCTAAGCAGTGCCCTAAGCCTAAACCTAAGCCTAACCCTAACCCTAGGCTACCCTTGACTGCTTCTGCCTCCAATAGATTTCCTAAGCACTAGTGTTTTAAAGAACAGCTTAAAAAGAGAATCCTGATGTGATTTATTTATAATGGGTGTGTTCCTTATATTATCCTAGTGTCTAAAGTCTTCTCCATGTCTGGACCCCCAAATATTTTTCCTTTATGTGCTAAGGGGTATCTAGAGAGTGGGATAGGTTTAATAACTACCCTAACCCTAACGCGTACCCTAACCCTAACCCCTACCCTAACCCTAACACGTACCCTAATCCTAAACCGTACCCTAAACCGAGCCCTAACCCTAACACTAACCCTAACCCTAACCCTAACCCGTATCCTACGCCATGCCTTAACCCCTCCCCGAACCCCTACCCTAAGCCGTACCCTAAGCCTAACCCTAAGCCTAACCCTAACCATTGACCACCCTTGACTGCTTCTGCCTCCAATAGATTTCCTAAGCACTAGTGTTTTAAGGAACAGCATAAAAAGAGAATCCTAATGAGATTTCTTTATAATGGTTGTGTTCCTTATCTTATCCTAGTGTCAAAACTCTTCTCCATGGCTGGACCCCCAAATAATATTCCTTTACGTGCTAAGGGGTATCTAGAGAGTGGGATAGGTTTAATAACTACCCTAACCCTAACACGTACCCTAATCCTAACCCGTACGCTAAACCGAGCCCTATCCCTAACACTAACCCTAATCCTAACCCTAACCCATACCCTACGACGTACCCGAACCCCTCCCCGAACCCGTACCCTAAGCCGTACCCTAAGCCTAACCCTAAGCGTAACCCTAACCCTAGGCTACCCTTGACTGCTTCTGCCTCCTATAGATTTCCTAAGCACTAGTGTTTTAAGGAACAGCTTAAAAAGAGAATCCTAATGTGATTTTTTAAAAAGGGTGTGTTCCTTATCTTACCCTAGTGTCTAAACTCTTCCCCATGGCTGGACCCCCAAAAAATATTCCTTTACGTACTAAGGGGTATCTAGAGAGTGGGATAGGTTTAATAACTACCCTAACCCTAATGTGTAACCTAACCCTAACCCCTACCCTAACTCTAACACGTACCCTTTTCTAAGCCGTACACTAAACCGAGCACTAACACTAATACTAACCCTAACCCTAACCCTAACCCAAACCCTACACCGTACCCTGAGCCCTCCCCGAACCCATACCCTAAGCCGTACCCTAAGCCTAACCCTAACCCTAGGCTACCCTTGACTGCTTCTGCGTCCAATAGGTTTCCTAAGCACTAGTGTTTTAAGGAACAGTTTAAAAAGAGAATCCTAATGTGATTTCTTTATAATGGTGTGTTCCTTATCTTATCCTAGTGTCTAAACTCTTCTCCATGGCTGGACCCCCAAATAATATTCTTTACGTGCTAAGAGGTATCTAGAGAGTCGGATAGGTTTAATAATTACCCTAACCCTAACACGTACACTAACCCTAACCCCTAACCTAACCCTAACACGTACCCTAATCCTAAACCGTACCCTAAACCGAGCCCTAACCCTAACAATAACCCAAACCCTAACCCTAACCCATACCCTACGCCGTGCCCAAACCCCTCCCCGAAACCATACACTAAGCCGTACCCTAACCCTAACCCTAAGCCTCAGCCTAACCCTAGGCTACCCTTGACTGCTTCTGCCTCCAATAGATTTCCTAAGCACAAGTGTTTTAAGGAACAGCTTAAAAAGAGAATCCTAATGTGATTTCTTTATAATGGGTGTGTTCCTTATCTTATCCTAGTGTCTAAACTCTTCTCCATGGCTGGACCCCCAAATAATATTCCTTTACATGCTAAGGGGTATCTAGAGAGTGGGATAGGTTTAATAACTAACCTAACCCTAATGCGTACCCTAACCCTTACCCCTATCCTAACTCTAACACGTACCCTAATCCTAACCCGTACCCTAAACCGAACCCTAACCCTAACCCTAACCCTAAACCATACAATACGCCGTACCCGAAGCCCTCCCCGAAACCGTACCCTAAGACGTACCCTAAGCCTAACCCTAAGCCTATCCCTAACCCTAGGCTACCCTTGACTGCTTCTGCCTCCAATAGATTTCCTAAGCACTAGTGTTTTAAGGAACACCTTAAAAAGAGAATCCTAATGTGATTTCTTTATAATGGGTGTGTTCCTTATCTTATCCTAGTGTCTAAACTCTTCTCCATGGCTGGACCCCCAAATAATATTCCTTTACATGCTAAGGGGTATCTAGAGAGTGGGATAGGTTTAATAACTACCCTAACGCTAACGCGTACCCTAACCCTAACCCCTACCCTAATCCTAACACGTACCCTAATCCTAACCAATACCCTAAACCGAGGCCTAACCCTAAAACTAACCCTAATCCTAACCCTAACCGATACCCTACGCTGTACCCGAAGCCCTCCCCGAACCCTTACCCTAAGCCCTACCCTAAGCCTAACTATAAGCCTAAACCTAACACTAGGCTACCCTTGACTGCTTCTGCCTCCAATAGATTTCCTAAGCACTAGTGTTTTAAGGAAGAGCTTAAAAAGAGAATCCTAAAGTGATTTCTTTATAATGGGTGTGTTCCTTATCTTATCCTAGTGTCTAAACTCTTCTCCAGGGCTGGACCCCAAAATAATATTCTTTTACGTGCTAAGGGGTATCTAGAGAGTGGGATAGGTTTAATCACTACCCTAAACCTAAAACGTACATTAACCCTAACCACTATCCTAACCCTAACACGTACCCTAATCCTCACCCGTACCCTAAACCGAACCCTAACCCTAACACTAACCCTAACCCTAACCCTAACCCATACCCTACGCCGTACCCGAAGCCCTCCCCAAACCCGTACCCTAAGCCGTACGCTAACCCTAACCCTAAGCCTAACCCTAACCCTATGCTACCCTTGACTGCTTCTGCCTCCAATAGATTTCCTAAGCACTAGTGTTTTATGGAACAGCTTAAAAAGAGAATCCTAATGTGATTTCTTTATAATGGGTGTGTTCCTTATCTTATCTTAGTGTCTAAACTCTTCTCCACGGCTGGACCTCCAAATAATATTCCTTTACGTGCTAAGGGGTATCTAGAGAGTGGGGTAGGTTTAATAACTACCCTAACGCTAACACGTACCCAAACCATAACCCCTACCCTAACCCTAACACGTACCCTAATCCTAACCAATACCCTAAACCGAGCCCTAAGCCTAAAACTAACCCTAATCCTAACCCTAACCCATACCCTACGCCGTACCCGAAGCCCTCCCCGAACCCGTACCCTAAGCCCTAACCTAAGCCTAACCCTAAGACTAAACCTAACCCTAGGCTACCCTTGACTGCTTCTGTCTCCAATAGATTTCCTAAGCACTAGTGTTTTAAGGAAGAGCTTAAAAAGAGAATCCTAATGTGATTTCTTTACAATGTGTGTGTTCCTTATCTTATCCTAGTGTCTAAACTCTTATCCATGGCTGAACCTCCAAATAATATTCCTTTACGTGCTACGGGGTATCTAGAGAGTGGGATAGGTTTAATAACTACCCTAACCCTAACGCGTACCCTAACCCTAATCCCTACCCTAACGCTAACACGTACCCTAAACCTAACCAATACCCTAAACCGAGCCCTAACCCTAACACTAACCCTAACGCTAACCCTAACCCATACCCTACGCCGAACCCGAAGCCCTCCCCGAACCCGTACCCTAAGCAGTACCCTAAGCCTAACCCTAAGCCTAACACTAACCCTAGGCTAACCTTGACTGCTTCTGCCTCCAATAGATTTCCTAAGCAGTAGTGTTTTAAGGAACAGCTTAAAAAGAGAATCCTAATGTGATTTCCTTAAAATGGGTGTGTTCCTTATCTTATCCGAGTGTCTAAACTCTTCTCCATGGCTGGACCCCCAAATAATATTCCTTTACGTGCTAAGGGATATCTAGAGAGTGGGATAGGTTTAATAACTACCCTAACCCTAACACGTACCCTAATCCTAACCCGTACGCTAAACCGAGCCCTATCCCTAACACTAACCCTAATCCTAACCCTAACCCATACCCTACGACGTACCCGAACCCCTCCCCGAACCCGTACCCTAAGCCGTACCCTAAGCCTAACCCTAAGCGTAACCCTAACCCTAGGCTACCCTTGACTGCTTCTGCCTCCTATAGATTTCCTAAGCACTAGTGTTTTAAGGAACAGCTTAAAAAGAGAATCCTAATGTGATTTTTTAAAAAGGGTGTGTTCCTTATCTTACCCTAGTGTTTAAACTCTTCCCGATGGCTGGACCCCCAAAAAATATTCCTTTACGTACTAAGGGGTATCTAGAGAGTGGGATAGGATTAATAACTACCCTAACCCTAATGCGTAACCAAACCCTAACCCCTACCCTAACCCTAACACGTACCCTTTTCTAAGCCGTACACTAAACCGAGCACTAACACTAATACTAACCCTAACCCTAACCCTAACCCATACCCTACACCGTACCCGAAGCCCTCCCCGAACCCGTACCCTAAGCCGTACCCTAAGCCTAACCCTAAACCTAACCCTAACCCTAGGCTACCCTTGACTGCTTCTGCCTCCAATAGATTTCCTAAGCAATAGTATTTTAAGGAACAGCTTAAAAAGAGTATCCTAATGTGATTTCTTTATAATGGGTGTGTTCCTTATCTTATCCTAGTGTCTAAACTCTTCTCCATGGCTGGATCCCCAAATAATATTCCTTTACGTGCTAAGGGGTATCTAGATAGTGGGATAGGTTTAATAACCCTAACCGTAACACGTATCCTAACCCTAACCCCTACCCTAACACTAACACGTACCCTAATCCTAACCCGTACCCTAAACCGAGCCCTAACCCTAACACTAACCCTAATCCTAACCCTAACCCATACCCTACGCCGTACCCGAACCCCTCCCCGAACCCGTACCCTATGCCGTACCCTAAGCCTAACCCTAACCCTAGGCTACCCTTGACTGCTTCTGCGTCCAATAGGTTTCCTAAGCACTAGTGTTTTAAGGAACAGCTTAAAAAGAGAATCCTACTGTAATTTCTTTATAATGGTGTGTTCCTTATCTTATCCTAGTGTCTAAACTCTTCTCCATGGCTGGACCCCCAAATAATATTCTTTACGTGCTAAGGGGTATCTAGAGAGTGGGATAGGTTTAATAATTACCCTAACCCTAACACGTACCCTAACCCTAACCCCTAACCCAACCCTAACACGTACCCTAATCCTAAACCGTACCCTAAACCGAGCCCTAACCCTAACAATAACCCTAACCCTAACCCATAACCTACGACGTACGCGAAGCCCTCCCCGAACCCGTACCCTACGCCGTACCCTTAGCCTACCCCTAAGCCTAACCCTGACACTAGGCTACCCTTGAGTGCTTCTGCCTCCAATAGATTTCCTAAGCACAAGTGTTTTAAGGAACAGCTTAAAAAGAGAATCCTAATGTGATTTCTTTATAATGGGTGTGTTCCTTATCTTATCCTAGTGTCTAAACTCTTCTCCATGGCTGGACCCCCAAATAATATTCCTTTACATGCTAAGGGGTATCTAGAGAGTGGGATAGGTTTAATAACTAACCTAACCCTAATGCGTACCCTAACCCTTACCCCTATCCTAACTCTAACACGTACCCTAATCCTAACCCGTACCCTAAACCGATCCCTAACCCTAACCCTAACCGTAAACCATACCATACGCCGTACCCGAAGCCCTCCCCGAAACCGTATCCTAAGACGTACCCTAAGCCTAACCCTAAGCCTATCCCTAACCCTAGGCTACCCTTGACTGCTTCTGCCTCCAATAGATTTCCTAAGCACTAGTGTTTTAAGGAACAGCTTAAAAAGAGAATCCTAATGTGATTTCTTTATAATGGGTGTGTTCCTTATCTTATCCTAGTGTCTAAACTCTTCTCCATGGCTGGACCCCCAAATAATATTCCTTTACGTGCTAAGGGGTATCTAGAGAGTGGGATAGGTTTAATAACTACCCTAACCCTAACACGTACCCTAACCCTAACCCCTAACCTAACCCTAACGCGTACCCTAACCCTAACCCCTACCCTAACCCTAACACGTACCCTAATCCTAACCCGTACCCTAAACCGAGCCCTAACCCTAAAACTAACCTTAATTCTAACCCTAACCCATACCCTACGCCGTACCGGAAGCCCTCCCCAAACCCGTACCCTAAGCCCTACCCTAAGCCTAACCCTAAGCCTAAACCTAACCCTAGGCTACCCTTGACTGCTTCTGCCTCCAATAGATTTCCTAAGCACTAGTGTTTTAAGGAAGAGCTTAAAAAGAGAATCCTAATGTGATTTCTTTACAATGTGTGTGTTCCTTATCTTATCCTAGTGTCTAAACTCTTATCCATGGATGAACCTCCAAATAATATTCCTTTACGTGCTACGGGGTATCTAGAGAGTGGGATAGGTTTAATAACTACCCTAACCCTAACGCGTACCCTAACCCTAACTCCTACCCTAACCCTAACACATACCCTAAACCTAACCAATACCCTAAACCGAGCCCTAACCCTAACACTAACCCTAACGCTAACCCTAACCCATACCCTACGCCGTACCCGAAGCCCTCCCCGAACCCGTACCCTAAGCAGTACCCTAAGCCTAACCCTTAGCCTAACACTAACCCTAGGCTACCCTTGACTGCTTCTGCGTCCAATAGTTTTCCTAAGCACTAGTGTTTTAAGGAACAGCTTAAAAAGAGAATCCTAATGTGATTTCTTTATAATGGTGTGTTCCTTATCTTATCCTAGTGTCTAAACTCTTCTCAATGGCTGGACCCCCAAATAATATTCTTTACGTGCTAAGGGGTATCTAGAGAGTGGGATAGGTTTAATAATTACCCTAACCCTAACACGTACCCTAACCCTAACCCCTAACCTAACCCTAACACGTACCCTAATCCTAAACCGTACCCTAAACCGAGCCCTAACCCTAACACTAACCCTAACCCTAACCCATAACCTACGACGTACGCGAAGCCCTCCCCGAACCCGTACCCTAAGCCGTACACTTAGCCTACCCCTAAGCCTAACCCTAACACTAGGCTACCCTTTACTGCTTCTGCCTCCAATAGATTTCCTAAGCACAAGTGTTTTAAGGAACAGCTTAAAAAGAGAATCCTAATGTGATTTCTTTATAATGGGTGTGTTCCTTATCTTATCCTAGTGTCTAAACTCTTCTCCATGGCTGGACCCCCAAATAATATTCCTTTACATGCTAAGGGGTATCTACAGAGTGGGATAGGTTTAATAACTAACCTAACCCTAATGCGTACCCTAACCCTTACCACTATCCTAACTCTAACACGTACCCTAATCCTAACCCGTACCCTAAAACGATCCCTAACCCTAACCCTAACCCTAAACCATACCATACGCCGTACTCGAAGCCCTCCCCGAAACCGTATCCTAAGACGTACCCTAAGCCTAACCCTAAGCCTATCCCTAACCCTAGGCTACCCTTGACTGCTTCTGCCTCCAATAGATTTCCTAAGCACTAGTGTTTTAAGGAACAGCTTAAACAGAGAATCCTAATGTGATTTCTTTATAATGGGTGTGTTCCTTATCTTATCCTAGTGTCTAAACTCTTCTCCATGGCTGGACCCCCAAATAATATTCCTTTACGTGCTAAGGGGTATCTAGAGAGTGGGATAGGTTTAATAACTACCCTAACCCTAACACGTACCCTAACCCTAACCCCTAACCTAACCCTAACGCGTACCCTAACCCTAACCCCTACCCTAACCCTAACACGTACCCTAATCCTAACCCGTACCCTAAACCGAGCCCTAACCCTAAAACTAACCTTAATTCTAACCCTAACCCATACCCTACGCCGTACCGGAAGCCCTCCCCAAACCCGTACCCTAAGCCCTACCCTAAGCCTAACCCTAAGCCTAAACCTAACCCTAGGCTACCCTTGACTGCTTCTGCCTCCAATAGATTTCCTAAGCACTAGTGTTTTAAGGAAGAGCTTAAAAAGAGAATCCTAATGTGATTTCTTTACAATGTGTGTGTTCCTTATCTTATCCTAGTGTCTAAACTCTTATCCATGGATGAACCTCCAAATAATATTCCTTTACGTGCTACGGGGTATCTAGAGAGTGGGATAGGTTTAATAACTACCCTAACCCTAACGCGTACCCTAACCCTAACTCCTACCCTAACCCTAACACATACCCTAAACCTAACCAATACCCTAAACCGAGCCCTAACCCTAACACTAACCCTAACGCTAACCCTAACCCATACCCTACGCCGTACCCGAAGCCCTCCCCGAACCCGTACCCTAAGCAGTACCCTAAGCCTAACCCTTAGCCTAACACTAACCCTAGGCTACCCTTGACTACTTCTGCGTCCAATAGTTTTCCTAAGCACTAGTGTTTTAAGGAACAGCTTAAAAAGAGAATCCTAATGTGATTTCTTTATAATGGTGTGTTCCTTATCTTATCCTAGTGTCTAAACTCTTCTCAATGGCTGGACCCCCAAATAATATTCTTTACGTGCTAAGGGGTATCTAGAGAGTGGGATAGGTTTAATAATTACCCTAACCCTAACACGTACCCTAACCCTAACCCCTAACCTAACCCTAACACGTACCCTAATCCTAAACCGTACCCTAAACCGAGCCCTAACCCTAACACTAACCCTAACCCTAACCCATAACCTACGACGTACGCGAAGCCCTCCCCGAACCCGTACCCTAAGCCGTACCCTTAGCCTACCCCTAAGCCTAACCCTAACACTAGGCTACCCTTTACTGCTTCTGCCTCCAATAGATTTCCTAAGCACAAGTGTTTTAAGGAACAGCTTAAAAAGAGAATCCTAATGTGATTTCTTTATAATGGGTGTGTTCCTTATCTTATCCTAGTGTCTAAACTCTTCTCCATGGCTGGACCCCCAAATAATATTCCTTTACATGCTAAGGGGTATCTACAGAGTGGGATAGGTTTAATAACTAACCTAACCCTAATGCGTACCCTAACCCTTACCACTATCCTAACTCTAACACGTACCCTAATCCTAACCCGTACCCTAAAACGATCCCTAACCCTAACCCTAACCCTAAACCATACCATACGCCGTACTCGAAGCCCTCCCCGAAACCGTATCCTAAGACGTACCCTAAGCCTAACCCTAAGCCTATCCCTAACCCTAGGCTACCCTTGACTGCTTCTGCCTCCAATAGATTTCCTAAGCACTACTGTTTTAAGGAACAGCTTAAAAAGAGAATCCTAATGTGATTTCTTTATAATGGGTGTGATCCTTATCTTATCCTAGTGTCTAAACTCTTCTCCATGGCTGGATACCCAAATAATATTCCTTTAAGTGCTAAGCGGTATCTAGAGAGTGGGATAGGTTTAATAACCCTAACCCTAACACGTACCCTAAACCTAACCCCTAACCTAACCCTAACACGTACCCTAATCCTAAACCGTACCCTAAACCGAGCTCTAACCCTAAAACTTACCCTAACCCTAACCCTAACCCATACCCTACGCCGTGCCCTAACCCCTCCCCGAACCCATACCCTAAGCCGTACCCTAACCCTAACCCTAAGCCTAACCCTAACCCTGGGCTACCCTTGACTGCTTCTGCCTCCAATAGATTGTCTAAGCACTAGTGTTTTAAGGAACAACTTAAAAAGAGAATCCTAATGTGATTTCTTTATAATGTTTGTCTTCCTTATCTTATCGTAGTGTCTAAAATCTTCTCCATGGCTGGATTCCCAAATAATATTCCTTTACGTGCTAAGGGGTATCTAGAGAGTGGGATAGGTTTAATAACCCTAACCGTAACACGTACCCTAACCCTAACTCCTACCCTAACCCTAACACGTACCCTAATCCTAAACCGTAACCTAAACCGAGCCCTAACCCTAACACTAACCCTAACCCTTACCCTAACCCATACCCTACGCCGTACCCGAAGCCCTCCCCGAACCCGTACCCTAAGCAGTGCCCTAAGCCTAACCCTAAGCCTAACCCTAACCCTAGGCTACCCTTGACTGCTTCTGCCTCCAATAGATTTCCGAAGCACTAGTGTTTTAAAGAACAGCTTAAAAAGAGAATCCCAATGTGATTTCTTTATAATGGGTGTGTTCCTTATATTATCCTAGTGTCTAAAGTCTTCTCCATGGCTGGACCCCCAAATAATTTTCCTTTATGTGCTAAGGGGTATCTAGAGAGTGGGATAGGTTTAATAACTACCCTAACCCTAACGCGTACCCTAACCCTAAACCCTACCCTAACCCTAACACGTACCCTAATCCTAAACCGTACCCTAAACCGAGCCCTAACCCTAACACTAACCGAAACCCTAACACTAACCCATACCCTACGCCGTACCCGAAACCTTCCCCGATCCCGTACCCTAAGCCGTACCCTAAGCCTAAACCTAAGCCTAACCCTAACGCTAGACTACCCTTGACTGCTTCTGCCTCCAATAGATTTCCTAAGCACTAGTGTTTTAAGGAACAGCTTAAAAAGAGAATCCTAATGTGATTTCTTTATAATGTGTGTGTTCCTTATCTTATCCTAGTGTCTAAACTCTTCTCCTTGGCTGGACCTACAAATAATATTCATTTAAGTGCTAAGGGGTATCTAGAGGGTGGGATAGGTTTAATAACTACCATAACCCTAACGAGTACCCTAACCCTAACCCCTACCCTAACCCTAACACGTACCCTAATCCTAACCAATACCCTAAACCGAGCCCTAACCCGAACACTAACCATAACCCTAACCCTAACCCATACCCTACGCCGCACACGAAGCCCTCCCCGAACCCGTACCCTAAGCCGTACACTAAGCCTAACCCTAAGCCTAACCCTAACCCTAGGCTACCCTTGACTGCTTCTGCCTCCAATAGATTTCCAAAGCACTAGTGTTTTAAGGAACAGCATAAAAAGAGAATCCTAATGTGATTTCTTTATAATGGTTGTGTTCCTTATCTTATCCTAGTGTCTAAACTCTTCTCCATGGCTGGACCACCAAATAATATTATTTACGTGCTAAGGGGTATCTAGAGAGTGGGATAGGTTTAATAACTACCCTAACCCAACCACGTACCCTAAACCTAACTCCTACCCTAACCCTAACACGTACCCTAATCCTAAACCGTACCCTAAACCGAGCCCTAACCCTAACACTAACCCTAACCCTAACCCTAACCCATACCCTACGCCGTACCCGAAGCCCTCCCCGAACCCGTACCCTAAGCTTGCCCTAAGCCTAACCCTAAGCCTAACCCTAACCCTAGGCTACCCTTGACTGCTTCTGCCTCCAATAGATTTCCTAAGCACTAGTGTTTTAAAGAACAGCTTAAAAAGAGAATCCTAATGTGATTTCTTTATAATGGGTGTGTTCCTTATCTTATCCTAGTGTCTAAACTCTTCTCCATGGCTGGACCCCCAAATAATATTCCTTTATGTGCCAATGGGTATCTAGAGAGTGGGATAGGTTTAATAACTACCCTAAACCTAACGCGTACCCTAACCCGAACCGCTACCCTAACCCTAACACGTACCCTAATCCTAAGCCGTACCCTAAACCGAGCCCTAACCCTAACACTAACCCAAACCCTAACACTAACCCATACCATACGCCGTACCCGAAGCCTTCCCCGAACCCGTACCATAAGCCGTACCCTAAGCCTAACCCTAAGCCTTACCCTAACCCTAGACTACCCTTGACGGCTTCTGCCTCCAAAACATTTCCTAAGCACTAGTGTTTTAAGGAACAGCTTAAAAAGAGAATCCTAATGTGATTTCTTTATAAAGGGTGTGTTCCTTATCTTGGCCTAGTGTCTAAACTCTTCTCCATGGGTGGCCCCCAAATAATATTCCTTTACGTGCTAAGGGGTATCTAGAGAGTGGGATAGTTTTAATAACTACCCTAACCCTAACGCGTACAATAACTCTAACCCCTACCCTAACCCTAACACGTACCCTAATCCTAACCAATACCCTAAACCGAGCCCTAACCCTAACACTAACCCTAACCCTAACCCTAACCCATACCCTACGCCGCACCCGAAGCCCTCCCCTAACCCGTACCCTAAGCAGTACCCTAAGCCTAACCCTAAGCCTAACCCTAACCCTGGGCTACCCTTGACTGCTTCTGCCTCCAATAGATTTCCTAAGCACTAGTGTTTTAAGGAACAGCTTAAAAAGAGAATCCTAATGTGATTTCATTATAATGGGTGTGTTCCTTAATTTATCCTAGTGTCTAAACTCTTCTGCATGGCTGGACCCCCAAATAATATTACTTTACGTGCTAAGGGGTATCTAGAGAGTGGGATAGGTTTAATAACTACCCTAACCCTAACGCGTACCCTAACCCTAACCCCTACCCTAACCCTAACACGTACCCTAAACGGAGCCCTAACTCTAACACTAACCCAAACCCTAACCCTAACCCATACCCTACGACATACCCGAAGCCCTCCCCGAACCCGTACCCTAAGCCGTACCCTTAGCCTAACCCTAAGCCTAACCCTAACACTAGGCTACCCTTGACTGCTTCTGCCCCCAATAGATTTCCTAAGCACTAGTGTTTTAAGGAACAGCTTAAAAAGAGAATCCTAATGTGATTTCTTTATAAAGGGTGTGTTCCTTATCTTAGCCTAGTGTCTAAACTCTTCTCCATGGCTGGACCCCCAAATAATATTCCTTTACGTGCTAAGGGCTATCTAGAGAGTGGGATACGTTTAATAACTAACCAAAACCTAATGCGTACCCTAACCCTAACCCCTACCCTAACCCTAACACGTACCCTAATCCTAACCCGTACCCTGAACCGAGCACTAACCCTAACACTTACCCTAACCCTATCCCTAACCCATACCCTACGCCGTACCAAAAGCCCTCCCCGAACCCGTACCCTAAGCCGTACCCTTAGCCTAACCCTAAGCCTAACCCTAACACTAGGCTACCCTTGACTGTTTCTGTCCCCAATAGATTTCCTAAGCACTAGTGTTTTAAGGAACAGCTTAAAAAGAGAATCCTAATGTGATTTCTTTATAAAGGGTGTGTTCCTTATCTTAGCCTAGTGTCTACACTCTTCTCCATGGCTGGACCCCCAAATAATATTCCTTTACGTGCTAAGGGGTATCTAGAGAGTGGGATAGGTTTAATAACTCCCCTAACCCTAATGCGTACCCTAACCCTAACCCCTACCCTAACCCTAACACGTACCCTAATCCTAAGCCGTACACTAAACCGAGCCCTAACACTAACACTAACCCTAACCCTAACCCTAAACCATACCCTATGTCGTGCCCTAACCCCTCCCCGATCCCATACCCTAAGCCGTATCCTAAGCCTAACCTTAAGCCTAAACCTAACCCTAGCCTACCCTTGACTGCTTCTGCCTCCCATAGATTTCCTAAGCACTAGAGTTTTAAGGAACAGCTTAAAAAGAGAATCCTAATGTGATTTCTTTATAATGTGTGTGTTCCTTATCTTATCCTAGTGTCTAAACTCTTCTCCATTGCTGGACCTCCAAATAATATTCCTTTACGTGCTAAGGGGTATCTAGAGAGTGGGATAGGTTTAATAACTACCCTAACCCTAACGCGTACCCTAACCCTAACCCCTACCCTAACCCTAACACGTACCCTAATCCTAACCAATACCCTAAACCGAGCCCTAACACCAACACTAACCCTAACCCTAACCCTAACCCATACCCTACGCCGCACCCGAAGCCCTCCCCGAACCCGTACCCTAAGCCGTACCCTAAGCCTAACCCTAAGCCTAACCCTAACCCTAGGCTACCCTTGACTGCTTCTGCCTCCAATAGATTTCCTAAGCACTAGTGTTTTAAGGAACAGCATAAAAAGAGAATCCTAATGTGATTTCTTTATAATGGTTGTGTTCCTTATCTTATCCTAGTGTCTAAACTCTTCTCCATGGCTGGACCACCAAATAATATTCTTTACGTGCTAAGGGGTATCTAGAGAGTGGGATAGGTTTAATAACTACCCTAACCCTAACACGTACCCTAATCCTAAACCGTAACCTAAACCGAGCCCTAACCCTAACACTAACCCTAACACTTACCCTAACCCATACCCTACGCCGTACCCGAAGCCCTCCCCGAACCCGTACCCTAAGCAGTGCCCTAAGCCTAACCCTAAGCCTAACCCTAACCCTAGGCTACCCTTGACTGCTTCTGCCTCCAATAGATTTCCGAAGCACTAGTGTTTTAAAGAACAGCTTAAAAAGAGAATCCTAATGTGATTTCTTTAAAATGGGTGTGTTCCTTATCTTATCCTAGTGTCTAAAGTCTTCTCCATGGCTGGACCCCCAAATAATTTTCCTTTATGTGCTAAGGGGTATCTAGAGAGTGGGATAGGTTTAATAACTACCCTAACCCTAACGCGTACCCTAACCCTAACCCCTACCCTAACCCTAACACGTACCCTAATCCTAAACCGTACCCTAAACGGAGCCCTAACCCTAACACTAACCGAAACCCTAACACTAACCCATACCCTACGCCGTACCCGAAACCTTCCCCGATCCCGTACCCTAAGCCGTACCCTAAGCCTAACCCTAAGCCTAACCCTAACGCTAGGCTACCCTTGACTGCTTCTGCCTCCAATAGATTTCCTAAGCACTAGTGTTTTAAGGAACAGCTTAAAAAGAGAATCGTAATGTGATTTCTTTATAATGTGTGTGTTCCTTATCTTATCCTAGTGTCTAAACTCTTCTCCTTGGCTGGACCTACAAATAATATTCCTTTACGTGCTAAGGGGTATCTAGAGGGTGGGATAGGTTTAATAACTACCCTAACCCTAACGAGTACCCTAACCCTAACCCCTACCCTAAACCTAACACGTACCCTAATCCTAACCAATACCCTAAACCGAGCCCTAACCCCAACACTAACCCTAACCCTAACCCTAACCCATACCCTACGCCGCACCCGAAGCCCTCCCCGAACCCGTACCCAAAGCCGTACCCTAAGCCTAACCCTAAGCCTAACCCTAACCCTAGGCTACCCTTGACTGCTTCTGCCTCCAATAGATTTCCTAAGCACTAGTGTTTTAAGGAACAGCATAAAAAGAGAATCCTAATGTGATTTCTTTATAATGGTTGTGTTCCTTATCTTATCCTAGTGTCTAAACTCTTCTCCATGGCTGGACCACCAAATAATATTATTTACGTGCTAAGGGGAATCTAGAGAGTGGGATAGGTTTAATAACTACCCTAACCCAAACACGTACCCTAAACCTAACTCCTACCCTAACCCTAACACGTACCCTAATCCTAAACCATACCCTAAATCGAGCCCTAACCCTAACACTAACCCTAACCCTAACCCTAACCCATACCCTACGCCGTACCCGAAGCCCTCCCCGAACCCGTACCCTAAGCTTGCCCTAAGCCTAACCCTAAGCCTAACCCTAACCCTAGGCTACCCTTGACTGCTTCTGCCTCCAATAGATTTCCTAAGCACTAGTGTTTTAAAGAACAGCTTAAAAAGAGAATCCTAATGTGATTTCTTTATAATGGGTGTGTTCCTTATCTTATCATAGTGTCTAAACTCTTCTCCATGGCTGGACCCCCAAATAATATTCCTTTACGTGCCAATGGGTATCTAGAGAGTGGGATAGGTTTAATAACTACCCTAAACCTAACGCGTACCCTAACCCGAACCGCTACCCTAACCCTAACACGTACCCTAATCCTAAGCCGTACCCTAAACCGAGCCCTAACCCTAACACTAACCCAAACCCTAACACTAACCCATACCGTACGCCGTACCCGAAGCCTTCCCCGAACCCGTACCATAAGCCGTACCCTAAGCCTAACCCTAAGCCTTACCCTAACCCTAGACTACCCTTGACTGCTTCTGCCTCCAAAACATTTCCTAAGCACTAGTGTTTTAAGGAACAGGTTAAAAAGAGAATCCTAATGTGATTTCTTTATAAAGGGTGTGTTCCTTATCTTGGCCTAGTGTCTAAACTCTTCTCCATGGGTGGCCCCCAAATAATATTCCTTTACGTGCTAAGGGGTATCTAGAGAGTGGGATAGGTTTAATAACTACCCTAACGCTAACGCGTACCCTAACTCTAACCCTTACCCTAACCGTAACACGTACCCTAATCCTAACCAATACCCTAAACCGAGCCCTAACCCTAACACTAACCCTAACCCTAACCCTAACCCATACCCTACGGCGCACCCGAAGCCCTCCCCGAACCTGTACCCTAAGCAGTAACCTAAGCCTAACCCTAAGCCTAACCCTAACCCTAGGCTACCCTTGACTGCTTCTGCCTCCAATAGATTTCCTAAGCACTAGTGTTTTAAGGAACAGCATAAAAAGAGAATCCTAATGTGATTTCTTTATAATGGTAGTGTTCCTTATCTTATCCTAGTGCCTAAACTCTTCTCCATGGCTGGACCACCAAATAATATTCTTTACGTCCTAAGGGGTATCTAGAGAGTGGGATAGGTTTAATAACTACCCTAACCCTAACACGTACCCTAACCCTAACTCCTACCCTAGCCCTAACACGTACCCTAATCCTAAACCGTACCCTAAACCGAGCCCTAACCCTAACACTAGCCCTAACACTTACCCTAAACCATACCCTACGCCGTAACCGAAGCCCTCCCCGAACCCGTACCCTAAGCAGTGCCCTAAGCCTAACCCTAACCCTAGGCTACCCTTGACTGCTTCTGCCTCCAAAACATTTCCTAAGCACTAGTGTTTTAAGGAACAGCTTAAAAAGAGAATCCTAATGTGATTTCATTATAATGGGTGTGTTCCTTAATTTATCCTAGTTTCTAAACTCTTCTGCATGGCTGGACCCCCAAATAATATTACTTTACGTGCTAAGGGGTATCTAGAGAGTGGGATAGGTTTAATAACTACCCTAACCCTAACGCGTAACCTAACCCTAACCCCTACCCTAACCCTAACACGTACCCTAATCCTAACCCGTACCCTAAACGGAGCCCTAACTCTAACACTAACCCAAACCCTAACCCTAACCCATACCCTACGCCGTACACGAACCCCTCCCCGAACCCGTACCCTAAGCGGTACCCTAAGCCTAACCCTAAGCCTAACCCTAACCCTAGGCTACCCTTGACTGCTTCTGCCTCCAATAGATTTCCTAAGCACTAGTGGTTTAAGGAACAGCTTAAAAAGAGAATCCTAATGTGATTTCTTTATAATGTGTGTGTTCCTTATATTATCTTAGTGTCTAAACTCTTCTCCATGGCTGGACCCCCAAATAATATTCCTTTACGTGCTAAGGGGTATCTAGAGAGTGGGATGGGTTTAATAACTACCCTAACCCTAACGCGTACCCTAACCCTAACCCCTACCCTAACCCTAACACGTACCCTAAACCTAAACTGTACCCTAAACCGAGCCCTAACCCTAACACTAACCCTAACCCTAACACTAACCCATACCCTACGACATACCCGAAGCCCTCCCGAACCCGTACCCTAAGCCGTACCCTTAGCCTAACCCTAAGCCTAACCCTAACACTTGGCTACCCTTGACTGCTTCTGCCCCCAATAGATTTCCTAAGCACTAGTGTTTTAAGGAACAGCTTAAAAAGAGAATCCTAATGTGATTTCTTTATAAAGGGTGTGTTCCTTATCTTAGCCTAGTGTCTAAACTCTTCTCCATGGCTGGACCCCCAAATAATATTCCTTTACGTGCTAAGGGGTATCTAGAGAGTGGGATAGGTTTAATAACTACCCTAACCCTAATGCGTACCCTAACCCTAACCCCTACCCTAACCCTAACACGTACCCTAATCCTAACCCGTACCCTGAACCGAGCACTAACCCTAACACTAACCCTAACCCTAACCCTAACCCATACCCTACGCCGTACCAAAAGCCCTCCCCGAACCCGTACCCTAAGCCGTACCCTTAGCCTAACCCTAAGCCTAACCCTAACACTAGGCTACCCTTGACTGCTTCTGCCCCCAATAGATTTCCTAAGCACTAGTGTTTTAAGGAACAGCTTAAAAAGAGAATCCTAATGTGATTTCTTTATAAAGGGTGTGTTCCTTATCTTAGCCTAGTGTCTAAACTCTTCTCCATGGCTGGACCCCCAAATAATATTCCTTTACGTGCTAAGGGGTATCTAGAGAGTGGGATAGGTTTAATAACTACCCTAACCCTAATGCGTACCCTAACCCTAACCCCTACCCTAACCCTAACACGTACCCTAATCCTAAGCCGTACACTAAACCGAGCCCTAACACTAACACTAACCCTAACCCTAACCCTAAACCATACCCTATGTCGTGCCCTAACCCCTCCCCGATCCCATACCCTAAGCCGTATCCTAAGCCTAACCTTAAGCCTAAACCTAACCCTAGCCTACCCTTGACTGCTTCTGCCTCCAATAGATTTCCTAAGCACTAGAGTTTTAAGGAAGAGCTTAAAAAGAGAATCCTAATGTGATTTCTTTATAATGTGTGTGTTCCTTATCTTATCCTAGTGTCTAAACTCTTCTCCATTGCTGGACCTCCAAATAATATTCCTTTATGTGCTAAGGGGTATCTAGAGAGTGGGATAGGTTTAATAACTACCCTAACCCTAACGCGTACCCTAACCCTAACCCCTACCCTAACCCTAACACGTACCCTAATCCTAACCAATACCCTAAATCGAGCCCTAACCCCAACACTAACCCTAACCCTAACCCTAACCCATACCCTACGCCGCACGCGAAGCCCTCCCCGAACCCGTACCCTAAGCCGTACCCTAAGCCTAACCCTAAGCCTAACCCTAACCCTAGGCTACTCTTGACTGCTTCTGCCTCCAATAGATTTCCTAAGCACTAGTGTTTTAAGGAACAGCATAAAAAGAGAATCCTAATGTGATTTCTTTATAATGGTTGTGTTCCTTATCTTATCCTAGTGTCTAAACTCTTCTCCATGGCTGGACCACCAAATAATATTATTTACGTGCTAAGGGGTATCTAGAGAGTGGGATAGGTTTAATAACTACCCTAGCCCTAACACGTACCCTAACCCTAACTCCTACCCTAACCCTAACACGTACCCTAATCCTAATCCGTACCCTAAACCGAGCCCTAACCCTAACACTAACCCTAACCCTTACCCTAAACCATACCCTACGCCGTACCCGAAGACCTCCCCGAACCCGTACCCTAAGCAGTGCCCTAAGCCTAACCCTAAGCCTAACCCTAACCCTAGGCTACCCTTGACTGCTTCTGCCTCCAATAGATTTCCTAAGCACTAGTGTTTTAAAGAACAGCTTAAAAAGAGAATCCTAATGTGATTTCTTTATAATGGGTGTGTTCCTTATCTTAGCCTAGTGTCTAAACTCTTCTCCATGGGAGGACCCCCAAATAATATTCCTTTACGTGCTAAGCGGTATCTAGAGAGTGGGATAGGTTTAATAACTACCCTAACCCTAACGCGTACCCTAACTCTAACCCCTACCCTAACCCTATAACGTACCCTAATCCTAACCAATACCCTAAACCGAGCCCTAACCCTAACACTAACCCTAACCCTAACCCTAACCCATACCCTACGCCGCACCCAAAGCCCTCCCCGAACCCGTACCCTAAGCAGTAACCTAAGCCTAACACTAAGCCTAACCCTAACCCTAGGCTACCCTTGAGTGCTTCTGCCTCCAATAGATTTCCTAAGCACTAGTGTTTTAAGGAACAGCATAAAAAGAGAATCCTAATGTGATTTCTTTATAATGGTAGTGTTCCTTATCTTTTCCTAGTGCCTAAACTCTTCTCCATGGCTGAACCACCAAATAATATTCTTTACGTGCTAAGGGGTATCTAGAGAGTGGGATAGGTTTAATAACTACCCTAACCCTAACACGTACCCTAACCCTAACTCCTACCCTAACCCTAACACGTACCCTAATCCTAATCCGTACCCTAAACCGAGCCCTAACCCTAACACTAACCCTAACCCTTACCCTAAACCATACCCTACGCCGTACCCGAAGCCCTCCCCGAACCCATACCCTAAGCAGTGCCCTAAGCCTAACCCTAACCCTAGGCTACCCTTGACTGCTTCTGCCTCCAATAGATTTCCTAAGCACTAGTGTTTTAAGGAACAGCATAAAAAGAGAATCCTAATGTGATTTCTTTATAATGTGTGTCTTCCTTATCTTATCCTAGTGTCTAAACTCTTCTCCTTGGCTGGACCACCAAATAATATTCTTTACGTGCTAAGGGGTATCTAGAGAGTGGGATAGGTTTGATAACTACTCTAACCCTAACGAGTACCCTAACCCTAACCCCTACCCTAACCCTAACACGTATCCTAATCCTAACCAATACCCTAAACCGAGCCCTAACCCCAACACAAACCCTAACCCTATCCCTAACCCATACCCTACGCCGCACCCGAAGCCCTCCCCGAACCCGTACCCTAAGCAGTGCCCTAAGCCTAACCCTAAGCCTAACCCTAACCCTAGGCTACCCTTGACTGCTTCTGCCTCCAATAGATTTCCTAAGCACTAGTGTTTTAAAGAACAGCTTAAAAAGAGAATCCTAATGTGATTTCTTTATAATGGGTGTGTTCCTTATCTTATCCTAGTGTCTAAACTCTTCTCCATGGCTGGACCCCCAAATAATATTCCTTTATGTGCCAATGGGTATCTAGAGAGTGGGATAGGTTTAATAACTAACCTAAACCTAACGCCTACCCTAACCCGAACCGCTACCCTAACCCTAACACGTACCCTAATCCTAAGCCGTACCCTAAACCGAGCCCTAACCCTAACACTAACCCAAACCCTAACACTAACCCAAACCCTAACACTAACCCATACCCTACGCCGTACCCGAAGCCTTCCCCGAACCCGTACCATAAGCCGTACCCTAAGCCTAACCCTAAGCCTTACCCTAACCCTAGACTACCCTTGACTGCTTCTGCCTCCAAAACATTTCCTAAGCACTAGTGTTTTAAGGAACAGCTTAAAAAGAGAATCCTAATGTGATTTCTTTATAAAGGGTGTGTTCCTTATCTTGGCCTAGTGTCTAAACTCTTCTCCATGGGTGGCCCCCAAATAATATTCCTTCACGTGCTAAGGGGTATCTAGAGAGTGGGATAGTTTTAATAACTACCCTAACCCTAACGCGTACCCTAACTCTAACCCCTACCCTAACCCTAACACGTACCCTAATCCTAACCAATACCCTAAACCGAGCCCTAACCCTAACACTAACCCTAAACCTAACCCTAACCCATACCCTACGTTGCACCCGAAGCCCTCCCCGAACCCGTACCCTAAGCAGTACCCTAAGCCTAACCCTAAGCCTAACCCTAACCCTAGGCTACCCTTGACTGCTTCTGCCTCCAATAGATTTCCTAAGCCCTAGTGTTTTAAGGAACAGCTTAAAAAGAGAATCCTAATGTGATTTCATTATAATGGGTGTGTTCCTTAATTTATCCTAGTGTCTAAACTCTTCTGCATGGCTGAACCCCCAAATAATATTCCTTTACGTGCTAAGGGGTATCTAGAGAGTGGGATAGGTTTAATAACTACCCTAACCCTAACGCGTACCCTAACCCTAACCCCTACCCTAACCCTAACACGTACCCTAATCCTAACCCGTACCCTAAACGGAGCCCTAACTCTAACACTAACCCAAACCCTAACCCTAACCCATACCCTACGCCGTACCCGAACCCCTCCCCGAACCCGTACCCTAAGCCGTACCCTAAGCCTAACCCTAAGCCTAACCCTAACCCTAGGCTACCCTTGACTGCTTCTGCCTCCAATAGATTTCCTAAGCACTAGTGGTTTAAGGAACAGCTTAAAAAGAGAATCCTAATGTGATTTCTTTATAATGTGTGTGTTCCTTATATTATCTTAGTGTCTAAACTCTTCTCCATGGCTGGACCCCCAAATAATATTCCTTTACGTGCTAAGGGTTATCTAGAGAGTGGGATAGGTTTAATAACTACCCTAACCCTAACGCGTACCCTAACCCTAACCCCTACCCTAACCCTAACCCGTACCCTAAACCTAAACTGTACCCTAAACCGAGCTCTAACCCTAACACTAACCCTAACCCTAACACTAACCCATACCCTACGACATACCCGAAGCCCTCCCCGAACCCGTACCCTAAGCCGTACCCTTAGCCTAACCCTAAGCCTAACCCTAACACTAGGCTACCCTTGACTGCTTCTGCCCCCAATAGATTTCCTAAGCACTAGTGTTTTAAGGAACAGCTTAAAAAGAGAATCCTAATGTGATTTCTTTATAAAGGGTGTGTTCCTTATCTTAGCCTACTGTCTAAATTCTTCTCCATGGCTGGACCCCCAAATAACATTCCTTTACGTGCTAAGGGGTATCTAGAGAGTGGGATAGGTTTAATAACCCTAACCCTAACACGTACCCTAACCCTAACCCCTACCCTAACCCTAACACGTACCCTAATCCTAAACCGTACCCTAAACCGAGCCCTAACCCTAACACTAACCCTAACCCTAACCCTAACCCATACCCTATGCCGTGCCATATTCCCTCCCCGAACCCATACCCTAAGCCGTACCCTAACCCTAACCCTAAGCCTAACCCTAACCCTGGGCTACCCTTGACTGCTTCTGCCTCCAATAGATTGCCTAAGCACTAGTGTTTTAAGGAACAGCTTAAAAAGAGAATCCTAATGTGATTTCTTTATAATGTGTGTCTTCCTTATCTTATCCTAGTGTCTAAAATCTTCTCCATGGCTGGATCCCCAAATAATATTCCTTTACGTGCTAAGGGGTGTCTAGAGAGTGGGATAGGTTTAATAACCCTAACCCTAACAAATACCCTAACCCTAACCCCTACCCTAACCCTAACACGTACCCTAATCCTAACCAATACCCTAAACCGAGCCCTAACCCCAACACTACCCCTAACCCTAACCCTAACCCATACCCTACGCCGCACCCGATGCCCTCCCCGAACCCGTACCCTAAGCCGTACCCTAAGCCTAACCCTAAGCCTAACCCTAACCCTAGGCTACCCTTGATTGCTTCTGCCTCCAATAGATTTCCTAAGCACTAGTGTTTTAAGGAAGAGCTTAAAAAGAGAATCCTAATGTGATTTCTTTATAATGGTTGTGTTCCTTATCTTATCCTAGTGTCTAAACTCTTCTCCATGGCTGGACCACCAAATAATATTCTTTACGTGCTAAGGGGTATCTAGAGAGTGGGATAGGTTTAATAACTACCCTAGCCCGAACACGTACCCTAACCCTAACTCCTACCCTAACCCTAACACGTACCCTAATCCTAATCCGTACCCTAAACCGAGCCCTAACCCTAACACTAACCCTAACACTTACCCTAAACCATACCCTACGCCGTACCCGAAGCCCTCCCCGAACCCGTACCCTAAGCAGTGCCCTAAGCCTAACCTTAACCCTAGGCTACCCTTGACTGCTTCTGCCTCCAATAGATTTCCTAAGCACTAGTGTTTTAAGGAACAGCATAAAAAGAGAATCCTAATGTGATTTCTTTATAATGTGTGTCTTCCTTATCTTATCCTAGTGTCTAAACTCTTCTCCATGGCTGAACCACCAAATAATATTCTTTACGTGCTAAGGGGTATCTAGAGAGTGGGATAGGTTTGATAACTACCCTAACCCTAATGAGTACCCTAACCCTAACCCCTACCCTAACCCTAACACGTACCCTAATCCTAACCAATACCCTAAACCGAGCCCTAACCCCAACACAAACCCTAACCCTAACCCTAACCCATACCCTACCCCGCACCCGAAGCCCTCCCCGAACCCGTACCCTAAGCAGTGCCCTAAGCCTAACCCTAAGCCTAACCCTAACCCTAGGCTACCCTTGACTGCTTCTGCCTCCAATAGATTTCCTAAGCACTAGTGTTTTAAAGAACAGCTTAAAAAGAGAATCCTAATGTGATTTCTTTATAATGGGTGTGTTCCTTATCTTATCCTAGTGTCTAAACTCTACTCCATGGCTGGACCCCCAAATAATATTCCTTTATGTGCAAAGGGGTATCTAGAGAGTGGGATAGGTTTAATAACCCTAACCCTCACACATACCCTAACCCTAACCCCTACCCTAACCCTAACACGTACCCTATTCCTAAACCGTACCCTAAACCGAACCCTAACCCTAAAACTAACCCTAACCCTAACCCTAACCCATACCCTACACCGTGCCCGAACCCCTCCCCGAACCCATAACCTAAGCCGTGCCCTAACCCTAACCCTAAGCCTAAACCTAACCCTAGGCTACCCTTGACTGCTTCTGCCTCCAATAGATTTCCTAAGCACTAGTGTTTTAAGGAACAGCTTAAAAAGAGAATCCTAATGTGATTTCTTTATAAAGGGTGTGTTCCTTATCTTAGCCTAGTGTCTAAACTCTTCTCCATGGCTGGACCCCCAAATAATATTCCTTTACGTGCTAACGGGTATCTAGATAGTGGGACAGGTTTAATAACTACCCTAACCCTAATGCGTACCCTAACCCTAACCCCTACCCTAACCCTAACACGTACCCTAATCCTAAGCCGTACACTAAACCGAGCCCTAACACTAACATTAACCCTAACCCTAACCCTAACCCATACCCTACACTGTACCGGAAGCCCTCCCGGAACCCGTACCCTAAGCCGTATCCTAAGCCAAACCTTAAGCCTAACCCTAACCCTAGCCTACCCTTGACTGCTTCTGCCTGCAATAGTTTTCCTAAGCACTAGTGTTTTAAGGAACAGCTTAAAAAGAGAATCCTAATGTGATTTCTTTATAATGGTTGTGTTCCTTATCTTATCCTAGTGTCTAAACTCTTCTCCATGGCTGGACCACCAAATAATATTATTTACGTGCTAAGGGGTATCTAGAGAGTGGGATAGGTTTAATAACTACCCTAACCCAAACACGTACCCTAACCCTAACTCCTACCCTAACCCTAACACGTACCCTAATCCTAAACCGAACCCTAAACCGAGCCCTAACCCTAACACTAACCCTAACCCTTACCCTAACCCATACCCTACGCCGTACCCGAAGCCCTCCCCGAACCCGTACCCTAAGCAGTGCCCTAAGCCTAACCCTAAGCATAACCCTAACCCTAGACTACCCTTGACTGCTTCTGCCTCCAAAACATTTCCTAAGCACTAGTGTTTTAAGGAACAGCTTAAAAAGAGAATCCTAATGTGATTTCTTTATAAAGGGTGTGTTACTTATCTTGGCCTAGTGTCTAAACTCTTCTCCATGGGTGGCCCCCAAATAATATTCCTTCACGTGCTAAGGGGTATCTAGAGAGTGGGATAGTTTTAATAACTACCCTAACCCTAACGCGTACCCTAAATCTAACCCCTACCCTAACCCTAACACGTACACTAATCCTAACCAATAGCCTAAACCGAGCCCTAACCCTAACACTAACCCTAAACCTAACCCTAACCCATACCCTATGCCGTGCCATATTCCCTCCCCGAACCCATACCCTAAGCCGTACCCTAACCCTAACCCTAAGCCTAACCCTAACCCTGGGCTACCCTTGACTGCTTCTGCCTCCAATAGATTGCCTAAGCACTAGTGTTTTAAGGAACAGCTTAAAAAGAGAATCCTAATGTGATTTCTTTATAATGTGTGTCTTCCTTATCTTATCCTAGTGTCTAAAATCTTCTCCATGGCTGGATCCCCAAATAATATTCCTTTACGTGCTAAGGGGTATCTAGAGAGTGGGATAGGTTTAATAACCCTAACCCTAACACATACCCTAACCCTAACCCCTACCCTAACCCTAACACGTACCCTAATCCTAACCAATACCCTAAACCGAGCCCTAACCCCAACACTACCCCTAACCCTAACCCTAACCCATACCCTACGCCGCACCCGATGCCCTCCCCGAACCCGTACCCTAAGCCGTACCCTAAGCCTAACCCTAAGCCTAACCCTAACCCTAGGCTACCCTTGACTGCTTCTGCCTCCAATAGATTTCCTAAGCACTAGTGTTTTAAGGAACAGCATAAAAAGAGAATCCTAATGTGATTTCTTTATAATGGTTGTGTTCCTTATCTTATCCTAGTGTCTAAACTCTTCTCCATGGCTGGACCACCAAATAATATTCTTTACGTGCTAAGGGGTATCTAGAGAGTGGGATAGGTTTAATAACTACCCTAGCCCTAACACGTACCCTAACCCTAACTCCTACCCTAACCCTAACACGTACCCTAATCCTAATCCGTACCCTAAACCGAGCCCTAACCCTAACACTAACCCTAACACTTACCCTAAACCATACCCTACGCCGTACCCGAAGCCCTCCCCGAACCCGTACCCTAAGCAGTGCCCTAAGCCTAACACTAAGCCTACCCCTAACCCTAGGCTACCCTTGACTGCTTCTGCCTCCAATAGATTTCCTAAGCACTAGTGTTTTAAAGAACAGCTTAAAAAGAGAATCCTAATGTGATTTCTTTATAATGGGTGTGTTCCTTATCTTAGCCTAGTGTCTAAACTCTTCTCCATGGGAGGACCCCCAAATAATATTCCTTTACGTGCTAAGGGGTATCTAGAGAGTGGGATAGGTTTAATAACTACCCTAACCCTAACGCGTACCCTAACTCTAACACCTACCCTAACCCTAACACGTACCCTAATCCTAACCAATACCCTAAACCGAGCCCTAACCCTAACACTAACCCTAACCCTAACCCTAACCCATACCCTACGCCGCACCCGAAGCCCTCCCCGAACCCGTACCCTAAGCAGCAACCTAAGCCTAACCCTAAGCCTAACCCTAACCCTAGGCTACCCTTGACTGCTTCTGCCTCCAATAGATTTCCTAAGCACTAGTGTTTTAAGGAACAGCATAAAAAGAGAATCCTAATGTGATTTCTTTATAATGGTAGTGTTCCTTATCTTATCCTAGTGCCTAAACTCTTCTCCATGGCTGGACCACCAAGTAATATTCTTTACGTGCTAAGGGGTATCTAGAGAGTGGGATAGGTTTAATAACTACCCTAACCCTAACACGTACCCTAACCCTAACTCCTACCATAACCCTAACACGTACCCTAATCCTAAACCGTACCCTAAACCGAGCCCTAACCCTAACACTAACCCTAACCCTTACCCTAAACCATACCCTACGCCGTACCCGAAGCCCTCCCCGAACCCGTACCCTAAGCAGTGCCCTAAGCCTAACCTTAACCCTAGGCTACCCTTGACTGCTTCTGCCTCCAATAGATTTCCTAAGCACTAGTGTTTTAAGGAACAGCATAAAAAGAGAATCCTAATGTGATTTCTTTATAATGTGTGTCTTCCTTATCTTATCCTACTGTCTAAACTCTTCTCCATGGCTGAACCACCAAATAATATTCTTTACGTGCTAAGGGGTATCTAGAGAGTGGGATAGGTTTGATAACTACCCTAACCCTAACGAGTACCCTAACCTTAACCCCTACCCTAACCCTAACACGTACCCTAATCCTAACCAATACCCTAAACCGAGCCCTAACCCCAACACAAACCCTAACCCTAACCCTAACCCATACCCTACGCCGCACCCGAAGCCCTCCCCGAACCCGTACCCTAAGCAGTGCCCTAAGCCTAACCCTAAGCCTAACCCTAACCCTAGGCTACCCTTGACTGCTTCTGCCTCCAATAGATTTCCTAAGCACTAGTGTTTTAAAGAACAGCTTAAAAAGAGAATCCTAATGTGATTTCTTTATAATGGGTGTGTTCCTTATCTTATCCTAGTGTCTAAACTCTACTCCATGGCTGGACCCCCAAATAATATTCCTTTATGTGCAAAGGGTTATCTAGAGAGTAGGATAGGTTTAATAACTACCCTAACCCTAACGCGTACCCTAACTCTAACCCCTACCCTAACCCTAACACGTACCCTAATCCTAACCAATATCCTAAACCGAGCCCTAACCCTAACACTAACCCTAACCCTAACCCTAACCCATACCCTACGCCGTACCGATAGCCCTCCCCGAACCCGTACCCTAAGCCGCATCCTAAGCCTAACCCTAAGCCTAACCCTAACCCTAGGCTACCCTTGACTGCTTCTGCCTCCAATAGATTTCCTAAGCACTAGTGTTTTAAGGAACAGCTTAAAAAGAGAATCCTAATGTGATTTCTTTATAATGGTTGTGTTCCTTATCTTATCCTAGTGTCTAAACTCTTCTCCATGGCTGGACCACCAAATAATATTATTTACGTTCTAAGGGGTATCTAGAGAGTGGGATAGGTTTAATAACTACCCTAACCCAAACCCGTACCCTAACCCTAACTCCTACCCTAACCCTAACACGTACCCTAATCCTAAACCGTACCCTAAACCGAGCCCTAACCATAACACTAACCCTAACCCTTACCCTAACCCATACCCTACGCCGTACCCGAAGCCCTCCCCGAACCCGTACCCTAAGCAGTGCCCTAAGCCTAACCCTAAGCCTAACCCTAACCCTAGGCTACCCTTGACTGCTTCTGCTTCCAATAGATTTCCTAAGCACTAGTGTTTTAAAGAACAGCTTAAAAAGAGAATCCTAATGTGATTTCTTTATAATGGGTGTGTTCCTTATCTTATCCTAGTGTCTAAACTCTTCTCCATGGCTGGACCCCCAAATAATATTCCTTTATGTGCAAAGGGGTATCTAGAGAGTGGGATAGGTTTAATAACTACCCTAACCCTAACGCGTACCCTAACTCTAACCCCTACCCTAACCCTAACACGTACCCTAATCCTAACCAATACCCTAAACCGAGCCCTAACCCTAACACTAACCCTAACCCTAACCCTAACCCATACCCTACGCCGTACCGATAGCCCTCCCCGCACCCGTACCCTAAGCCACACCCTAAGCCTAACCCTAAGCCTAACCCTAACCCTAGGCTACCCTTGACTGCTTCTGCCTCCAATAGATTTCCTAAGCACTAGTGTTTTAAAGAACAGCTTAAAAAGAGAATCCTAATGTGATTTCTTTATAATGGGTGTGTTCCTTATCTTAGCCTAGTGTCTAAACTCTTCTCCATGGGAGGACCCCCAAATAATATTCCTTTACGTGCTAAGGGGTATTTAGAGAGTGGGATAGGTTTAATAACTACCCTAACCCTAACGCGTACCCTAACTCTAACCCCTACCCTAACCCTAACACGTACCCTAATCCTAACCAATACCCTAAACCGAGCCCTAACCCTAACACTAACCCTAACCCTAACCCTAACCCATACCCTACGCCGCACTCGAAGCCCTCCCCGAACCCGTACCCTAAGCAGTAACCTAAGCCTAACCCTAAGCCTAACCCTAACCCTAGGCTACCCTTGAATGCTTCTGCCTCCAATAGATTTCCTAAGCACTAGTGTTTTAAGGAACAGCTTAAACAGAGAATCCTAATGTGATTTCTTTATAATGTGTGTGTTCCTTATATTATCTTAGTGTCTAAACTCTTCTCCATGGCTGGACCCCCAAATAATATTCCTTTACGTGCTAAGGGGTATCTAGAGAGTGGGATACGTTTAATAAATACCCTAACCCTAACGCGTACCCTAACCCTAACCCCTACCCTAACCCTAACACGTACCCTAAACCTAAACTGTACCCTAAACCGAGCCCTAACCCTAACACTAACTCTATCCATAACACTAACCCATACCTTACGCCGTACCCGAAGCCCTCCCCGAACCCGTACCCTAAGCAGTGCCCTAAGCCTAACCCTAACCCTAGGCTACCCTTGACTGCTTCTGCCTCCAATAGATTTCCTAAGCACTAGTGTTTTAAGGAACAGCATAAAAAGAGAATCCTAATGTGATTTCTTTATAATGTGAGTCTTCCTTATCTTATCCTAGTGTCTAAACTCTTCTCCATGGCTGGACCACCAAATAATATTCTTTACGTGCTAAGGGGTATCTAGAGAGTGGGATAGGTTTAATAACTACCCTAACCCTAACGCGTACCCTAACCCTAACCCCTACCCTAACCCTAACACGTACCCTAATCCTAAACCGTACCCTAAACCGAACCCTAACCCTAACACTAACCCAAACCCTAACCCTAACCCATACCCTACGCCGTACCCGAAGCCTTCCCCGAACCCGTACCCTAAGCCGTACCCTAAGCCTAACCCTAAGCCTAACCCTAACCCTAGACTACCCTTGACTGCTTCTGCCTCCAATAGATTTTCTAAGCACTAGTGTTTTAAAGGAACAGCTTAAAAAGAGAATCCTAATGTGATTTCTTTATAATGGTTGTGTTCCTTATCTTATCCTAGTGTCTAAACTCTTCTCCATGGCTGGACCACCAAATAATATTATTTACGTGCTAAGGGGTATCTAGAGAGTGGGATAGGTTTAATAACTACCCTAACCCAAACCCGTACCCTAACCCTAATTCCTACCCTAACCCTAACACGTACCTTAATCCTAAACCGTACCCTAAACCGAGCCCTAACCATAACACTAACCCTAACCCATACCCTACGCCGTACCCGAAGCCCTCCCCGAACCCGTACCCTAAGCAGTGCCCTAAGCCTAACCCTAAGCCTAACCCTAACCCTAGGCTACCCTTGACTGCTTCTGCTTCCAATAGATTTCCTAAGCACTAGTGTTTTAAAGAACAGCTTAAAAAGAGAATCCTAATGTGATTTCTTTATAATGGGTGTGTTCCTTATCTTATCCTAGTGTCTAAACTCTTCTCCATGGCTGGACCACCAAATAATATTCCTTTATGTGCAAAGGGGTATCTAGAGAGTGGGATAGGTTTAATAACCCTAACCCTCACACATACCCTAACCCTAACCCCTACCCTAACCCTAACACGTACCCTATTCCTAAACCGTACCCTAAACCGAACCCTAACCCTAACACTAACCCTAACCCTAACCCTAACCCATACCCTACGCCGCACCCAAAGCCCTCCCCGAACCCGTACCCTAAGCAGTAACCTAAGCCTAACACTAAGCCTAACCCTAACCCTAGGCTACCCTTGAGTGCTTCTGCCTCCAATAGATTTCCTAAGCACTAGTGTTTTAAGGAACAGCATAAAAAGAGAATCCTAATGTGATTTCTTTATAATGGTAGTGTTCCTTATCTTATCCTAGTGCCTAAACTCTTCTCCATGGCTGGACCACCAAATAATATTCTTTACGTGCTAAGGGGTATCTAGAGAGTGGGATAGGTTTAATAACTACCCTAACCCTAACACGTACCCTAACCCTAACTCCTACCCTAACCCTAACACGTACCCTAATCCTAATCCGTACCCTAAACCGAGCCCTAACCCTAACACTAACCCTAACCCTTACCCTAAACCATACCCTACGCCGTACCCGAAGCCCTCCCCGAACCCGTACCCTAAGCAGTGCCCTAAGCCTAACCGTAACCCTAGGCTACCCTTGACTGCTTCTGCCTCCAATAGATTTCCTAAGCACTAGTGTTTTAAGGAACAGCATAAAAAGAGAATCCTAATGTGATTTCTTTATAATGTGTGTCTTCCTTATCTTATCCTAGTGTCTAAACTCTTCTCCTTGGCTGGACCACCAAATAATATTCTTTACGTGCTAAGGGGTATCTAGAGAGTGGGATAGGTTTGATAACTACTCTAACCCTAACGAGTACCCTAACCCTAACCCCTACCCTAACCCTAACACGTATCCTAATCCTAACCAATACCCTAAACCGAGCCCTAACCCCAACACAAACCCTAACCCTATCCCTAACCCATACCCTACGCCGCACCCGAAGCCCTCCCCGAACCCGTACCCTAAGCAGTGCCCTAAGCCTAACCCTAAGCCTAACCCTAACCCTAGGCTACCCTTGACTGCTTCTGCCTCCAATAGATTTCCTAAGCACTAGTGTTTTAAAGAACAGCTTAAAAAGAGAATCCTAATGTGATTTCTTTATAATGGGTGTGTTCCTTATCTTATCCTAGTGTCTAAACTCTTCTCCATGGCTGGACCCCCAAATAATATTCCTTTATGTGCCAATGGGTATCTAGAGAGTGGGATAGGTTTAATAACTAACCTAAACCTAACGCGTACCCTAACCCGAACCGCTACCCTAACCCTAACACGTACCCTAATCCTAAGCCGTACCCTAAACCGAGCCCTAACCCTAACACTAACCCAAACCCTAACACTAACCCAAACCCTAACACTAACCCATACCCTACGCCGTACCCGAAACCTTCCCCGAACCCGTACCATAAGCCGTACCCTAAGCCTAACCCTAAGCCTTACCCTAACCCTAGACTACCCTTGACTGCTTCTGCCTCCAAAACATTTCCTAAGCACTAGTGTTTTAAGGAACAGCTTAAAAAGAGAATCCTAATGTGATTTCTTTATAAAGGGTGTGTTCCTTATCTTGGCCTAGTGTCTAAACTCTTCTCCATGGGTGACCCCCAAATAATATTCCTTCACGTGCTAAGGGGTATCTAGAGAGTGGGATAGTTTTAATAACTACCCTAACCCTAACGCGTACCCTAACTCTAACCCCTACCCTAACCCTAACACGTACCCTAATCCTAACCAATACCCTAAACCGAGCCCTAACCCTAACACTAACCCTAAACCTAACCCTAACCCATACCCTACGTTGCACCCGAAGCCCTCCCCGAACCCGTACCCTAAGCAGTACCCTAAGCCTAACCCTAAGCCTAACCCTAACCCTAGGCTACCCTTGACTGCTTCTGCCTCCAATAGATTTCCTAAGCCCTAGTGTTTTAAGGAACAGCTTAAAAAGAGAATCCTAATGTGATTTCATTATAATGGGTGTGTTCCTTAATTTATCCTAGTGTCTAAACTCTTCTGCATGGCTGAACCCCCAAATAATATTCCTTTACGTGCTAAGGGGTATCTAGAGAGTGGGATAGGTTTAATAACTACCCTAACCCTAACGCGTACCCTAACCCTAACCCCTACCCTAACCCTAACACGTACCCTAATCCTAACCCGTACCCTAAACGGAGCCCTAACTCTAACACTAACCCAAACCCTAACCCTAACCCATACCCTACGCCGTACCCGAACCCCTCCCCGAACCCGTACCCTAAGCCGTACCCTAAGCCTAACCCTAAGCCTAACCCTAACCCTAGGCTACCCTTGACTGCTTCTGCCTCCAATAGATTTCCTAAGCACTAGTGGTTTAAGGAACAGCTTAAAAAGAGAATCCTAATGTGATTTCTTTATAATGTGTGTGTTCCTTATATTATCTTAGTGTCTAAACTCTTCTCCATGGCTGGACCCCCAAATAATATTCCTTTACGTGCTAAGGGTTATCTAGAGAGTGGGATAGGTTTAATAACTACACTAACCCTAACGCGTACCCTAACCCTAACCCCTACCCTAACCCTAACCCGTACCCTAAACCTAAACTGTACCCTAAACCGAGCTCTAACCCTAACACTAACCCTAACCCTAACACTAACCCATACCCTACGACATACCCGAAGCCCTCCCCGAACCCGTACCCTAAGCCGTACCCTTAGCCTAACCCTAAGCCTAACCCTAACACTAGGCTACCCTTGACTGCTTCTGCCCCCAATAGATTTCCTAAGCACTAGTGTTTTAAGGAACAGCTTAAAAAGAGAATCCTAATGTGATTTCTTTATAAAGGGTGTGTTCCTTATCTTAGCCTAGTGTCTAAATTCTTCTCCATGGCTGGACCCCCAAATAACATTCCTTTACGTGCTAAGGGGTATCTAGAGAGTGGGATAGGTTTAATAACCCTAACCCTAACACGTACCCTAACCCTAACCCCTACCCTAACCCTAACACGTACCCTAATCCTAAACCGTACCCTAAACCGAGCCCTAACCCTAACACTAACCCTAACCCTAACCCTAACCCATACCCTATGCCGTGCCATATTCCCTCCCCGAACCCATACCCTAAGCCGTACCCTAACCCTAACCCTAAGCCTAACCCTAACCCTGGGCTACCCTTGACTGCTTCTGCCTCAAATAGATTGCCTAAGCACTAGTGTTTTAAGGAACAGCTTAAAAAGAGAATCCTAATGTGATTTCTTTATAATGTGTGTCTTCCTTATCTTATCCTAGTGTCTAAAATCTTCTCCATGGCTGGATACCCAAATAATATTCCTTTACGTGCTAAGGGGTGTCTAAAGAGTGGGATAGGTTTAATAACCCTAACCCTAACACATACCCTAACCCCAACCCCTACCCTAACCCTAACACGTACCCTAATCCTAACCAATACCCTAAACCGAGCCCTAACCCCAACACTACCCCTAACCCTAACCCTAACCCATACCCTACGCCGCACCCGATGCCCTCCCCGAACCCGTTCCCTAAGCCGTACCCTAAGCCTAACCCTAAGCCTAACCCTAACCCTAGGCTACCCTTGACTGCTTCTGCCTCCAATAGATTTCCTAAGCACTAGTGTTTTAAGGAACAGCATAAAAAGAGAATCCTAATGTGATTTCTTTATAATGGTTGTGTTCCTTATCTTATCCTAGTGTCTAAACTCTTCTCCATGGCTGGACCACCAAATAATATTCTTTACGTGCTAAGGGGTATCTAGAGAGTGGGATAGGTTTAATAACTACCCTAGCCCTAACACGTACCCTAACCCTAACTCCTACCCTAACCCTAACACGTACCCTAATCCTAATCCGTACCCTAAACCGAGCCCTAACCCTAACACTAACCCTAACACTTACCCTAAACCATACCCTACGCCGTACCCGAAGCCCTCCCCGAACCCGTACCCTAAGCAGTGCCCTAAGCCTAACCTTAACCCTAGGCTACCCTTGACTGCTTCTGCCTCCAATAGATTTCCTAAGCACTAGTGTTTTAAGGAACAGCATAAAAAGAGAATCCTAATGTGATTTCTTTATAATGTGTGTCTTCCTTATCTTATCCTAGTGTCTAAACTCTTCTCCATGGCTGAACCACCAAATAATATTCTTTACGTGCTAAGGGGTATCTAGAGAGTGGGATAGGTTTGATAACTAACCTAACCCTAACGAGTACCCTAACCCTAACCCCTACCCTAACCCTAACACGTACCCTAATCCTAACCAATACCCTAAACCGAGCCCTAACCCCAACACAAACCCTAACCCTAACCCTAACCCATACCCTACGCCGCACCCGAAGCCCTCCCCGAACCCGTACCCTAAGCAGTGCCCTAAGCCTAACCCTAAGCCTAACCCTAACCCTAGGCTACCCTTGACTGCTTCTGCCTCCAATAGATTTCCTAAGCACTAGTGTTTTAAGGAACAGCATAAAAAGAGAATCCTAATGTGATTTCTTTATAATGGTTGTGTTCCTTATCTTATCCTAGTGTCTAAACTCTTCTCCATGGCTGGACCACCAAATAATATTCTTTACGTGCTAAGGGGTATCTAGAGAGTGGGATAGGTTTAATAACTACCCTAGCCCTAACACGTACCCTAACCCTAACTCCTACCCTAACCCTAACACGTACCCTAATCCTAATCCGTACCCTAAACCGAGCCCTAACCCTAACACTAACCCTAACACTTACCCTAAACCATACCCTACGCCGTACCCGAAGCCCTCCCCGAACCCGTACCCTAAGCAGTGCCCTAAGCCTAACCTTAACCCTAGGCTACCCTTGACTGCTTCTGCCTCCAATAGATTTCCTAAGCACTAGTGTTTTAAGGAACAGCATAAAAAGAGAATCCTAATGTGATTTCTTTATAATGTGTGTCTTCCTTATCTTATCCTAGTGTCTAAACTCTTCTCCATGGCTGAACCACCAAATAATATTCTTTACGTGCTAAGGGGTATCTAGAGAGTGGGATAGGTTTGATAACTACCCTAACCCTAACGAGTACCCTAACCCTAACCCCTACCCTAACCCTAACACGTACCCTAATCCTAACCAATACCCTAAACCGAGCCCTAACCCCAACACAAACCCTAACCCTAACCCTAACCCATACCCTACGCCGCACCCGAAGCCCTCCCCGAACCCGTACCCTAAGCAGTGCCCTAAGCCTAACCCTAAGCCTAACCCTAACCCTAGGCTACCCTTGACTGCTTCTGCCTCCAATAGATTTCCTAAGCACTAGTGTTTTAAAGAACAGCTTAAAAAGAGAATCCTAATGTGATTTCTTTATAATGGGTGTGTTCCTTATCTTATCCTAGTGTCTAAACTCTACTCCATGGCTGGACCCCCAAATAATATTCCTTTATGTGCAAAGGGGTATCTAGAGAGTGGGATAGGTTTAATAACCCTAACCCTCACACATACCCTAACCCTAACCCCTACCCTAACCCTAACATGTACCCTATTCCTAAACCGTACCCTAAACCGAACCCTAACCCTAAAACTAACCCTAACCCTAACCCTAACCCATACCCTACACCGTGCCCGAACCCCTCCCCGAACCCATAACCTAAGCCGTGCCCTAACCCTAACCCTAAGCCTAAACCTAACCCTAGGCTACCCTTGACTGCTTCTGCCTCCAATAGATTTCCTAAGCACTAGTGTTTTAAGGAACAGCTTAAAAAGAGAATCCTAATGTGATTTCTTTATAAAGGGTGTGTTCCTTATCTTAGCCTAGTGTCTAAACTCTTCTCCATGGCTGGACCCCCAAATAATATTCCTTTACGTGCTAACGGGTATCTAGAGAGTGGGACAGGTTTAATAACTACCCTAACCCTAATGCGTACCCTAACCCTAACCCCTACCCTAACCCTAACACGTACCCTAATCCTAAGCCGTACACTAAACCGAGCCCTAACACTAACATTAACCCTAACCCTAACCCTAACCCATACCCTACACTGTACCGGAAGCCCTCCCGGAACCCGTACCCTAAGCCGTATCCTAAGCCAAACCTTAAGCCTAACCCTAACCCTAGCCTACCCTTGACTGCTTCTGCCTGCAATAGTTTTCCTAAGCACTAGTGTTTTAAGGAACAGCTTAAAAAGAGAATCCTAATGTGATTTCTTTATAATGGTTGTGTTCCTTATCTTATCCTAGTGTCTAAACTCTTCTCCATGGCTGGACCACCAAATAATATTATTTACGTGCTAAGGGGTATCTAGAGAGTGGGATAGGTTTAATAACTACCCTAACCCAAACACGTACCCTAACCCTAACTCCTACCCTAACCCTAACACGTACCCTAATCCTAAACCGAACCCTAAACCGAGCCCTAACCCTAACACTAACCCTAACCCTTACCCTAACCCATACCCTACGCCGTACCCGAAGCCCTCCCCGAACCCGTACCCTAAGCAGTGCCCTAAGCCTAACCCTAAGCATAACCCTAACCCTAGACTACCCTTGACTGCTTCTGCCTCCAAAACATTTCCTAAGCACTAGTGTTTTAAGGAACAGCTTAAAAAGAGAATCCTAATGTGATTTCTTTATAAAGGGTGTGTTACTTATCTTGGCCTAGTGTCTAAACTCTTCTCCATGGGTGGCCCCCAAATAATATTCCTTCACGTGCTAAGGGGTATCTAGAGAGTGGGATAGTTTTAATAACTACCCTAACCCTAACGCGTACCCTAAATCTAACCCCTACCCTAACCCTAACACGTACCCTAATCCTAACCAATAGCCTAAACCGAGCCCTAACCCTAACACTAACCCTAAACCTAACCCTAACCCATACCCTATGCCGTGCCATATTCCCTCCCCGAACCCATACCCTAAGCCGTACCCTAACCCTAACCCTAAGCCTAACCCTAACCCTGGGCTACCCTTGACTGCTTCTGCCTCCAATAGATTGCCTAAGCACTAGTGTTTTAAGGAACAGCTTAAAAAGAGAATCCTAATGTGATTTCTTTATAATGTGTGTCTTCCTTATCTTATCCTAGTGTCTAAAATCTTCTCCATGGCTGGATCCCCAAATAATATTCCTTTACGTGCTAAGGGGTATCTAGAGAGTGGGATAGGTTTAATAACCCTAACCCTAACACATACCCTAACCCTAACCCCTACCCTAACCCTAACACGTACCCTAATCCTAACCAATACCCTAAACCGAGCCCTAACCCCAACACTACCCCTAACCCTAACCCTAACCCATACCCTACGCCGCACCCGATGCCCTCCCCGAACCCGTACCCTAAGCCGTACCCTAAGCCTAACCCTAAGCCTAACCCTAACCCTAGGCTACCCTTGACTGCTTCTGCCTCCAATAGATTTCCTAAGCACTAGTGTTTTAAGGAACAGCATAAAAAGAGAATCCTAATGTGATTTCTTTATAATGGTTGTGTTCCTTATCTTATCCTAGTGTCTAAACTCTTCTCCATGGCTGGACCACCAAATAATATTCTTTACGTGCTAAGGGGTATCTAGAGAGTGGGATAGGTTTAATAACTACCCTAGCCCTAACACGTACCCTAACCCTAACTCCTACCCTAACCCTAACACGTACCCTAATCCTAATCCGTACCCTAAACCGAGCCCTAACCCTAACACTAACCCTAACACTTACCCTAAACCATACCCTACGCCGTACCCGAAGCCCTCCCCGAACCCGTACCCTAAGCAGTGCCCTAAGCCTAACCTTAACCCTAGGCTACCCTTGACTGCTTCTGCCTCCAATAGATTTCCTAAGCACTAGTGTTTTAAGGAACAGCATAAAAAGAGAATCCTAATGTGATTTCTTTATAATGTGTGTCTTCCTTATCTTATCCTAGTGTCTAAACTCTTCTCCATGGCTGAACCACCAAATAATATTCTTTACGTGCTAAGGGGTATCTAGAGAGTGGGATAGGTTTGATAACTACCCTAACCCTAACGAGTACCCTAACCCTAACCCCTACCCTAACCCTAACACGTACCCTAATCCTAACCAATACCCTAAACCGAGCCCTAACCCCAACACAAACCCTAACCCTAACCCTAACCCATACCCTACGCCGCACCCGAAGCCCTCCCCGAACCCGTACCCTAAGCAGTGCCCTAAGCCTAACCCTAAGCCTAACCCTAACCCTAGGCTACCCTTGACTGCTTCTGCCTCCAATAGATTTCCTAAGCACTAGTGTTTTAAAGAACAGCTTAAAAAGAGAATCCTAATGTGATTTCTTTATAATGGGTGTGTTCCTTATCTTATCCTAGTGTCTAAACTCTACTCCATGGCTGGACCCCCAAATAATATTCCTTTATGTGCAAAGGGGTATCTAGAGAGTGGGATAGGTTTAATAACCCTAACCCTCACACATACCCTAACCCTAACCCCTACCCTAACCCTAACACGTACCCTATTCCTAAACCGTACCCTAAACCGAACCCTAACCCTAAAACTAACCCTAACCCTAACCCTAACCCATACCCTACACCGTGCCCGAACCCCTCCCCGAACCCATAACCTAAGCCGTGCCCTAACCCTAACCCTAAGCCTAAACCTAACCCTAGGCTACCCTTGACTGCTTCTGCCTCCAATAGATTTCCTAAGCACTAGTGTTTTAAGGAACAGCTTAAAAAGAGAATCCTAATGTGATTTCTTTATAAAGGGTGTGTTCCTTATCTTAGCCTAGTGTCTAAACTCTTCTCCATGGCTGGACCCCCAAATAATATTCCTTTACGTGCTAACGGGTATCTAGAGAGTGGGACAGGTTTAATAACTACCCTAACCCTAATGCGTACCCTAACCCTAACCCCTACCCTAACCCTAACACGTACCCTAATCCTAAGCCGTACACTAAACCGAGCCCTAACACTAACATTAACCCTAACCCTAACCCTAACCCATACCCTACACTGTACCGGAAGCCCTCCCGGAACCCGTACCCTAAGCCGTATCCTAAGCCAAACCTTAAGCCTAACCCTAACCCTAGCCTACCCTTGACTGCTTCTGCCTGCAATAGTTTTCCTAAGCACTAGTGTTTTAAGGAACAGCTTAAAAAGAGAATCCTAATGTGATTTCTTTATAATGGTTGTGTTCCTTATCTTATCCTAGTGTCTAAACTCTTCTCCATGGCTGGACCACCAAATAATATTATTTACGTGCTAAGGGGTATCTAGAGAGTGGGATAGGTTTAATAACTACCCTAACCCAAACACGTACCCTAACCCTAACTCCTACCCTAACCCTAACACGTACCCTAATCCTAAACCGAACCCTAAACCGAGCCCTAACCCTAACACTAACCCTAACCCTTACCCTAACCCATACCCTACGCCGTACCCGAAGCCCTCCCCGAACCCGTACCCTAAGCAGTGCCCTAAGCCTAACCCTAAGCATAACCCTAACCCTAGACTACCCTTGACTGCTTCTGCCTCCAAAACATTTCCTAAGCACTAGTGTTTTAAGGAACAGCTTAAAAAGAGAAAACTAATGTGATTTCTTTATAAAGGGTGTGTTACTTATCTTGGCCTAGTGTCTAAACTCTTCTCCACGGGTGGCCCCCAAATAATATTCCTTCACGTGCTAAGGGGTATCTAGAGAGTGGGATAGTTTTAATAACTACCCTAACCCTAACGCGTACCCTAAATCTAACCCCTACCCTAACCCTAACACGTACCCTAATCCTAACCAATAGCCTAAACCGAGCCCTAACCCTAACACTAACCCTAAACCTAACCCTAACCCATACCCTATGCCGTGCCATATTCCCTCCCCGAACCCATACCCTAAGCCGTACCCTAACCCTAACCCTAAGCCTAACCCTAACCCTGGGCTACCCTTGACTGCTTCTGCCTCCAATAGATTGCCTAAGCACTAGTGTTTTAAGGAACAGCTTAAAAAGAGAATCCTAATGTGATTTCTTTATAATGTGTGTCTTCCTTATCTTATCCTAGTGTCTAAAATCTTCTCCATGGCTGGATCCCCAAATAATATTCCTTTACGTGCTAAGGGGTATCTAGAGAGTGGGATAGGTTTAATAACCCTAACCCTAACACATACCCTAACCCTAACCCCTACCCTAACCCTAACACGTACCCTAATCCTAACCAATACCCTAAACCGAGCCCTAACCCCAACACTACCCCTAACCCTAACCCTAACCCATACCCTACGCCGCACCCGATGCCCTCCCCGAACCCGTACCCTAAGCCGTACCCTAAGCCTAACCCTAAGCCTAACCCTAACCCTAGGCTACCCTTGACTGCTTCTGCCTCCAATAGATTTCCTAAGCACTAGTGTTTTAAGGAACAGCATAAAAAGAGAATCCTAATGTGATTTCTTTATAATGGTTGTGTTCCTTATCTTATCCTAGTGTCTAAACTCTTCTCCATGGCTGGACCACCAAATAATATTCTTTACGTGCTAAGGGGTATCTAGAGAGTGGGATAGGTTTAATAACTACCCTAGCCCTAACACGTACCCTAACCCTAACTCCTACCCTAACCCTAACACGTACCCTAATCCTAATCCGTACCCTAAACCGAGCCCTAACCCTAACACTAACCCTAACACTTACCCTAAACCATACCCTACGCCGTACCCGAAGCCCTCCCCGAACCCGTACCCTAAGCAGTGCCCTAAGCCTAACACTAAGCCTAACCCTAACCCTAGGCTACCCTTGACTGCTTCTGCCTCCAATAGATTTCCTAAGTACTAGTGTTTTAAAGAACAGCTTAAAAAGAGAATCCTAATGTGATTTCTTTATAATGGGTGTGTTCCTTATCTTAGCCTAGTGTCTAAACTCTTCTCCATGGGAGGACCCCCAAATAATATTCCTTTACGTGCTAAGGGGTATCTAGAGAGTGGGATAGGTTTAATAACTACCCTAACCCTAACGCGTACCCTAACTCTAACACCTACCCTAACCCTAACACGTACCCTAATCCTAACCAATACCCTAAACCGAGCCCTAACCCTAACACTAACCCTAACCCTAACCCTAACCCATACCCTACGCCGCACCCGAAGCCCTCCCCGAACCCGTACCCTAAGCAGCAACCTAAGCCTAACCCTAAGCCTAACCCTAACCCTAGGCTACCCTTGACTGCTTCTGCCTCCAATAGATTTCCTAAGCACTAGTGTTTTAAGGAACAGCATAAAAAGAGAATCCTAATGTGATTTCTTTATAATGGTAGTGTTCCTTATCTTATCCTAGTGCCTAAACTCTTCTCCATGGCTGGACCACCAAGTAATATTCTTTACGTGCTAAGGGGTATCTAGAGAGTGGGATAGGTTTAATAACTACCCTAACCCTAACACGTACCCTAACCCTAACTCCTACCATAACCCTAACACGTACCCTAATCCTAAACCGTACCCTAAACCGAGCCCTAACCCTAACACTAACCCTAACCCTTACCCTAAACCATACCCTACGCCGTACCCGAAGCCCTCCCCGAACCCGTACCCTAAGCAGTGCCCTAAGCCTAACCTTAACCCTAGGCTACCCTTGACTGCTTCTGCCTCCAATAGATTTCCTAAGCACTAGTGTTTTAAAGAACAGCTTAAAAAGAGAATCCTAATGTGATTTCTTTATAATGGGTGTGTTCCTTATCTTAGCCTAGTGTCTAAACTCTTCTCCATGGCTGGACCCCCAAATAATATTCCTTTATGTGCAAAGGGGTATCTAGAGAGTGGGATAGGTTTAATAACTACCCTAACCCTAACGCGTACCCTAACTCTAACCCCTACCCTAACCCTAACACGTACCCTAAACCTAAACTGTACCCTAAACCGAGCCCTAACCCTAACACTAACCCTAACCCTAACCCTAACCCATACCCTACGCCGTACCGATAGCCCTCCCCGCACCCGTACCCTAAGCCACACCCTAAGCCTAACCCTAAGCCTAACCCTAACCCTAGGCTACCCTTGACTGCTTCTGCCTCCAATAGATTTCCTAAGCACTAGTGTTTTAAAGAACAGCTTAAAAAGAGAATCCTAATGTGATTTCTTTATAATGTGTGTGTTCCTTATATTATCTTAGTGTCTAAACTCTTCTACATGGCTGGACCCCCAAATAATATTCCTTTACGTGCTAAGGGGTATCTAGAGAGTGGGATACGTTTAATAAATACCCTAACCCTAACGCGTACCCTAACCCTAACCCCTACCCTAACCCTAACACGTACCCTAAACCTAAACTGTACCCTAAACCGAGCCCTAACCCTAACACTAACTCTAATCATAACACTAACCCATACCTTACGCCGTACCCGAAGCCCTCCCCGAACCCGTACCCTAAGCAGTGCCCTAAGCCTAACCCTAACCCTAGGCTACCCTTGACTGCTTCTGCCTCCAATAGATTTCCTAAGCACTAGTGTTTTAAGGAACAGCATAAAAAGAGAATCCTAATGTGATTTATTTATAATGGTTGTGTTCCTTATCTTATCCTAGTGTCTAAACTCTTCTCCATGGCTGGACCACCAAATAATATTCTTTACGTGCTAAGGGGTATCTAGAGAGTGGGATAGGTTTAATAACTACCCTAGCCCTAACACGTACCCTAACCCTAACTCCTACCCTAACCCTAACACGTACCCTAATCCTAATCCGTACCCTAAACCGAGCCCTAACCCTAACACTAACCCTAACCCTTACCCTAAACCATACCCTACGCCGTACCCGAAGCCCTCCCCGAACCCGTACCCTAAGCAGTGCCCTAAGCCTAACCCTAAGCCTAACCCTAACCCTAGGCTACCCTTGACTGCTTCTGCCTCCAATAGATTTCCTAAGCACTAGTGTTTTAAAGAACAGCTTAAAAAGAGAATCCTAATGTGATTTCTTTATAATGGGTGTGTTCCTTATCTTAGCCTAGTGTCTAAACTCTTCTCCATGGCTGGACCCCCAAATAATATTCCTTTATGTGCAAAGGGGTATCTAGAGAGTGGGATAGGTTTAATAACTACCCTAACCCTAACGCGTACCCTAACTCTAACCCCTACCCTAACCCTAACACGTACCCTAAACCTAAACTGTACCCTAAACCGAGCCCTAACCCTAACACTAACCCTAACCCTAACCCTAACCCATACCCTACGCCGTACCGATAGCCCTCCCCGCACCCGTACCCTAAGCCACACCCTAAGCCTAACCCTAAGCCTAACCCTAACCCTAGGCTACCCTTGACTGCTTCTGCCTCCAATAGATTTCCTAAGCACTAGTGTTTTAAGGAACAGCATAAAAAGAGAATCCTAATGTGATTTATTTATAATGGTTGTGTTCCTTATCTTATCCTAGTGTCTAAACTCTTCTCCATGGCTGGACCACCAAATAATATTCTTTACGTGCTAAGGGGTATCTAGAGAGTGGGATAGGTTTAATAACTACCCTAGCCCTAACACGTACCCTAACCCTAACTCCTACCCTAACCCTAACACGTACCCTAATCCTAATCCGTACCCTAAACCGAGCCCTAACCCTAACACTAACCCTAACCCTTACCCTAAACCATACCCTACGCCGTACCCGAAGCCCTCCCCGAACCCGTACCCTAAGCAGTGCCCTAAGCCTAACCCTAAGCCTAACCCTAACCCTAGGCTACCCTTGACTGCTTCTGCCTCCAATAGATTTCCTAAGCACTAGTGTTTTAAAGAACAGCTTAAAAAGAGAATCCTAATGTGATTTCTTTATAATGGGTGTGTTCCTTATCTTATCCTAGTGTCTAAACTCTTCTCCATGGCTGGTCCCCAAATAATATTCCTTTATGTGCAAAGGGGTATCTAGAGAGTGGGATAGGTTTAATAACTACCCTAACCCTAACGCGTACCCTAACTCTAACCCCTACCCTAACCCCAACACGAACCCTAATCCTAACCAATACCCTAAACCGAGCCCTAACCCTAACACTAACCCTAACCCTAACCCTAACCCATACCCTACGCCGCACCCGAAGCCCTCCCCGAACCCGTACCCTAAGCAGTAACCTAAGCCTAACCCTAAGCCTAACCCTAACCCTAGGCTACCCTTGACTGCTTCTGCCTCCAATAGATTTCCTAAGCACTAGTGTTTTAAGGAACAGCTTAAACAGAGAATCCTAATGTGATTTCTTTATAATGGGTGTGTTCCTTATATTATCTTAGTGTCTAAACTCTTCTCCATGGCTGGACCCCCAAATAATATTCCTTTACGTGCTAAGGGGTATCTAGAGAGTGGGATACGTTTAATAAATACCCTAACCCTAACGCGTACCCTAACCCTAACCCCTACCCTAACCCTAACACGTACCCTAAACCTAAACTGTACCCTAAACCGAGCCCTAACCCTAACACTAACTCTAACCATAACACTAACCCATACCTTACGCCGTACCCGAAGCCCTCCCCGAACCCGTACCCTAAGCAGTGCCCTAAGCCTAACCCTAACCCTAGGCTACCCTTGACTGCTTCTGCCTCCAATAGATTTCCTAAGCACTAGTGTTTTAAGGAACAGCATAAAAAGAGAATCCTAATGTGATTTCTTTATAATGTGAGTCTTCCTTATCTTATCCTAGTGTCTAAACTCTTCTCCATGGCTGGACCACCAAATAATATTCTTTACGTGCTAAGGGGTATCTAGAGAGTGGGATAGGTTTAATAACTACCCTAACCCAAACACGTACCCTAACCCTAACTCCTACCCTAACCCTAACACGTACCCTAATCCTAAACCGTACCCTAAACCGAGCCCTAACCCTAACACTAACCCTAACCCTAACCCTAGCCCATACCCTACGCCGCACCCGAAGCCCTCCCCGAACCCGTACCCTAAGCCGTACCCTAAGCCTAACCCTAAGCCTAACCCTAACCCTAGGCTACCCTTGACTGCTTCTGCCTCCAATAAATTTCCTAAGCACTAGTGTTTTAAGGAACAGCATAAAAAGAGAATCCTAATGTGATTTCTTTATAATGTGTGTCTTCCTTATCTTATCCTAGTGTCTAAACACTTCTCCATGGCTGGACCACCAAATAATATTGTTTACGTGCTAAGGGGTATCTAGAGAGTGGGATAGGTTTAATAACTACCCTAACCCTAACTCTTACCCTAACCCTAACACGTAACCTAATCCTAAACCGTACCCTAAACCGAGCCCTAACCCTAATACTAACCCTAACCCTTACCCTAACCCATACCCTACGCCGTACCCGAAGCCCTCCCCGAACCCGTACCCTAAGCAGTGCCCTAAGCCTAACCCTAAGCCTAACCCTAACCCTAGGCTACCCTTGACTGCTTCTGCCTCCAATAGATTTCCTAAGCACTAGTGTTTTAAAGAACAGCTTAAAAAGAGAATCCTAATGTGAATTCTTTATAATGGGTGTGTTCCTTATCTTATCCTAGTGTCTAAAGTCTTCTCCATGGCTGGATCCCCAAATAATTTTCCTTTATGTGCTCAGGGGTATCTAGAGAGTGGGATAGGTTTAATAACTACCCTAACCCTAACACGTACCCTAACCCTAACCCCTACCCTAACCCTCACACGTACCCTAATCCTAAACCGTACCCTAAACCGAGCCCTAACCCTAACACTAACCCAAACCCTAACACTAACCCATACCCTACGCCGTACCCGAAGCCTTCCCCTAACCCGTACCCTAAGCCGTACCCTAAGCCTAACCCTAAGCCTAACCCTAGCCCTAGGCTACCCTAGACTGCTTCTGCCTCCAATAGATTTCCTAAGCACTAGTGTTTTAAGGAACAGTTTAAAAAGAGAATCCTAATGTGATTTCTTTATAATGGGTGTGTTCCTTATCTTATCCTAGTGTCTAAACTCGTCTCCATGGCTGGACCTCCAAATAATATTCCTTTACGTGCTAAGGGGTATCTAGAGAGTGGGATAGGTTTAATCACTACCCTAACCCTACCGCGTACCCTAGCCCTAACCCCTACCCTAACGCTAACACGTACCCTAAACCGTGCCCTAACCCTAACACTAAACATAACCCTAATCCTAACCCATACCCTATGCCGTACCCGAAACCCTCCACGAACCCGTACCGTAAGCCGTACCCTAACGCTAACCCTAAGCCTAACCGTAACCCTAGGCTACCCTTGACTGCTTCTGCCTCCAATAGATTTTCTAAGCACTAGCGTTTTAAGGAAGAGCTTAAAAAGAGAATCCTAATGTGATTTCTTTATAATGGGGGTATTCCTTATCTTATCCTAGTGTCTAAACTCATCTCCATGGCTGGACCTCCAAATAATATTCCTTTACGTGCTAAGGGGTATCTAGAGAGTGGGATAGGTTTAATAACTACACTAACCCTAATGCGTACCCTAACCCTAACCCCTACCGTAACCCTAACACGTACCCTAATCCTAACCAATAACTTAAACCGAGCACTAACCCTAACACTAAACCTAACCCTAACCCTAACCCATACCCTACGCTGTACCCGAAGCCCTCCCAGAAACCGTACCCTAAGCCGTACCCTAAGCCTAACCCTAAGCCTAACCCTAATCCTAGGCTACCCTTGACAGCTTCTGCATCCAATAGATTTCCTAAGCACTAGTGTTTTAAGGAACAGCTTAAAAAGAGAATCCTAATGTGATTTCTTTATAATGGGTATGTTCCTTATCTTATCCTAGTGTCTAAACTTTTCTCCATGGCTGGAACCCCAAATAATATTCCTTTACGTGCTAAGGGGTATCTAGAGAGTGGGATAGGTTTAATAACTACCCTAACCCTAACGCGTACCCTAACCCTAACCCCTATCCTAACACTAACACGTACCCTAATCCTAACCCGTACCCTAACCCGAGCCCTAACCCTAACCCTAACACTAACCCTAACCCTAACCCATACCGTACGCCGTACCCGAAACCCTACCCGAAGCCATACCCTAAGCTGTACCCTAAGCCTAAACCTAAGCCTATCCCTAACCCTAGGCTACCCTTGAATGCTTCTGCCTCCAATAGATTTCCTAAGCACTAGTGTTTTAAGGAACAGCTTAAAAAGAGAATCCTAATGTGATTTCTTTATAATGGGTGTGTTCCTTATCTTATCCTAGTGTCTAAACTCTTCTCCATGGCTGGACCCCCAAATAATATTCCTTTACGTGCTAAGGGGTATCTAGAGAGTGGGATAGGTTTAATAACTACCCTAACCCTAATGCGTACCCTAACCTTAACCCCTAGCCTAACCCTAACACGTACCCTAATCCTAACCCGTACCCTAAACGGAGCCCTAACCCTAACACTAACCCAAACCCTAACCCTAACCCATACCATACGCCGTACCCGAAGCCCTCCCCGAACCCGTACCCTAAGCCGTACCCGAAGCCTAACCCTAAGCCTAACCCTAACCCTAGGCTACCCTTGACTGCTTCTGCCTCCAATAGATTTCCTAAGCACTAGTGTTTTCAAGAACAGCTTAAAAAGAGAATCCTAATGTGATTTCTTTATAATGGGTGTGTTCCTTATCTTATCCTAGTGTCTAAATTCTTCTCCATGGCTGGACCACCAAATAATATTATTTACGTGCTAAGGGGTATCTAGAGAGTGGGATAGGTTTAATAACTACCCTAACCCAAACACGTACCCTAACCCTAACTCCTACCCTAACACTAACACGTATCCTAATCCTAAACCGTACCCTAAACCGAGCCCTAACCCTAACACTAACCCTAACCCTTACCCTAACCCATACCCTACGCCGTACCCGAAGCCCTCCCCGAACCCGTACCCTAAGCAGGGCCCTAAGCCTAACCCTAAGCCTAACCCTAACCCTAGGCTACCCTTGACTGCTTCTGCCTCCAATAAATTTCCTAAGCACTAGTGTTTTAAAGAACAGCTTAAAAAGAGAATCCTAATGTGATTTCTTTATAATGTGTGTGTTCCTTATATTATCTTAGTGTCTAAACTCTTCTCCATGGCTGGACCCTCAAATAATATTCCTTTACATGCTAAGGGGTATCTAGAGAGTTGGATAGGTTTAATAACTACCCTAACCCTAACGTGTACCCTAACCCTAACCCCTACCCTAACCCTAACACGTACCCTAAACCTAAACTGTACCCTAAACCGAGCCCTAACCCTAACACTAACTCTAACCCTAACACTAACCCATACCCTACGCCGTACCCGAAGCCCTCCCCGAACCCGTAACCTAAGCCATACCCTTAGCCTAACCCTAAGCCTAACCCTAACACTAGGCTACTCTTGACTGCTTCTGCCCCCAATAAATTTCCTAAGCACTAGTGTTTTAAGGAACAGCTTATAAAGAGAATCCTAATGTGATTTCTTTATAAAGGGTGTGTTACTTATCTTAGCCTAGTGTCTAAACTCTTCTCCATGGCTGGACCCCCAAATAATATTCCTTTACGTGCTAAGGGGTATCTAGAGAGTGAGATAGGTTTAATAACTACACTAACCTTAATGCGTACTCTAACCCTAACCCCTACCCTAACCCTAACACGTACTCTAAATCCTAACCAATACCCTAAACCGAGCCCTAACCCCAACACTAACCCTAACCCTAACCCTAACCCATACCCTACGCCGTACCCGAAGCCCTCCCCGAACCCGTACTCTAATTCGCACCCTAAGCCTAACCCTAAGCCTAACCCTAACCCTAGGCTACCCTTGACTGCTTCTGCCTCCAATAGATTTCCTAAGCACTAGTGTTTTAAGGAACAGCTTAAAAAGAGAATCCTAATGTGATTTCTTTATAATGGGTGTGTTCCTTATCTTATCCTAGTGTCTAAACTCTTCTCCATGGCTGGACCCCCAAATAATATTCCTTTATGTGCAAAGGGGTATCTGGAGAGTGGGATAGGTTTAATAACTACCCTAACCCTAACGCGTACCCTAACTCTAACCCCTACCCTAACCCTACCACGTACCCTAATCCTAACCAATACCCTAAACCGAGCCCTAACCCTAACACTAACCCTAACCCTAACCCTAACCCATACCCTACGCCGTACCGATAGCCCTCCCCGCACCCGTACCCTAAGCCACACCCTAAGCCTAACCCTAAGCCTAACCCTAACCCTAGGCTACCCTTGACAGCTTCTGCCTCCAATAGATTTCCTAAGCACTAGTGTTTTAAGGAACAGCTTAAAAAGAGAATCCTAATGTGATTTCTTTATAATGGTTGTGTTCCTTATCTTATCCTAGTGTCTAAACTCTTCTCCATGGCTGGACCACCAAATAATATTATTTACGTGCAAAGGGGTATCTATAGAGTGGGATAGGTTTAATAACTACCCTAACCCTAACACGTACCCTAACCCTAACTCCTACCCTAACCCTAACACGTACCCTAATCCTAAACCGTACCCTAAACCGAGCCCTAACCCTAACACTAACCCTAACACTTACCCTAACCCATACCCTACGCCGTACACGAAGCCCTCCCCGAACCCGTACCCTAAGCAGTGCCCTAAGCCTAACCCTAAGCCTAACCCTAACCCTAGGCTACCCTTGACTGCTTCTGCCTCCAATAGATTTCCTAAGCAATAGTGTTTTAAAGAACAGCTTAAAAAGAGAATCCTAATGTGATTTCTTTATAATGGGTGTGTTCCTTATCTTATCCTAGTGTCTAAATTCTTCTCCATGGCTGGACCACCAAATAATATTATTTACGTGCTAAGGGGTATCTAGAGAGTGGGATAGGTTTAATAACTACCCTAACCCGAACACGTACCCTAACCCTAACTCCTACCCTAACCCTAACACGTACCCTAATCCTAAACCGTACCCTAAACCGAGTCCTAACCCTAACCCTTACCCTAATCCATACCCTACGCCGTACCCGAAGCCCTCCCCGAACCCGTACCCTAAGCAGTGCCCTAAGCCTCACCCTAAGCCTAACCCTAACCCTAGGCTACCCTTGACTGCTTCTGCCTCCAATAGATTTCCTAAGCACTAGTGTTTTAAGGAACAGTTTAAAAAGAGAATCCTAATGTGATTTCTTTATAATGGGTGTGTTCCTTATCTTATCCTAGTGTCTAAACTCTTCTCCATGGCTGGACCTCCAAATAATATTCCTTTACGTGCTAGGGGGTATCTAGAGAGTGGGATAGGTTTAATCACTACCCTAACCCTACCGCGTACCCTAACCGTAACCCCTACCCTAACCCTAACACGTACCCTAATCCTAACCAATACCCTAAAACGAGCCCTAACCCTAACACTAACACTAACCCTAACCCAAACCCTACGCCGTACCCGAAGCCCTCCACGAACCCGTACCCTAAGCCGTACCCTAAGCCGTACCCTAAGCCTAAACCTAACCCTAGGCTACCCTTGACTGCTTCTGCCTCCAATAGATTTTCTAAGCAATAGTGTTTTAAGGAACAGCATAAAAAGAGAATCCTAATGAGATTTCTTTATAATGGTTGTGTTCCTTATCTTATCCTAGTGTCTAAACTCTTCTCCATGGCTGGACCCCAAAATAATATTCCTTTACGTGCTAAGGTGTATCTAGAGAGTGAGATAGATTTAATAACAAACCTAACTCTAACGCGTACCCTATCCCTAACCCCTACCCTAACGCTAACACGTACCCTAAACCGAGCCCTAACCCTAACACTAACCATAACCCTAATCCTAACACATACCCTATGCCGTACCCGAAACCCTCCCCGAACCCGTACCCTAAGCCGTACCCTAACGCTAACCCTAAGCCTAACCGTAACCCTAGGCTACCCTTGACTGCTTCTGCCTCCAATAGATTTTCTAAGCACTTGTGTTTTAAGGAACAGCTTAAAAAGAGAATCCTAATGTGATTTCTTTATAATCGGGGTGTTCCTTATCTTATCCTAGTGTCTAAACTCTTCTCCATGGCTGGACCTCCAAATAATATTCCTTTATGTGCTAAGGGGTATCTAGAGAGTGGGATAGGTTTAATAACTACACTAACCCTAATGCGTACCCTAACCCTAACACCTACCCTTACACTAACACGTACCCTAATCCTAACCCGTACCCTAAACTGAGCCCTAACCCTAACCCTAACACTAACCCTAACACTAACCCATACCGTACGCCGTACCCGAAGCCCTCCCCGAAGCCATACCCTAAGCTGTACCCTAAGCCTAAACCTAAGCCTAACCCTAACCCTAGACTACCCTTGAATGCTTCTGCCTCCAATAGATTTCCTAAGCACTAGTGTTTTAAGGAACAGCTTAAAAAGAGAATCCTAATGTGATTTCTTTATAAAGGGTGTGTTCCTTATCTTAGCCTAGTGTCTAAACTCTTCTCCATGGCTGGACCCGCAAATAATATTCCTTTACGTGCTAAGGGGTATCTAGAGAGTGGGATAGGTTTAATAACTACCGTAACCCTAATGCGTACCCTAACCCTAACCCCTACCCTAACCCTAACACGTACCCTAATCCTAAGCCGTTCACTAAACCGAGCCCTAACACTAACATTAACCCTAACCCTAACCCTAACCCATACCCTACACCGTACCCAAAGCCCTCCCCGAACCCGTACCCTAAGCCGTATCCTAAGCCTAACCTTAAGCCTAACCCTAACCCTAGCCTACCCTTGACTGCTTCTGCCTCCAATAGATTTCCTAAGCACTAGTGTTTTAAGGAACAGCTTAAAAAGAGAATCCTAATGTGATTTCTTTATAATGTGTGTGTTCCTTATCTTATCCTAGTGTCTAAACTCTTCTCCATGGCTGGACCTCCAAATAATATTCCTTTACGTGCTAAGGGGTATCTAGGGAGTGGGATAGGTTTAATAACTACCCTAACCCTAACGCGTACCCTAACCCTAACCCCTACCCTAACCCTAACACGTACCCTAATCCTAACCAATACCCTAAACCGAGCCCTAATCCCAACACTAACCCTAACCCTAACCCTAACCCATACCCTACGCCGTACCGAAAGCCCTCACCGAACCCGTACCCTAATTCGCACCCTAAGCCTATCCCTAAGCCTAACCCTAACCCTAGGCTACCCTTGACTGCTTCTGCCTCCAATAGATTTCCTAAGCCCTAGTGTTTTAAGGAACAGCTTAAAAAGAGAATCCTAATGTGATTTCTTTATAATGGGTGTGTTCCTTATCTTATCCTAGTGTCTAAACTCTTCTCCATGGCTGGACCTCCAAATAATATTATTTACGTGCTAAGGGGTATCTAGAGAGTGGGATAGGTTTAATAACTACCCTAACCCTAACACGTACCCTAACCCTAACTCCTACCCTAACCCTAACTCGTACCCTAATCCTAAACCGTACCCTAAACCGAGCCCTAACCCTAACACTAACCATAACCCTTACCCTAACCCATACCCTACGCCGTACCCGAAGCCCTCCCCGAACCCGTACCCTAAGCAGTGCCCTAAGCCTAACCCTAAGCATAACCCTAACCCTAGGCTACCCTTGACTGCTTCTGCCTCCAATAGATTTCCTAAGCACTAGTGTTTTAAAGAACAGCTTAAAAAGAGAATCCTAATGTGATTTCTTTATAAAGGGTGTGTTCCTTATCTTATCCTAGTGTCTAAACTCTTCTCCATGGCTGGACCCCCAAATAATATTCCTTTATGTGCAAAGGGGTATCTAGAGAGTGGGATAGGTTTAATAACTACCCTAACCCTAACGCGTACCCTAACTCTAACCCCTACCCTAACCCTAACACGTACCCTAATCCTAACCAATACCCTAAACCGAGCCCTAACCCTAACACTAACCCTAACCCTAACCCTAACCCATACCCTACGCCGTACCGATAGCCCTCCCCGCACCCGTACCCTAAGCCACACCCTAAGCCTAACCCTAAGCCTAACCCTAACCCTAGGCTACCCTTGACTGCTTCTGCCTCCAATAGATTTCCTAAGCAGTAGTGTTTTAAGGAACAGCTTAAAAAGAGAATCCTAATGTGATTTCTTTATAATGTGTGTGTTCCTTATATTATCTTAGTGTCTAAACTCTTCTCCATGGCTGGACCCCCAAATAATATTCCTTTATATGCTAAGGGGTATCTAGAGAGTGGGATAGGTTTAATAACTACCCTAACCCTAACGCGTACCCTAACCCTAACCCCTACCCTAACCCTAACACGTACCCTAAACCTAAACTGTACCCTAAACCGAGCCCTAACCCTAACACTAACTCTAACCCTAACACTAACCCATACCCTACGCCGTACCCGAAGCCCTCCCCGAACCCGTAACTTAAGCCGTACCCTTAGACTAACCCTAAGCCTAACCCTAACACTAGGCTACCCTTGACTGCTTCTGCCCCCAATAGATTTCCTAAGCACTAGTGTTTTAAGGAACAGCTTAAAAAGAGAATCGTAATGTGATTTCTTTATAAAGGGTGTGTTCCTTATCTTAGCCTAGTGTCTAAACTCTTCTCCATGGCTGGACCCCCAAATAATATTCCTTTACGTGCTAAGGGGTATCTAGAGAGTGAGATAGGTTTAATAACTACACTAACCCTAACGCGTACCCTAACTCTAACCCCTACCCTAACCCTAACACGTACCCTAATCCTAACCAATACCCTAAACCGAGCCCTAACCCTAACACTAACCCTAACACTAACCCTAACCCATACACTACGCCGTACCGATAGCCCTCCCCGAACCCGTACCCTAAGCCGCAGCCTAAGCCTAACACTAACCCTAGGCTACCCTTGACAGCTTCTGCCTCCAATAGATTTCCTAAGCACTAGTGTTTTAAGGAACAGCTTAAAAAGAGAATCCTAATGTGATTTCTTTATAATGGTTGTGTTCCTTATCTTATCCTAGTGTCTAAACTCTTCTCCATGGCTCGACCACCAAATAATATTATTTACGTGCTAAGGGGTATCTAGAGAGTGGGATAGGTTTAATAACTACCCTAACCCAAACACGTACCCTAACCCTAACTCCTACCCTAACCCTAACACGTACCCTAATCCTAAACCGTACCCTACACCGAGCCCTAACCCTAACACTAACCCTAACCCTTACCCTAACCCATACCCTACGCCGTACCCGAAGCCCTCCCCGAACCCGTACCCTAAGCAGTGCCCTAAGCCTAACCCTAAGCCTAACCCTAACCCTAGGCTACCGTTGACTGCTTCTGCCTCCAATAGATTTCCTAAGCACTAGTGTTTTAAAGAACAGCTTAAAAAGAGAATCCTAATGTGATTTCTTTATAATGGGTGTGTTACTTATCTTATCCTAGTGTCTAAACTCTTCTCCATGGCTGGACCACCAAATAATATTATTTACGTGCTAAGGGGTATCTAGAGAGTGGGATAGGTTTAATAACTACACTAACCCAAACACGTACCCTAACCCTACCTCCTACCCTAACCCTAACACGTACCCTAATCCTAAACCGTACCCTAAACCGAGCCCTAACCCTAACACTAACCCTAACCCTTACCCTAACCCATACCCTACGCCGTACCCGAAGCCCTCCGCGAACCCGGACCCTAAGCAGTGCCCTAAGCCTAACCCTAAGCCTAACCCTAACCCTAGGCTACCCTTGACTGCTTCTGCCTCCAATAGATTTCCTAAGCACTAGTGTTTTAAAGAACAGCTTAAAAAGAGAATCCTAATGTGATTTCTTTATAATGGGTGTGTTCCTTATCTTATCCTAGTGTCTAAACTCTTCTCCATGGCTGGTCCCCAAATAATATTCCTTTATGTGCAAAGGGGTATCTAGAGAGTGGGATAGGTTTAATAACTACCCTAACCCTAACGCGTACCCTAACTCTAACCCCTACCCTAACCCCAACACGAACCCTAATCCTAACCAATACCCTAAACCGAGCCCTAACCCTAACACTAACCCTAACCCTAACCCTAACCCATACCCTACGCCGTACCGATAGCCCTCTCCGCACCCGTACCCTAAGCCACACCCTAATCCTAACCCTAAGCCTAACCCTAACCCTAGGCTACCCTTGACTGCTTCTGCCTCCAATAGATTTCCTAAGCACTAGTGTTTTAAGGAACAGCTTAAACAGAGAATCCTAATGTGATTTCTTTATAATGTGTGTGTTCCTTATATTATCTTAGTGTCTAAACTCTTCTCCATGGCTGGACCCCCAAATAATATTCCTTTACGTGCTAAGGGGTATGTAGAGAGTGGGATAGGTTTAATAACTACGCTAACCCTAACGCGTACCCTAACCCTAACCCCTACCCTAACCCTAACACGTACCCTAAACCTAAACTGTACCCTAAACCGAGCCATAACCCTAACACTAACTCTAACCCTAACACTAACCCATACCCTACGCCGTACCCGAAGCCCTCCCCGAACCCGTACCCTAAGCCATACCCTTAGCCTAACCCTAAGCCTAACCCTAACACTAGGCTACTCTTGACTGCTTCTGCCCCCAATAGATTTCCTAAGCACTAGTGTTTTAAGGAACAGCTTATAAAGAGAATCCTAATGTGATTTCTTTATAAAGGGTGTGTTCCTTATCTTAGCCTAGTGTCTAAACTCTTCTCCATGGCTGGACCACCAAATAATATTATTTACGTGCTAAGGGTTATCTAGAGAGTGGGATAGGTTTAATAACTACCCTAACCCAAACACGTACCCTAACCCTAACTCCTACCCTAACCCTAACACGTACCCTAATCCTAAACCGTACCCTAAACCGAGCCCTAACCCTAACACTAACCCTAACCCTAACCCTAGCCCATACCCTACGCCGCACCCGAAGCCCTCCCCGAAACCGTACCCTAAGCCGTACCCTAAGCCTAACCCTAAGCCTAACCCTAACCCTAGGCTACCCTTGACTGCTTCTGCCTCCAATAAATTTCCTAAGCACTAGTGTTTTAAGGAACAGCATAAAAAGAGAATCCTAATGTGATTTCTTTATAATGTGTGTCTTCCTTATCTTATCCTAGTGTCTAAACTCTTCTCCATGGCTGGACCACCAAATAATATTGTTTACGTGCTAAGGGGTATCTAGAGAGTGGGATAGGTTTAATAACTACCCTAACCCTAACTCTTGCCCTAACCCTAACACGTAACCTAATCCTAAACCGTACCCTAAACCGAGCCCTAACCCTAATACTAACCCTAACCCTTACCCTAACCCATACCCTACGCCGTACCCGAAGCCCTCCCCGAACCCGTACCCTAAGCAGTGCCCTAAGCCTAACCCTAAGCCTAACCCTAACCCTAGGCTACCCTTGACTGCTTCTGCCTCCAATAGATTTCCTAAGCACTAGTGTTTTAAAGAACAGCTTAAAAAGAGAATCCTAATGTGAATTCTTTATAATGGGTGTGTTCCTTATCTTATCCTAGTGTCTAAAGTCTTCTCCATGGCGGGATCCCCAAATAATTTTCCTTTATGTGCTCAGGGGTATCTAGAGAGTGGGATAGGTTTAATAACTACCCTAACCCTAACACGTACCCTAACCCTAACCCCTACCCTAACCCTAACACGTACCCTAATCCTAAACCGTACCCTAAACCGAGCCCTAACCCTAACACTAACCCAAACCCTAACACTAACCCATACCCTACGCCGTACCCGAAGCCTTCCCCTAACCCGTACCCTAAGCCGTACCCTAAGCCTAACCCTAAGCCTAACCCTAGCCCTAGGCTACCCTAGACTGCTTCTGCCTCCAATAGATTTCCTAAGCACTAGTGTTTTAAGGAACAGTTTAAAAAGAGAATCCTAATGTGATTTCTTTATAATGGGTGTGTTCCTTATCTTATCCTAGTGTCTAAACTCGTCTCCATGGCTGGACCTCCAAATAATATTCCTTTACGTGCTAAGGGGTATCTAGAGAGTGGGATAGGTTTAATCACTACCCTAACCCTACCGCGTACCCTAGCCCTAACCCCTACCCTAACGCTAACACGTACCCTAAACCGTGCCCTAACCCTAACACTAAACATAACCCTAATCCTAACCCATACCCTATGCCGTACCCGAAACCCTCCACGAACCCGTACCCTAAGCCGTACCCTAACGCTAACCCTAAGCCTAACCGTAACCCTAGGCTACCCTTGACTGCTTCTGCCTCCAATAGATTTTCTAAGCACTAGCGTTTTAAGGAAGAGCTTAAAAAGAGAATCCTAATGTGATTTCTTTATAATGGGGGTATTCCTTATCTTATCCTAGTGTCTAAACTCATCTCCATGGCTGGACCTCCAAATAATATTCCTTTACGTGCTAAGGGGTATCTAGAGAGTGGGATAGGTTTAATAACTACACTAACCCTAATGCGTACCCTAACCCTAACCCCTACCGTAACCCTAACACGTACCCTAATCCTAACCAATAACTTAAACCGAGCACTAACCCTAACACTAAACCTAACCCTAACCCTAACCCATACCCTACGCTGTACCCGAAGCCCTCCCAGAAACCGTACCCTAAGCCGTACCCTAAGCCTAACCCTAAGCCTAACCCTAATCCTAGGCTACCCTTGACAGCTTCTGCATCCAATAGATTTCCTAAGCACTAGTGTTTTAAGGAACAGCTTAAAAAGAGAATCCTAATGTGATTTCTTTATAATGGGTATGTTCCTTATCTTATCCTAGTGTCTAAACTTTTCTCCATGGCTGGAACCCCAAATAATATTCCTTTACGTGCTAAGGGGTATCTAGAGAGTGGGATAGGTTTAATAACTACCCTAACCCTAACGCGTACCCTAACCCTAACCCCTATCCTAACACTAACACGTACCCTAATCCTAACCCGTACCCTAACCCGAGCCCTAACCCTAACCCTAACACTAACCCTAACCCTAACCCATACCGTACGCCGTACCCGAAACCCTCCCCGAAGCCATACCCTAAGCTGTACCCTAAGCCTAAACCTAAGCCTATCCCTAACCCTAGGCTACCCTTGAATGCTTCTGCCTCCAATAGATTTCCTAAGCACTAGTGTTTTAAGGAACAGCTTAAAAAGAGAATCCTAATGTGATTTCTTTATAATGGGTGTGTTCCTTATCTTATCCTAGTGTCTAAACTCTTCTCCATGGCTCGACCCCCAAATAATATTCCTTTACGTGCTAAGGGGTATCTAGAGAGTGGGATAGGTTTAATAACTACCCTAACCCTAATGCGTACCCTAACCTTAACCCCTAGCCTAACCCTAACACGTACCCTAATCCTAACCCGTACCCTAAACGGAGCCCTAACCCTAACACTAACCCAAACCCTAACCCTAACCCATACCATACGCCGTACCCGAAGCCCTCCCCGAACCCGTACCCTAAGCCGTACCCTTAGCCTAACCCTAAGCCTAACCCTAACCCTAGGCTACCCTTGACTGCTTCTGCCTCCAATAGATTTCCTAAGCACTAGTGTTTTCAAGAACAGCTTAAAAAGAGAATCCTAATGTGATTTCTTTATAATGGGTGTGTTCCTTATCTTATCCTAGTGTCTAAATTCTTCTCCATGGCTGGACCACCAAATAATATTATTTACGTGCTAAGGGGTATCTAGAGAGTGGGATAGGTTTAATAACTACCCTAACCCAAACACGTACCCTAACCCTAACTCCTACCCTAACCCTAACACGTATCCTAATCCTAAACCGTACCCTAAACCGAGCCCTAACCCTAACACTAACCCTAACCCTTACCCTAACCCATACCCTACGCCGTACCCGAAGCCCTCCCCGAACCCGTAACCTAAGCCATACCCTTAGCCTAACCCTAAGCCTAACCCTAACACTAGGCTACTCTTGACTGCTTCTGCCCCCAATAAATTTCCTAAGCACTAGTGTTTTAAGGAACAGCTTATAAAGAGAATCCTAATGTGATTTCTTTATAAAGGGTGTGTTACTTATCTTAGCCTAGTGTCTAAACTCTTCTCCATGGCTGGACCCCCAAATAATATTCCTTTACGTGCTAAGGGGTATCTAGAGAGTGAGATAGGTTTAATAACTACACTAACCTTAATGCGTACTCTAACCCTAACCCCTACCCTAACCCTAACACGTACTCTAAATCCTAACCAATACCCTAAACCGAGCCCTAACCCCAACACTAACCCTAACCCTAACCCTAACCCATACCCTACGCCGTACCCGAAGCCCTCCCCGAACCCGTACTCTAATTCGCACCCTAAGCCTAACCCTAAGCCTAACCCTAACCCTAGGCTACCCTTGACTGCTTCTGCCTCTAATAGATTTCCTAAGCACTAGTGTTTTAAGGAACAGCTTAAAAAGAGAATCCTAATGTGATTTCTTTATAATTGGTGTGTTCCTTATCTTATCCTAGTGTCTAAACTCTTCTCCATGGCTGGACCCCCAAATAATATTCCTTTATGTGCAAAGGGGTATCTAGAGAGTGGGATAGGTTTAATAACTACCCTAACCCTAACGCGTACCCTAACTCTAACCCCTACCCTAACCCTACCACGTACCCTAATCCTAACCAATACCCTAAACCGAGCCCTAACCCTAACACTAACCCTAACCCTAACCCTAACCCATACCCTACGCCGTACCGATAGCCCTCCCCGCACCCGTACCCTAAGCCACACCCTAAGCCTAACCCTAAGCCTAACCCTAACCCTAGGCTACCCTTGACAGCTTCTGCCTCCAATAGATTTCCTAAGCACTAGTGTTTTAAGGAACAGCTTAAAAAGAGAATCCTAATGTGATTTCTTTATAATGGTTGTGTTCCTTATCTTATCCTAGTGTCTAAACTCTTCTCCATGGCTGGACCACCAAATAATATTATTTACGTGCAAAGGGGTATCTATAGAGTGGGATAGGTTTAATAACTACCCTAACCCTAACACGTACCCTAACCCTAACTCCTACCCTAACCCTAACACGTACCCTAATCCTAAACCGTACCCTAAACCGAGCCCTAACCCTAACACTAACCCTAACACTTACCCTAACCCATACCCTACGCCGTACACGAAGCCCTCCCCGAACCCGTACCCTAAGCAGTGCCCTAAGCCTAACCCTAAGCCTAACCCTAACCCTAGGCTACCCTTGACTGCTTCTGCCTCCAATAGATTTCCTAAGCAATAGTGTTTTAAAGAACAGCTTAAAAAGAGAATCCTAATGTGATTTCTTTATAATGGGTGTGTTCCTTATCTTATCCTAGTGTCTAAATTCTTCTCCATGGCTGGACCACCAAATAATATTATTTACGTGCTAAGGGGTATCTAGAGAGTGGGATAGGTTTAATAACTACCCTAACCCGAACACGTACCCTAACCCTAACTCCTACCCTAACCCTAACACGTACCCTAATCCTAAACCGTACCCTAAACCGAGCCCTAACCCTAACACTAACCCTAACCCTTACCCTAACCCATAACCTACGCCGTACCCGAAGCCCTCCCCGAACCCGTACCCTAAACAGTGCCCTAAGCCTAACCCTAAGCCTAACCCTAACCCTAGGCTACCCTTGACTGCTTCTGCCTCCAATAGATTTCCTAAGCACTAGTGTTTTAAAGAACAGCTTAAAAAGAGAATCCTAATGTGATTTCTTTATAATGGGTGTGTTCCTTATCTTATCCTAGTGGCTAAACTCTTCTCCATGGCTGGTCCCCAAATAATATTCCTTTATGTGCAAAGGGGTATCTAGAGAGTGGGATAGGTTTAATAACTACCCTAACCCTAACGCGTACCCTAACTCTAACCCCTACCCTAACCCTAACACGTAACCTAATCCTAACCAATACCCTAAACCGAGCCCTAACCCTAACACTACCCCTAACCCTAACCCTAACCCATACCCTAGGCCGTACCTGAAGCACTCCCCGAACTCGTAACCTAAGCCGTACCCTAAGCCTAACCCTAAGCCTAAAGCTAACCCTAGGCTTCCCTTGACTGCTTCTGCCTCCAGTAGATTTCCTATGCAATAGTGTTTTAAAGAACAGGTTAAAAAGAGAATCCTAATGTGATTTCTTTATAATGGGTGTGTTCCTTATCTTATCCTAGTGTCTAAACTCTTCTCGATGGCTGGAATCCCAAATAATATTCCTTTACGTGCTAAGGGGTATCTAGAGAGAGGGATAGGTTTAATAACTACCCAAACCCTAACGCGTACCCTAACCCTAACCCCTACCCTAACCCTAACACGTACCCTAATCCTAAACCGTACCCTAAACCGAGCCCTAACCCTAACCCTAACCCATACCCTACGCCGTACCCGAAGCCCTCCCCGAACCCGTACCCTAAGCCGTACCCTAAGCCTAACCCTAAGGCTAACCCTAACCCTAGGCTACCCTTGACTGCTTCTGCCTCCAATAGATTTGCTAAGCACTAGTGTTTTAAGGAAGAGCTTAAAAAGAGAATCCTAATGTGATTTCTTTATAATGGGTGTGTTCCTTATCTTATCCTAATGTCTAAACTCCTCTCCATGCCTGGACCCTCAAATAATATTCCTTTACGTGCTGAGGGGTATCTAGAGAGTGGGATAGGTTTAATAACTGCCCTAACCCTAACACGTACCCTAACCCTAACCTCTACCCTAACCCTAACACGTAGCCTAATCCTAACCCGTACCCTAAACGGAGTTCTATCCCTAACACTAACACAAACCCTAACACTAACCCATACCCTACGCCGTACACGAACCCCTCCCCGAACCCGTACCCTAAGCCGTACCCTAAGCCTAACCCTAAGCCTAACCCTAACCCTAGGCCACCCTTGACTGTTTCTGCCTCCAATAGATTTCCTAAGCACTAGTGTTTTAAGGAACAGCTTGAAAAGGGAATCCTAATGTGATTTCTTTATAATGTGTGTGTTCCTTATATTATCTTAGTGTCTAAACTCTTCTCCATGGCTGGACTCCCAAATAATATTCCTTTACGTGCTAAGTGGTATCTAGATAGTGGGCTAGGTTTAATAACTATCGTAACCCTAACGCGTACCCTAACCCTCACCCCTACCCTAACCCTAACACGTACCCTAATACTATCCCGTACACTAAACCGAGCCCTAACCCTAACACTAACACTAACCCTAACCCTAACCCATACCCTACGCCGTACCCGAAGCCCTCCCCGAACCCTTACCCTAAGCCGTACCGTAAGCCTAACCCTAAGCCTAACCCTAACCCTAGGCTTCCCTTGACTGCTTCTGCCTCCAATACATTTCCTATGCAATAGTGATTTAAGGAACAGCTTAATAAGAGAATCCTAATGTGATTTCTTTATAATGGGTGTGTTCCTTATCTTATCCTAGTGTCTAAACTCTTCTCCATGGCTGGACGCCCAAATAATATTCCATTACGTGCTAAGGGGTATCTAGAGAGAGGGATAGGTTTAATAACTACCCTAACCCGAACACGTACCCTAACCCTAACCCCTACCCTAACCCTAACACGTACCCTAATCCTAAACCGTACCCTAAACCGAGCCCTAACCCTAACACTAACCCTAACCCTAACCCTAACCCATACCCGACGCCGTACCCGAAGCCCTCCCCGAACCCGTACCCTAAGCCGTACCCTAAGCCTAACCCTATCCCTAGGCTACCCTTGACTGCTTCTGCCTCCAATAGATTTCCTAAGCACTAGTGTTTTAAGGAACAGCTTAAAAAGAGAATCCTAATGTGATTTCTTTATAATGGGTGTGTTCCTTATCTTATCCTAATGTCTAAACTCTTCTCCATGGCTGGACCCCCAAATAATATTCCTTTACGTGCTGAAGGGTATCTAGAGAGTGGGATAGGTTTAATAACTGCCCTAACCCTAACACGTACCCTAACCCTAACCCCTACCCTAACCCTAAACCGTACCCTAAACCGAGCCCTAACCCTAACACTAACCCTAACCCTAACCCTAACCCATACCCTACGCCGTACCCGAAGCCCTCCCCGAACCCGTACCCTAAGCCGTACCCGAAGCCTAACCCTAAGCCTAACCCTAACCCTAGGCTACCCTTGACTGCTTCTGCCTCCAATCGATTTCCTATGCACTAGTGTTTTAAGGAACAGCTTAAAAAGAGAATCCTAATGTGATTTCTTTATAATGGGTGTGTTCCTTATCTTTTCCTAGTGTCTAAATTCTTCTCCATGGCTGCCCCCCAAATAATATTCCTTTATGTGCTAAGGGGTATCTAGAGAGTGGGATAGGTTTAATAACTGCCCTAATCCTAACACGTACCCTAAACCTAACCCCTACCCTATCCCTAAACCGTACCCTAAACCGAGCCCTAACCCTAACACTAACCCTAACCCTAACCCATACCCTACGCTGTACCCGAAGCCCTCCCCGAACCCATACCCTAAGCCGTACCCTAAGCCTAACCCTAAGCCTAACCCTAACCCTAGGCTACTCTTGACTGCTTCTGCCTCCAATAGATTTCCTAAGCACTAGTGTTTTAAGGAAGAGCTTAAAAAGAGAACCCTAAAGTGATTTCTTTATAATAGGTGTGTTCCTTATCTTATCCTAGTGTCTAAACTCTTCTCCATGGCTGGACCCCGAAATAATATTCCTTTACGTGCTAAGGTGTACCTAGAGAGTGGGATAGGTTTAATAAATACCCTAACCCTAACGCGTACCCTAACCCTAATCCTAAGCCTAACCCTAACCCTAGGCTACCCTTGACAGCTTCTGCCTCCAATAGATTTCCTAAGCACTAGTGTTTTAAGGAATAGCTTAAAAAGAGAATCCTAATGTGATTTCTTTATAATGTGTGTGTTCATTATATTATCTTAGTGTCTAAACTCTTCTCCATGGATGGACCCCCAAATAATATTGCTTTACCTGCTAAGGGGTATCTAGAGAGTGGGATAGGTTTAATAACTGCCCTAACCCTAACACGTACCCTAACCCTAACCCCTACCCTAACCCTAAACCGTAACCTAAACCGAGCCCTAACCCTTACACTAACCCTAACCCTAACCCTAACCCATACCCTAGGCCGTACCTGAAGCCCTCCCCGAACCCGTACCCTAAGCCGTACCCTAAGCCTAACCCTAAGCCTAAAGCTAACCCTAGGCTTCCCTTGACTGCTTCTGCCTCCAATACATTTCCTATGCAATAGTGATTTAAGGAACAGCTTAAAAAGAGAATCCTAATGTGATTTCTTTAAAATGGGTGTGTTCCTTATCTTATCCTAGTGTCTAAACTCTTCTCCATGGCTGGACCCCCAAATAATATTCCTTTACGTGCTAAGGGGTATCTAGAGAGAGGGATAGGTTTAATAACTACCCTAAACCTAACACATACCCTAACCCTAACCCCTACCCTAACCCTAACACGTACCCTAATCCTAAACCGTACCCTAAACCGAGCCCTAACCCTAACACTAACCCTAACCCTAACCCTAACCCATACCCGACGCCGTACCCGAAGCCCTCCCCGAACCCGTACCCTAAGCCGTAACCTAAGCCTAACCCTAAGCCTAACCCTATCCCTAGGCTACCCTTGACTGCTTCTGCCTCCAATAGATTTCCTAAGCACTAGTGTTTTAAGGAACAGCTTAAAAAGAGAATCCTAATGTGATTTCTTTATAATGGGTGTGTTCCTTATCTTATCCTAATGTCTAAACTCTTCTCCATGGCTGGACCCCCAAATAATATTCCTTTACGTGCTGAAGGGTATCTAGAGAGTGGGATAGGTTTAATAACTGTCCTAACCCTAACACGTACCCTAACCCTAACCCCTACCCTAACCCTAAACCGTACCCTAAACCGAGCCCTAACCCTAACACTAACCCTAACCCTAACCCTAACCCATACCCTACGCCGTACCCGAAGCCCTCCCCGAACCCGTACCCTAAGCCGTACCCGAAGCCTAACCCTAAGCCTAACCCTAACCCTAGTCTACCCTTGACTGCTTCAGCCTCCAATAGATTTCCTAAGCACTAGTGTTTTAAGGAAGAGCTTAAAAAGAGAATCCTAAAGTGATTTCTTTATAATAGGTGTGTTCCTTATCTTATCCTAGTGTCTAAACTCTTCTCCATGGCTGGACCCGAAATAATATTCCTTTACGTGCTAAGGTGTATCTAGAGAGTGGGATAGGTTTAATAAATACCCTAACCCTAACGCGTACCCTAACCCTAACCTCTACCCTAACCCTAACACGTACCCTAATCCTAACCCGTATCCTAAACGGAGCCCTAAGCCTAACACTAACACAAACCCTAACAGTAACCCATACCCTACGCCGTACCCGAAGCCCTCCCCGAACCCGTACCCTAAGCCGTACCCTAAGCCTAACCCTAAGCCTAACCCTAACCCTAGGCTTCCCTTGACTGCTTCTGCCTCCAATAGATTTCCTATGCAATAGTGTTTTAAGGAACAGGTTAAAAAGAGAATCCTAATGTGATTTCTTTATAATGGGTGTGTTCCTTATCTTATCCTAGTGTCTAAACTCTTCTCCATGGCTGGAATCCCAAATAATATTCCTTTACGTGCTAAGGGGTATCCAGAGAGAGGGATAGGTTTAATAACTACCCTAACCCTAACACGTACCCTAACCCTAACCCCTACCCTAAACCTAACACGTACCCTAATCCTAAACCGTACCCTAAACCGAGCCCTAACCCTAACACTAACACTAACCCCAACCCTAACCCATACCCTACGCCGTACCCGAAGCCCTCCCCGAACCCGTACCCTAAGCCGTACCCTAAGCCTAACCCTAAGACTAACCCTAACCCTAGGCTACCCTTGACTGCTTCTGCCTCCAATAGATTTCCTAAGCACTAATGTTTTAAGGAACAGCTTAAAAAGAGAATCCTAATGTGATTTCTTTATAATGGGTGTGTTCCTTATCTTATCCTAGTGTCTAAACTCTTCTCGATGGCTGGAATCCCAAATAATATTCCTTTACGTGCTAAGGGGTATCTAGAGAGAGGGATAGGTTTAATAACTACCCAAACCCTAACGCGTACCCTAACCCTAACCCCTACCCTAACCCTAACACGTACCCTAATCCTAAACCGTACCCTAAACCGAGCCCTAACCCTAACCCTAACCCATACCCTACGCCGTACCCGAAGCCCTCCCCGAACCCGTACCCTAAGCCGTACCCTAAGCCTAACCCTAAGGCTAACCCTAACCCTAGGCTACCCTTGACTGCTTCTGCCTCCAATAGATTTGCTAAGCACTAGTGTTTTAAGGAAGAGCTTAAAAAGAGAATCCTAATGTGATTTCTTTATAATGGGTGTGTTCCTTATCTTATCCTAATGTCTAAACTCCTCTCCATGCCTGGACCCTCAAATAATATTCCTTTACGTGCTGAGGGGTATCTAGAGAGTGGGATAGGTTTAATAACTGCCCTAACCCTAACACGTACCCTAACCCTAACCTCTACCCTAACCCTAACACGTAGCCTAATCCTAACCCGTACCCTAAACGGAGTTCTATCCCTAACACTAACACAAACCCTAACACTAACCCATACCCTACGCCGTACACGAACCCCTCCCCGAACCCGTACCCTAAGCCGTACCCTAAGCCTAACCCTAAGCCTAACCCTAACCCTAGGCCACCCTTGACTGTTTCTGCCTCCAATAGATTTCCTAAGCACTAGTGTTTTAAGGAACAGCTTGAAAAGGGAATCCTAATGTGATTTCTTTATAATGTGTGTGTTCCTTATATTATCTTAGTGTCTAAACTCTTCTCCATGGCTGGACTCCCAAATAATATTCCTTTACGTGCTAAGTGGTATCTAGATAGTGGGCTAGGTTTAATAACTATCGTAACCCTAACGCGTACCCTAACCCTCACCCCTACCCTAACCCTAACACGTACCCTAATACTATCCCGTACACTAAACCGAGCCCTAACCCTAACACTAACACTAACCCTAACCCTAACCCATACCCTACGCCGTACCCGAAGCCCTCCCCGAACCCTTACCCTAAGCCGTGCCCTAACCCTAACCCTAAGCCTAAACCTAACCCTAGGCTACCCTTGACTGCTTCTGCCTCCAATAGATTTCCTAAGCACTAGTGTTTTAAGGAACAGCTTAAAAAGAGAATCCTAATGTGATTTCTTTATAAAGGGTGTGTTCCTTATCTTAGCCTAGTGTCTAAACTCTTCTCCATGGCTGGACCCCCAAATAATATTCCTTTACGTGCTAACGGGTATCTAGAGAGTGGGACAGGTTTAATAACTACCCTAACCCTAATGCGTACCCTAACCCTAACCCCTACCCTAACCCTAACACGTACCCTAATCCTAAGCCGTACACTAAACCGAGCCCTAACACTAACATTAACCCTAACCCTAACCCTAACCCATACCCTACACTGTACCGGAAGCCCTCCCGGAACCCGTACCCTAAGCCGTATCCTAAGCCAAACCTTAAGCCTAACCCTAACCCTAGCCTACCCTTGACTGCTTCTGCCTGCAATAGTTTTCCTAAGCACTAGTGTTTTAAGGAACAGCTTAAAAAGAGAATCCTAATGTGATTTCTTTATAATGGTTGTGTTCCTTATCTTATCCTAGTGTCTAAACTCTTCTCCATGGCTGGACCACCAAATAATATTATTTACGTGCTAAGGGGTATCTAGAGAGTGGGATAGGTTTAATAACTACCCTAACCCAAACACGTACCCTAACCCTAACTCCTACCCTAACCCTAACACGTACCCTAATCCTAAACCGAACCCTAAACCGAGCCCTAACCCTAACACTAACCCTAACCCTTACCCTAACCCATACCCTACGCCGTACCCGAAGCCCTCCCCGAACCCGTACCCTAAGCAGTGCCCTAAGCCTAACCCTAAGCATAACCCTAACCCTAGACTACCCTTGACTGCTTCTGCCTCCAAAACATTTCCTAAGCACTAGTGTTTTAAGGAACAGCTTAAAAAGAGAAAACTAATGTGATTTCTTTATAAAGGGTGTGTTACTTATCTTGGCCTAGTGTCTAAACTCTTCTCCACGGGTGGCCCCCAAATAATATTCCTTCACGTGCTAAGGGGTATCTAGAGAGTGGGATAGTTTTAATAACTACCCTAACCCTAACGCGTACCCTAAATCTAACCCCTACCCTAACCCTAACACGTACCCTAATCCTAACCAATAGCCTAAACCGAGCCCTAACCCTAACACTAACCCTAAACCTAACCCTAACCCATACCCTATGCCGTGCCATATTCCCTCCCCGAACCCATACCCTAAGCCGTACCCTAACCCTAACCCTAAGCCTAACCCTAACCCTGGGCTACCCTTGACTGCTTCTGCCTCCAATAGATTGCCTAAGCACTAGTGTTTTAAGGAACAGCTTAAAAAGAGAATCCTAATGTGATTTCTTTATAATGTGTGTCTTCCTTATCTTATCCTAGTGTCTAAAATCTTCTCCATGGCTGGATCCCCAAATAATATTCCTTTACGTGCTAAGGGGTATCTAGAGAGTGGGATAGGTTTAATAACCCTAACCCTAACACATACCCTAACCCTAACCCCTACCCTAACCCTAACACGTACCCTAATCCTAACCAATACCCTAAACCGAGCCCTAACCCCAACACTACCCCTAACCCTAACCCTAACCCATACCCTACGCCGCACCCGATGCCCTCCCCGAACCCGTACCCTAAGCCGTACCCTAAGCCTAACCCTAAGCCTAACCCTAACCCTAGGCTACCCTTGACTGCTTCTGCCTCCAATAGATTTCCTAAGCACTAGTGTTTTAAGGAACAGCATAAAAAGAGAATCCTAATGTGATTTCTTTATAATGGTTGTGTTCCTTATCTTATCCTAGTGTCTAAACTCTTCTCCATGGCTGGACCACCAAATAATATTCTTTACGTGCTAAGGGGTATCTAGAGAGTGGGATAGGTTTAATAACTACCCTAGCCCTAACACGTACCCTAACCCTAACTCCTACCCTAACCCTAACACGTACCCTAATCCTAATCCGTACCCTAAACCGAGCCCTAACCCTAACACTAACCCTAACACTTACCCTAAACCATACCCTACGCCGTACCCGAAGCCCTCCCCGAACCCGTACCCTAAGCAGTGCCCTAAGCCTAACACTAAGCCTAACCCTAACCCTAGGCTACCCTTGACTGCTTCTGCCTCCAATAGATTTCCTAAGTACTAGTGTTTTAAAGAACAGCTTAAAAAGAGAATCCTAATGTGATTTCTTTATAATGGGTGTGTTCCTTATCTTAGCCTAGTGTCTAAACTCTTCTCCATGGGAGGACCCCCAAATAATATTCCTTTACGTGCTAAGGGGTATCTAGAGAGTGGGATAGGTTTAATAACTACCCTAACCCTAACGCGTACCCTAACTCTAACACCTACCCTAACCCTAACACGTACCCTAATCCTAACCAATACCCTAAACCGAGCCCTAACCCTAACACTAACCCTAACCCTAACCCTAACCCATACCCTACGCCGCACCCGAAGCCCTCCCCGAACCCGTACCCTAAGCAGCAACCTAAGCCTAACCCTAAGCCTAACCCTAACCCTAGGCTACCCTTGACTGCTTCTGCCTCCAATAGATTTCCTAAGCACTAGTGTTTTAAGGAACAGCATAAAAAGAGAATCCTAATGTGATTTCTTTATAATGGTAGTGTTCCTTATCTTATCCTAGTGCCTAAACTCTTCTCCATGGCTGGACCACCAAGTAATATTCTTTACGTGCTAAGGGGTATCTAGAGAGTGGGATAGGTTTAATAACTACCCTAACCCTAACACGTACCCTAACCCTAACTCCTACCATAACCCTAACACGTACCCTAATCCTAAACCGTACCCTAAACCGAGCCCTAACCCTAACACTAACCCTAACCCTTACCCTAAACCATACCCTACGCCGTACCCGAAGCCCTCCCCGAACCCGTACCCTAAGCAGTGCCCTAAGCCTAACCTTAACCCTAGGCTACCCTTGACTGCTTCTGCCTCCAATAGATTTCCTAAGCACTAGTGTTTTAAAGAACAGCTTAAAAAGAGAATCCTAATGTGATTTCTTTATAATGGGTGTGTTCCTTATCTTAGCCTAGTGTCTAAACTCTTCTCCATGGCTGGACCCCCAAATAATATTCCTTTATGTGCAAAGGGGTATCTAGAGAGTGGGATAGGTTTAATAACTACCCTAACCCTAACGCGTACCCTAACTCTAACCCCTACCCTAACCCTAACACGTACCCTAAACCTAAACTGTACCCTAAACCGAGCCCTAACCCTAACACTAACCCTAACCCTAACCCTAACCCATACCCTACGCCGTACCGATAGCCCTCCCCGCACCCGTACCCTAAGCCACACCCTAAGCCTAACCCTAAGCCTAACCCTAACCCTAGGCTACCCTTGACTGCTTCTGCCTCCAATAGATTTCCTAAGCACTAGTGTTTTAAAGAACAGCTTAAAAAGAGAATCCTAATGTGATTTCTTTATAATGTGTGTGTTCCTTATATTATCTTAGTGTCTAAACTCTTCTACATGGCTGGACCCCCAAATAATATTCCTTTACGTGCTAAGGGGTATCTAGAGAGTGGGATACGTTTAATAAATACCCTAACCCTAACGCGTACCCTAACCCTAACCCCTACCCTAACCCTAACACGTACCCTAAACCTAAACTGTACCCTAAACCGAGCCCTAACCCTAACACTAACTCTAATCATAACACTAACCCATACCTTACGCCGTACCCGAAGCCCTCCCCGAACCCGTACCCTAAGCAGTGCCCTAAGCCTAACCCTAACCCTAGGCTACCCTTGACTGCTTCTGCCTCCAATAGATTTCCTAAGCACTAGTGTTTTAAGGAACAGCATAAAAAGAGAATCCTAATGTGATTTATTTATAATGGTTGTGTTCCTTATCTTATCCTAGTGTCTAAACTCTTCTCCATGGCTGGACCACCAAATAATATTCTTTACGTGCTAAGGGGTATCTAGAGAGTGGGATAGGTTTAATAACTACCCTAGCCCTAACACGTATCCTAACCCTAACTCCTACCCTAACCCTAACACGTACCCTAATCCTAATCCGTACCCTAAACCGAGCCCTAACCCTAACACTAACCCTAACCCTTACCCTAAACCATACCCTACGCCGTACCCGAAGCCCTCCCCGAACCCGTACCCTAAGCAGTGCCCTAAGCCTAACCCTAAGCCTAACCCTAACCCTAGGCTACCCTTGACTGCTTCTGCCTCCAATAGATTTCCTAAGCACTAGTGTTTTAAAGAACAGCTTAAAAAGAGAATCCTAATGTGATTTCTTTATAATGGGTGTGTTCCTTATCTTAGCCTAGTGTCTAAACTCTTCTCCATGGCTGGACCCCCAAATAATATTCCTTTATGTGCAAAGGGGTATCTAGAGAGTGGGATAGGTTTAATAACTACCCTAACCCTAACGCGTACCCTAACTCTAACCCCTACCCTAACCCTAACACGTACCCTAAACCTAAACTGTACCCTAAACCGAGCCCTAACCCTAACACTAACCCTAACCCTAACCCTAACCCATACCCTACGCCGTACCGATAGCCCTCCCCGCACCCGTACCCTAAGCCACACCCTAAGCCTAACCCTAAGCCTAACCCTAACCCTAGGCTACCCTTGACTGCTTCTGCCTCCAATAGATTTCCTAAGCACTAGTGTTTTAAGGAACAGCATAAAAAGAGAATCCTAATGTGATTTATTTATAATGGTTGTGTTCCTTATCTTATCCTAGTGTCTAAACTCTTCTCCATGGCTGGACCACCAAATAATATTCTTTACGTGCTAAGGGGTATCTAGAGAGTGGGATAGGTTTAATAACTACCCTAGCCCTAACACGTACCCTAACCCTAACTCCTACCCTAACCCTAACACGTACCCTAATCCTAATCCGTACCCTAAACCGAGCCCTAACCCTAACACTAACCCTAACCCTTACCCTAAACCATACCCTACGCCGTACCCGAAGCCCTCCCCGAACCCGTACCCTAAGCAGTGCCCTAAGCCTAACCCTAAGCCTAACCCTAACCCTAGGCTACCCTTGACTGCTTCTGCCTCCAATAGATTTCCTAAGCACTAGTGTTTTAAAGAACAGCTTAAAAAGAGAATCCTAATGTGATTTCTTTATAATGGGTGTGTTCCTTATCTTATCCTAGTGTCTAAACTCTTCTCCATGGCTGGTCCCCAAATAATATTCCTTTATGTGCAAAGGGGTATCTAGAGAGTGGGATAGGTTTAATAACTACCCTAACCCTAACGCGTACCCTAACTCTAACCCCTACCCTAACCCCAACACGAACCCTAATCCTAACCAATACCCTAAACCGAGCCCTAACCCTAACACTAACCCTAACCCTAACCCTAACCCATACCCTACGCCGCACCCGAAGCCCTCCCCGAACCCGTACCCTAAGCAGTAACCTAAGCCTAACCCTAAGCCTAACCCTAACCCTAGGCTACCCTTGACTGCTTCTGCCTCCAATAGATTTCCTAAGCACTAGTGTTTTAAGGAACAGCTTAAACAGAGAATCCTAATGTGATTTCTTTATAATGGGTGTGTTCCTTATATTATCTTAGTGTCTAAACTCTTCTCCATGGCTGGACCCCCAAATAATATTCCTTTACGTGCTAAGGGGTATCTAGAGAGTGGGATACGTTTAATAAATACCCTAACCCTAACGCGTACCCTAACCCTAACCCCTACCCTAACCCTAACACGTACCCTAAACCTAAACTGTACCCTAAACCGAGCCCTAACCCTAACACTAACTCTAACCATAACACTAACCCATACCTTACGCCGTACCCGAAGCCCTCCCCGAACCCGTACCCTAAGCAGTGCCCTAAGCCTAACCCTAACCCTAGGCTACCCTTGACTGCTTCTGCCTCCAATAGATTTCCTAAGCACTAGTGTTTTAAGGAACAGCATAAAAAGAGAATCCTAATGTGATTTCTTTATAATGTGAGTCTTCCTTATCTTATCCTAGTGTCTAAACTCTTCTCCATGGCTGGACCACCAAATAATATTCTTTACGTGCTAAGGGGTATCTAGAGAGTGGGATAGGTTTAATAACTACCCTAACCCAAACACGTACCCTAACCCTAACTCCTACCCTAACCCTAACACGTACCCTAATCCTAAACCGTACCCTAAACCGAGCCCTAACCCTAACACTAACCCTAACCCTAACCCTAGCCCATACCCTACGCCGCACCCGAAGCCCTCCCCGAACCCGTACCCTAAGCCGTACCCTAAGCCTAACCCTAAGCCTAACCCTAACCCTAGGCTACCCTTGACTGCTTCTGCCTCCAATAAATTTCCTAAGCACTAGTGTTTTAAGGAACAGCATAAAAAGAGAATCCTAATGTGATTTCTTTATAATGTGTGTCTTCCTTATCTTATCCTAGTGTCTAAACACTTCTCCATGGCTGGACCACCAAATAATATTGTTTACGTGCTAAGGGGTATCTAGAGAGTGGGATAGGTTTAATAACTACCCTAACCCTAACTCTTACCCTAACCCTAACACGTAACCTAATCCTAAACCGTACCCTAAACCGAGCCCTAACCCTAATACTAACCCTAACCCTTACCCTAACCCATACCCTACGCCGTACCCGAAGCCCTCCCCGAACCCGTACCCTAAGCAGTGCCCTAAGCCTAACCCTAAGCCTAACCCTAACCCTAGGCTACCCTTGACTGCTTCTGCCTCCAATAGATTTCCTAAGCACTAGTGTTTTAAAGAACAGCTTAAAAAGAGAATCCTAATGTGAATTCTTTATAATGGGTGTGTTCCTTATCTTATCCTAGTGTCTAAAGTCTTCTCCATGGCTGGATCCCCAAATAATTTTCCTTTATGTGCTCAGGGGTATCTAGAGAGTGGGATAGGTTTAATAACTACCCTAACCCTAACACGTACCCTAACCCTAACCCCTACCCTAACCCTCACACGTACCCTAATCCTAAACCGTACCCTAAACCGAGCCCTAACCCTAACACTAACCCAAACCCTAACACTAACCCATACCCTACGCCGTACCCGAAGCCTTCCCCTAACCCGTACCCTAAGCCGTACCCTAAGCCTAACCCTAAGCCTAACCCTAGCCCTAGGCTACCCTAGACTGCTTCTGCCTCCAATAGATTTCCTAAGCACTAGTGTTTTAAGGAACAGTTTAAAAAGAGAATCCTAATGTGATTTCTTTATAATGGGTGTGTTCCTTATCTTATCCTAGTGTCTAAACTCGTCTCCATGGCTGGACCTCCAAATAATATTCCTTTACGTGCTAAGGGGTATCTAGAGAGTGGGATAGGTTTAATCACTACCCTAACCCTACCGCGTACCCTAGCCCTAACCCCTACCCTAACGCTAACACGTACCCTAAACCGTGCCCTAACCCTAACACTAAACATAACCCTAATCCTAACCCATACCCTATGCCGTACCCGAAACCCTCCACGAACCCGTACCGTAAGCCGTACCCTAACGCTAACCCTAAGCCTAACCGTAACCCTAGGCTACCCTTGACTGCTTCTGCCTCCAATAGATTTTCTAAGCACTAGCGTTTTAAGGAAGAGCTTAAAAAGAGAATCCTAATGTGATTTCTTTATAATGGGGGTATTCCTTATCTTATCCTAGTGTCTAAACTCATCTCCATGGCTGGACCTCCAAATAATATTCCTTTACGTGCTAAGGGGTATCTAGAGAGTGGGATAGGTTTAATAACTACACTAACCCTAATGCGTACCCTAACCCTAACCCCTACCGTAACCCTAACACGTACCCTAATCCTAACCAATAACTTAAACCGAGCACTAACCCTAACACTAAACCTAACCCTAACCCTAACCCATACCCTACGCTGTACCCGAAGCCCTCCCAGAAACCGTACCCTAAGCCGTACCCTAAGCCTAACCCTAAGCCTAACCCTAATCCTAGGCTACCCTTGACAGCTTCTGCATCCAATAGATTTCCTAAGCACTAGTGTTTTAAGGAACAGCTTAAAAAGAGAATCCTAATGTGATTTCTTTATAATGGGTATGTTCCTTATCTTATCCTAGTGTCTAAACTTTTCTCCATGGCTGGAACCCCAAATAATATTCCTTTACGTGCTAAGGGGTATCTAGAGAGTGGGATAGGTTTAATAACTACCCTAACCCTAACGCGTACCCTAACCCTAACCCCTATCCTAACACTAACACGTACCCTAATCCTAACCCGTACCCTAACCCGAGCCCTAACCCTAACCCTAACACTAACCCTAACCCTAACCCATACCGTACGCCGTACCCGAAACCCTACCCGAAGCCATACCCTAAGCTGTACCCTAAGCCTAAACCTAAGCCTATCCCTAACCCTAGGCTACCCTTGAATGCTTCTGCCTCCAATAGATTTCCTAAGCACTAGTGTTTTAAGGAACAGCTTAAAAAGAGAATCCTAATGTGATTTCTTTATAATGGGTGTGTTCCTTATCTTATCCTAGTGTCTAAACTCTTCTCCATGGCTGGACCCCCAAATAATATTCCTTTACGTGCTAAGGGGTATCTAGAGAGTGGGATAGGTTTAATAACTACCCTAACCCTAATGCGTACCCTAACCTTAACCCCTAGCCTAACCCTAACACGTACCCTAATCCTAACCCGTACCCTAAACGGAGCCCTAACCCTAACACTAACCCAAACCCTAACCCTAACCCATACCATACGCCGTACCCGAAGCCCTCCCCGAACCCGTACCCTAAGCCGTACCCGAAGCCTAACCCTAAGCCTAACCCTAACCCTAGGCTACCCTTGACTGCTTCTGCCTCCAATAGATTTCCTAAGCACTAGTGTTTTCAAGAACAGCTTAAAAAGAGAATCCTAATGTGATTTCTTTATAATGGGTGTGTTCCTTATCTTATCCTAGTGTCTAAATTCTTCTCCATGGCTGGACCACCAAATAATATTATTTACGTGCTAAGGGGTATCTAGAGAGTGGGATAGGTTTAATAACTACCCTAACCCAAACACGTACCCTAACCCTAACTCCTACCCTAACACTAACACGTATCCTAATCCTAAACCGTACCCTAAACCGAGCCCTAACCCTAACACTAACCCTAACCCTTACCCTAACCCATACCCTACGCCGTACCCGAAGCCCTCCCCGAACCCGTACCCTAAGCAGGGCCCTAAGCCTAACCCTAAGCCTAACCCTAACCCTAGGCTACCCTTGACTGCTTCTGCCTCCAATAAATTTCCTAAGCACTAGTGTTTTAAAGAACAGCTTAAAAAGAGAATCCTAATGTGATTTCTTTATAATGTGTGTGTTCCTTATATTATCTTAGTGTCTAAACTCTTCTCCATGGCTGGACCCTCAAATAATATTCCTTTACATGCTAAGGGGTATCTAGAGAGTTGGATAGGTTTAATAACTACCCTAACCCTAACGTGTACCCTAACCCTAACCCCTACCCTAACCCTAACACGTACCCTAAACCTAAACTGTACCCTAAACCGAGCCCTAACCCTAACACTAACTCTAACCCTAACACTAACCCATACCCTACGCCGTACCCGAAGCCCTCCCCGAACCCGTAACCTAAGCCATACCCTTAGCCTAACCCTAAGCCTAACCCTAACACTAGGCTACTCTTGACTGCTTCTGCCCCCAATAAATTTCCTAAGCACTAGTGTTTTAAGGAACAGCTTATAAAGAGAATCCTAATGTGATTTCTTTATAAAGGGTGTGTTACTTATCTTAGCCTAGTGTCTAAACTCTTCTCCATGGCTGGACCCCCAAATAATATTCCTTTACGTGCTAAGGGGTATCTAGAGAGTGAGATAGGTTTAATAACTACACTAACCTTAATGCGTACTCTAACCCTAACCCCTACCCTAACCCTAACACGTACTCTAAATCCTAACCAATACCCTAAACCGAGCCCTAACCCCAACACTAACCCTAACCCTAACCCTAACCCATACCCTACGCCGTACCCGAAGCCCTCCCCGAACCCGTACTCTAATTCGCACCCTAAGCCTAACCCTAAGCCTAACCCTAACCCTAGGCTACCCTTGACTGCTTCTGCCTCCAATAGATTTCCTAAGCACTAGTGTTTTAAGGAACAGCTTAAAAAGAGAATCCTAATGTGATTTCTTTATAATGGGTGTGTTCCTTATCTTATCCTAGTGTCTAAACTCTTCTCCATGGCTGGACCCCCAAATAATATTCCTTTATGTGCAAAGGGGTATCTGGAGAGTGGGATAGGTTTAATAACTACCCTAACCCTAACGCGTACCCTAACTCTAACCCCTACCCTAACCCTACCACGTACCCTAATCCTAACCAATACCCTAAACCGAGCCCTAACCCTAACACTAACCCTAACCCTAACCCTAACCCATACCCTACGCCGTACCGATAGCCCTCCCCGCACCCGTACCCTAAGCCACACCCTAAGCCTAACCCTAAGCCTAACCCTAACCCTAGGCTACCCTTGACAGCTTCTGCCTCCAATAGATTTCCTAAGCACTAGTGTTTTAAGGAACAGCTTAAAAAGAGAATCCTAATGTGATTTCTTTATAATGGTTGTGTTCCTTATCTTATCCTAGTGTCTAAACTCTTCTCCATGGCTGGACCACCAAATAATATTATTTACGTGCAAAGGGGTATCTATAGAGTGGGATAGGTTTAATAACTACCCTAACCCTAACACGTACCCTAACCCTAACTCCTACCCTAACCCTAACACGTACCCTAATCCTAAACCGTACCCTAAACCGAGCCCTAACCCTAACACTAACCCTAACACTTACCCTAACCCATACCCTACGCCGTACACGAAGCCCTCCCCGAACCCGTACCCTAAGCAGTGCCCTAAGCCTAACCCTAAGCCTAACCCTAACCCTAGGCTACCCTTGACTGCTTCTGCCTCCAATAGATTTCCTAAGCAATAGTGTTTTAAAGAACAGCTTAAAAAGAGAATCCTAATGTGATTTCTTTATAATGGGTGTGTTCCTTATCTTATCCTAGTGTCTAAATTCTTCTCCATGGCTGGACCACCAAATAATATTATTTACGTGCTAAGGGGTATCTAGAGAGTGGGATAGGTTTAATAACTACCCTAACCCGAACACGTACCCTAACCCTAACTCCTACCCTAACCCTAACACGTACCCTAATCCTAAACCGTACCCTAAACCGAGTCCTAACCCTAACCCTTACCCTAATCCATACCCTACGCCGTACCCGAAGCCCTCCCCGAACCCGTACCCTAAGCAGTGCCCTAAGCCTCACCCTAAGCCTAACCCTAACCCTAGGCTACCCTTGACTGCTTCTGCCTCCAATAGATTTCCTAAGCACTAGTGTTTTAAGGAACAGTTTAAAAAGAGAATCCTAATGTGATTTCTTTATAATGGGTGTGTTCCTTATCTTATCCTAGTGTCTAAACTCTTCTCCATGGCTGGACCTCCAAATAATATTCCTTTACGTGCTAGGGGGTATCTAGAGAGTGGGATAGGTTTAATCACTACCCTAACCCTACCGCGTACCCTAACCGTAACCCCTACCCTAACCCTAACACGTACCCTAATCCTAACCAATACCCTAAAACGAGCCCTAACCCTAACACTAACACTAACCCTAACCCAAACCCTACGCCGTACCCGAAGCCCTCCCCGAACCCGTACCCTAAGCCGTACCCTAAGCCGTACCCTAAGCCTAAACCTAACCCTAGGCTACCCTTGACTGCTTCTGCCTCCAATAGATTTTCTAAGCAATAGTGTTTTAAGGAACAGCATAAAAAGAGAATCCTAATGAGATTTCTTTATAATGGTTGTGTTCCTTATCTTATCCTAGTGTCTAAACTCTTCTCCATGGCTGGACCCCAAAATAATATTCCTTTACGTGCTAAGGTGTATCTAGAGAGTGAGATAGATTTAATAACAAACCTAACTCTAACGCGTACCCTATCCCTAACCCCTACCCTAACGCTAACACGTACCCTAAACCGAGCCCTAACCCTAACACTAACCATAACCCTAATCCTAACACATACCCTATGCCGTACCCGAAACCCTCCCCGAACCCGTACCCTAAGCCGTACCCTAACGCTAACCCTAAGCCTAACCGTAACCCTAGGCTACCCTTGACTGCTTCTGCCTCCAATAGATTTTCTAAGCACTTGTGTTTTAAGGAACAGCTTAAAAAGAGAATCCTAATGTGATTTCTTTATAATCGGGGTGTTCCTTATCTTATCCTAGTGTCTAAACTCTTCTCCATGGCTGGACCTCCAAATAATATTCCTTTATGTGCTAAGGGGTATCTAGAGAGTGGGATAGGTTTAATAACTACACTAACCCTAATGCGTACCCTAACCCTAACACCTACCCTTACACTAACACGTACCCTAATCCTAACCCGTACCCTAAACTGAGCCCTAACCCTAACCCTAACACTAACCCTAACACTAACCCATACCGTACGCCGTACCCGAAGCCCTCCCCGAAGCCATACCCTAAGCTGTACCCTAAGCCTAAACCTAAGCCTAACCCTAACCCTAGACTACCCTTGAATGCTTCTGCCTCCAATAGATTTCCTAAGCACTAGTGTTTTAAGGAACAGCTTAAAAAGAGAATCCTAATGTGATTTCTTTATAAAGGGTGTGTTCCTTATCTTAGCCTAGTGTCTAAACTCTTCTCCATGGCTGGACCCGCAAATAATATTCCTTTACGTGCTAAGGGGTATCTAGAGAGTGGGATAGGTTTAATAACTACCGTAACCCTAATGCGTACCCTAACCCTAACCCCTACCCTAACCCTAACACGTACCCTAATCCTAAGCCGTTCACTAAACCGAGCCCTAACACTAACATTAACCCTAACCCTAACCCTAACCCATACCCTACACCGTACCCGAAGCCCTCCCCGAACCCGTACCCTAAGCCGTATCCTAAGCCTAACCTTAAGCCTAACCCTAACCCTAGCCTACCCTTGACTGCTTCTGCCTCCAATAGATTTCCTAAGCACTAGTGTTTTAAGGAACAGCTTAAAAAGAGAATCCTAATGTGATTTCTTTATAATGTGTGTGTTCCTTATCTTATCCTAGTGTCTAAACTCTTCTCCATGGCTGGACCTCCAAATAATATTCCTTTACGTGCTAAGGGGTATCTAGGGAGTGGGATAGGTTTAATAACTACCCTAACCCTAACGCGTACCCTAACCCTAACCCCTACCCTAACCCTAACACGTACCCTAATCCTAACCAATACCCTAAACCGAGCCCTAACCCCAACACTAACCCTAACCCTAACCCTAACCCATACCCTACGCCGTACCGAAAGCCCTCACCGAACCCGTACCCTAATTCGCACCCTAAGCCTATCCCTAAGCCTAACCCTAACCCTAGGCTACCCTTGACTGCTTCTGCCTCCAATAGATTTCCTAAGCCCTAGTGTTTTAAGGAACAGCTTAAAAAGAGAATCCTAATGTGATTTCTTTATAATGGGTGTGTTCCTTATCTTATCCTAGTGTCTAAACTCTTCTCCATGGCTGGACCCCCAAATAATATTCCTTTATGTGCAAAGGGGTATCTAGAGAGTGGGATAGGTTTAATAACTACCCTAACCCTAACGCGTACCCTAACTCTAACCCCTACCCTAACCCTAACACGTACCCTAATCCTAACCAATACCCTAAACCGAGCCCTAACCCTAACACTAACCCTAACCCTAACCCTAACCCATACCCTACGCCGTACCGATAGCCCTCCCCGCACCCGTACCCTAAGCCACACCCTAAGCCTAACCCTAAGCCTAACCCTAACCCTAGGCTACCCTTGACTGCTTCTGCCTCCAATAGATTTCCTAAGCAGTAGTGTTTTAAGGAACAGCTTAAAAAGAGAATCCTAATGTGATTTCTTTATAATGTGTGTGTTCCTTATATTATCTTAGTGTCTAAACTCTTCTCCATGGCTGGACCCCCAAATAATATTCCTTTATATGCTAAGGGGTATCTAGAGAGTGGGATAGGTTTAATAACTACCCTAACCCTAACGCGTACCCTAACCCTAACCCCTACCCTAACCCTAACACGTACCCTAAACCTAAACTGTACCCTAAACCGAGCCCTAACCCTAACACTAACTCTAACCCTAACACTAACCCATACCCTACGCCGTACCCGAAGCCCTCCCCGAACCCGTAACTTAAGCCGTACCCTTAGACTAACCCTAAGCCTAACCCTAACACTAGGCTACCCTTGACTGCTTCTGCCCCCAATAGATTTCCTAAGCACTAGTGTTTTAAGGAACAGCTTAAAAAGAGAATCGTAATGTGATTTCTTTATAAAGGGTGTGTTCCTTATCTTAGCCTAGTGTCTAAACTCTTCTCCATGGCTGGACCCCCAAATAATATTCCTTTACGTGCTAAGGGGTATCTAGAGAGTGAGATAGGTTTAATAACTACACTAACCCTAACGCGTACCCTAACTCTAACCCCTACCCTAACCCTAACACGTACCCTAATCCTAACCAATACCCTAAACCGAGCCCTAACCCTAACACTAACCCTAACACTAACCCTAACCCATACACTACGCCGTACCGATAGCCCTCCCCGAACCCGTACCCTAAGCCGCAGCCTAAGCCTAACACTAACCCTAGGCTACCCTTGACAGCTTCTGCCTCCAATAGATTTCCTAAGCACTAGTGTTTTAAGGAACAGCTTAAAAAGAGAATCCTAATGTGATTTCTTTATAATGGTTGTGTTCCTTATCTTATCCTAGTGTCTAAACTCTTCTCCATGGCTCGACCACCAAATAATATTATTTACGTGCTAAGGGGTATCTAGAGAGTGGGATAGGTTTAATAACTACCCTAACCCAAACACGTACCCTAACCCTAACTCCTACCCTAACCCTAACACGTACCCTAATCCTAAACCGTACCCTACACCGAGCCCTAACCCTAACACTAACCCTAACCCTTACCCTAACCCATACCCTACGCCGTACCCGAAGCCCTCCCCGAACCCGTACCCTAAGCAGTGCCCTAAGCCTAACCCTAAGCCTAACCCTAACCCTAGGCTACCGTTGACTGCTTCTGCCTCCAATAGATTTCCTAAGCACTAGTGTTTTAAAGAACAGCTTAAAAAGAGAATCCTAATGTGATTTCTTTATAATGGGTGTGTTACTTATCTTATCCTAGTGTCTAAACTCTTCTCCATGGCTGGACCACCAAATAATATTATTTACGTGCTAAGGGGTATCTAGAGAGTGGGATAGGTTTAATAACTACACTAACCCAAACACGTACCCTAACCCTACCTCCTACCCTAACCCTAACACGTACCCTAATCCTAAACCGTACCCTAAACCGAGCCCTAACCCTAACACTAACCCTAACCCTTACCCTAACCCATACCCTACGCCGTACCCGAAGCCCTCCGCGAACCCGGACCCTAAGCAGTGCCCTAAGCCTAACCCTAAGCCTAACCCTAACCCTAGGCTACCCTTGACTGCTTCTGCCTCCAATAGATTTCCTAAGCACTAGTGTTTTAAAGAACAGCTTAAAAAGAGAATCCTAATGTGATTTCTTTATAATGGGTGTGTTCCTTATCTTATCCTAGTGTCTAAACTCTTCTCCATGGCTGGTCCCCAAATAATATTCCTTTATGTGCAAAGGGGTATCTAGAGAGTGGGATAGGTTTAATAACTACCCTAACCCTAACGCGTACCCTAACTCTAACCCCTACCCTAACCCCAACACGAACCCTAATCCTAACCAATACCCTAAACCGAGCCCTAACCCTAACACTAACCCTAACCCTAACCCTAACCCATACCCTACGCCGTACCGATAGCCCTCTCCGCACCCGTACCCTAAGCCACACCCTAATCCTAACCCTAAGCCTAACCCTAACCCTAGGCTACCCTTGACTGCTTCTGCCTCCAATAGATTTCCTAAGCACTAGTGTTTTAAGGAACAGCTTAAACAGAGAATCCTAATGTGATTTCTTTATAATGTGTGTGTTCCTTATATTATCTTAGTGTCTAAACTCTTCTCCATGGCTGGACCCCCAAATAATATTCCTTTACGTGCTAAGGGGTATGTAGAGAGTGGGATAGGTTTAATAACTACGCTAACCCTAACGCGTACCCTAACCCTAACCCCTACCCTAACCCTAACACGTACCCTAAACCTAAACTGTACCCTAAACCGAGCCATAACCCTAACACTAACTCTAACCCTAACACTAACCCATACCCTACGCCGTACCCGAAGCCCTCCCCGAACCCGTACCCTAAGCCATACCCTTAGCCTAACCCTAAGCCTAACCCTAACACTAGGCTACTCTTGACTGCTTCTGCCCCCAATAGATTTCCTAAGCACTAGTGTTTTAAGGAACAGCTTATAAAGAGAATCCTAATGTGATTTCTTTATAAAGGGTGTGTTCCTTATCTTAGCCTAGTGTCTAAACTCTTCTCCATGGCTGGACCACCAAATAATATTATTTACGTGCTAAGGGTTATCTAGAGAGTGGGATAGGTTTAATAACTACCCTAACCCAAACACGTACCCTAACCCTAACTCCTACCCTAACCCTAACACGTACCCTAATCCTAAACCGTACCCTAAACCGAGCCCTAACCCTAACACTAACCCTAACCCTAACCCTAGCCCATACCCTACGCCGCACCCGAAGCCCTCCCCGAAACCGTACCCTAAGCCGTACCCTAAGCCTAACCCTAAGCCTAACCCTAACCCTAGGCTACCCTTGACTGCTTCTGCCTCCAATAAATTTCCTAAGCACTAGTGTTTTAAGGAACAGCATAAAAAGAGAATCCTAATGTGATTTCTTTATAATGTGTGTCTTCCTTATCTTATCCTAGTGTCTAAACTCTTCTCCATGGCTGGACCACCAAATAATATTGTTTACGTGCTAAGGGGTATCTAGAGAGTGGGATAGGTTTAATAACTACCCTAACCCTAACTCTTGCCCTAACCCTAACACGTAACCTAATCCTAAACCGTACCCTAAACCGAGCCCTAACCCTAATACTAACCCTAACCCTTACCCTAACCCATACCCTACGCCGTACCCGAAGCCCTCCCCGAACCCGTACCCTAAGCAGTGCCCTAAGCCTAACCCTAAGCCTAACCCTAACCCTAGGCTACCCTTGACTGCTTCTGCCTCCAATAGATTTCCTAAGCACTAGTGTTTTAAAGAACAGCTTAAAAAGAGAATCCTAATGTGAATTCTTTATAATGGGTGTGTTCCTTATCTTATCCTAGTGTCTAAAGTCTTCTCCATGGCGGGATCCCCAAATAATTTTCCTTTATGTGCTCAGGGGTATCTAGAGAGTGGGATAGGTTTAATAACTACCCTAACCCTAACACGTACCCTAACCCTAACCCCTACCCTAACCCTAACACGTACCCTAATCCTAAACCGTACCCTAAACCGAGCCCTAACCCTAACACTAACCCAAACCCTAACACTAACCCATACCCTACGCCGTACCCGAAGCCTTCCCCTAACCCGTACCCTAAGCCGTACCCTAAGCCTAACCCTAAGCCTAACCCTAGCCCTAGGCTACCCTAGACTGCTTCTGCCTCCAATAGATTTCCTAAGCACTAGTGTTTTAAGGAACAGTTTAAAAAGAGAATCCTAATGTGATTTCTTTATAATGGGTGTGTTCCTTATCTTATCCTAGTGTCTAAACTCGTCTCCATGGCTGGACCTCCAAATAATATTCCTTTACGTGCTAAGGGGTATCTAGAGAGTGGGATAGGTTTAATCACTACCCTAACCCTACCGCGTACCCTAGCCCTAACCCCTATCCTAACGCTAACACGTACCCTAAACCGTGCCCTAACCCTAACACTAAACATAACCCTAATCCTAACCCATACCCTATGCCGTACCCGAAACCCTCCACGAACCCGTACCCTAAGCCGTACCCTAACGCTAACCCTAAGCCTAACCGTAACCCTAGGCTACCCTTGACTGCTTCTGCCTCCAATAGATTTTCTAAGCACTAGCGTTTTAAGGAAGAGCTTAAAAAGAGAATCCTAATGTGATTTCTTTATAATGGGGGTATTCCTTATCTTATCCTAGTGTCTAAACTCATCTCCATGGCTGGACCTCCAAATAATATTCCTTTACGTGCTAAGGGGTATCTAGAGAGTGGGATAGGTTTAATAACTACACTAACCCTAATGCGTACCCTAACCCTAACCCCTACCGTAACCCTAACACGTACCCTAATCCTAACCAATAACTTAAACCGAGCACTAACCCTAACACTAAACCTAACCCTAACCCTAACCCATACCCTACGCTGTACCCGAAGCCCTCCCAGAAACCGTACCCTAAGCCGTACCCTAAGCCTAACCCTAAGCCTAACCCTAATCCTAGGCTACCCTTGACAGCTTCTGCATCCAATAGATTTCCTAAGCACTAGTGTTTTAAGGAACAGCTTAAAAAGAGAATCCTAATGTGATTTCTTTATAATGGGTATGTTCCTTATCTTATCCTAGTGTCTAAACTTTTCTCCATGGCTGGAACCCCAAATAATATTCCTTTACGTGCTAAGGGGTATCTAGAGAGTGGGATAGGTTTAATAACTACCCTAACCCTAACGCGTACCCTAACCCTAACCCCTATCCTAACACTAACACGTACCCTAATCCTAACCCGTACCCTAACCCGAGCCCTAACCCTAACCCTAACACTAACCCTAACCCTAACCCATACCGTACGCCGTACCCGAAACCCTCCCCGAAGCCATACCCTAAGCTGTACCCTAAGCCTAAACCTAAGCCTATCCCTAACCCTAGGCTACCCTTGAATGCTTCTGCCTCCAATAGATTTCCTAAGCACTAGTGTTTTAAGGAACAGCTTAAAAAGAGAATCCTAATGTGATTTCTTTATAATGGGTGTGTTCCTTATCTTATCCTAGTGTCTAAACTCTTCTCCATGGCTCGACCCCCAAATAATATTCCTTTACGTGCTAAGGGGTATCTAGAGAGTGGGATAGGTTTAATAACTACCCTAACCCTAATGCGTACCCTAACCTTAACCCCTAGCCTAACCCTAACACGTACCCTAATCCTAACCCGTACCCTAAACGGAGCCCTAACCCTAACACTAACCCAAACCCTAACCCTAACCCATACCATACGCCGTACCCGAAGCCCTCCCCGAACCCGTACCCTAAGCCGTACCCTTAGCCTAACCCTAAGCCTAACCCTAACCCTAGGCTACCCTTGACTGCTTCTGCCTCCAATAGATTTCCTAAGCACTAGTGTTTTCAAGAACAGCTTAAAAAGAGAATCCTAATGTGATTTCTTTATAATGGGTGTGTTCCTTATCTTATCCTAGTGTCTAAATTCTTCTCCATGGCTGGACCACCAAATAATATTATTTACGTGCTAAGGGGTATCTAGAGAGTGGGATAGGTTTAATAACTACCCTAACCCAAACACGTACCCTAACCCTAACTCCTACCCTAACCCTAACACGTATCCTAATCCTAAACCGTACCCTAAACCGAGCCCTAACCCTAACACTAACCCTAACCCTTACCCTAACCCATACCCTACGCCGTACCCGAAGCCCTCCCCGAACCCGTAACCTAAGCCATACCCTTAGCCTAACCCTAAGCCTAACCCTAACACTAGGCTACTCTTGACTGCTTCTGCCCCCAATAAATTTCCTAAGCACTAGTGTTTTAAGGAACAGCTTATAAAGAGAATCCTAATGTGATTTCTTTATAAAGGGTGTGTTACTTATCTTAGCCTAGTGTCTAAACTCTTCTCCATGGCTGGACCCCCAAATAATATTCCTTTACGTGCTAAGGGGTATCTAGAGAGTGAGATAGGTTTAATAACTACACTAACCTTAATGCGTACTCTAACCCTAACCCCTACCCTAACCCTAACACGTACTCTAAATCCTAACCAATACCCTAAACCGAGCCCTAACCCCAACACTAACCCTAACCCTAACCCTAACCCATACCCTACGCCGTACCCGAAGCCCTCCCCGAACCCGTACTCTAATTCGCACCCTAAGCCTAACCCTAAGCCTAACCCTAACCCTAGGCTACCCTTGACTGCTTCTGCCTCCAATAGATTTCCTAAGCACTAGTGTTTTAAGGAACAGCTTAAAAAGAGAATCCTAATGTGATTTCTTTATAATTGGTGTGTTCCTTATCTTATCCTAGTGTCTAAACTCTTCTCCATGGCTGGACCCCCAAATAATATTCCTTTATGTGCAAAGGGGTATCTAGAGAGTGGGATAGGTTTAATAACTACCCTAACCCTAACGCGTACCCTAACTCTAACCCCTACCCTAACCCTACCACGTACCCTAATCCTAACCAATACCCTAAACCGAGCCCTAACCCTAACACTAACCCTAACCCTAACCCTAACCCATACCCTACGCCGTACCGATAGCCCTCCCCGCACCCGTACCCTAAGCCACACCCTAAGCCTAACCCTAAGCCTAACCCTAACCCTAGGCTACCCTTGACAGCTTCTGCCTCCAATAGATTTCCTAAGCACTAGTGTTTTAAGGAACAGCTTAAAAAGAGAATCCTAATGTGATTTCTTTATAATGGTTGTGTTCCTTATCTTATCCTAGTGTCTAAACTCTTCTCCATGGCTGGACCACCAAATAATATTATTTACGTGCAAAGGGGTATCTATAGAGTGGGATAGGTTTAATAACTACCCTAACCCTAACACGTACCCTAACCCTAACTCCTACCCTAACCCTAACACGTACCCTAATCCTAAACCGTACCCTAAACCGAGCCCTAACCCTAACACTAACCCTAACACTTACCCTAACCCATACCCTACGCCGTACACGAAGCCCTCCCCGAACCCGTACCCTAAGCAGTGCCCTAAGCCTAACCCTAAGCCTAACCCTAACCCTAGGCTACCCTTGACTGCTTCTGCCTCCAATAGATTTCCTAAGCAATAGTGTTTTAAAGAACAGCTTAAAAAGAGAATCCTAATGTGATTTCTTTATAATGGGTGTGTTCCTTATCTTATCCTAGTGTCTAAATTCTTCTCCATGGCTGGACCACCAAATAATATTATTTACGTGCTAAGGGGTATCTAGAGAGTGGGATAGGTTTAATAACTACCCTAACCCGAACACGTACCCTAACCCTAACTCCTACCCTAACCCTAACACGTACCCTAATCCTAAACCGTACCCTAAACCGAGCCCTAACCCTAACACTAACCCTAACCCTTACCCTAACCCATAACCTACGCCGTACCCGAAGCCCTCCCCGAACCCGTACCCTAAACAGTGCCCTAAGCCTAACCCTAAGCCTAACCCTAACCCTAGGCTACCCTTGACTGCTTCTGCCTCCAATAGATTTCCTAAGCACTAGTGTTTTAAAGAACAGCTTAAAAAGAGAATCCTAATGTGATTTCTTTATAATGGGTGTGTTCCTTATCTTATCCTAGTGGCTAAACTCTTCTCCATGGCTGGTCCCCAAATAATATTCCTTTATGTGCAAAGGGGTATCTAGAGAGTGGGATAGGTTTAATAACTACCCTAACCCTAACGCGTACCCTAACTCTAACCCCTACCCTAACCCTAACACGTAACCTAATCCTAACCAATACCCTAAACCGAGCCCTAACCCTAACACTACCCCTAACCCTAACCCTAACCCATACCCTAGGCCGTACCTGAAGCACTCCCCGAACTCGTAACCTAAGCCGTACCCTAAGCCTAACCCTAAGCCTAAAGCTAACCCTAGGCTTCCCTTGACTGCTTCTGCCTCCAGTAGATTTCCTATGCAATAGTGTTTTAAAGAACAGGTTAAAAAGAGAATCCTAATGTGATTTCTTTATAATGGGTGTGTTCCTTATCTTATCCTAGTGTCTAAACTCTTCTCGATGGCTGGAATCCCAAATAATATTCCTTTACGTGCTAAGGGGTATCTAGAGAGAGGGATAGGTTTAATAACTACCCAAACCCTAACGCGTACCCTAACCCTAACCCCTACCCTAACCCTAACACGTACCCTAATCCTAAACCGTACCCTAAACCGAGCCCTAACCCTAACCCTAACCCATACCCTACGCCGTACCCGAAGCCCTCCCCGAACCCGTACCCTAAGCCGTACCCTAAGCCTAACCCTAAGGCTAACCCTAACCCTAGGCTACCCTTGACTGCTTCTGCCTCCAATAGATTTGCTAAGCACTAGTGTTTTAAGGAAGAGCTTAAAAAGAGAATCCTAATGTGATTTCTTTATAATGGGTGTGTTCCTTATCTTATCCTAATGTCTAAACTCCTCTCCATGCCTGGACCCTCAAATAATATTCCTTTACGTGCTGAGGGGTATCTAGAGAGTGGGATAGGTTTAATAACTGCCCTAACCCTAACACGTACCCTAACCCTAACCTCTACCCTAACCCTAACACGTAGCCTAATCCTAACCCGTACCCTAAACGGAGTTCTATCCCTAACACTAACACAAACCCTAACACTAACCCATACCCTACGCCGTACACGAACCCCTCCCCGAACCCGTACCCTAAGCCGTACCCTAAGCCTAACCCTAAGCCTAACCCTAACCCTAGGCCACCCTTGACTGTTTCTGCCTCCAATAGATTTCCTAAGCACTAGTGTTTTAAGGAACAGCTTGAAAAGGGAATCCTAATGTGATTTCTTTATAATGTGTGTGTTCCTTATATTATCTTAGTGTCTAAACTCTTCTCCATGGCTGGACTCCCAAATAATATTCCTTTACGTGCTAAGTGGTATCTAGATAGTGGGCTAGGTTTAATAACTATCGTAACCCTAACGCGTACCCTAACCCTCACCCCTACCCTAACCCTAACACGTACCCTAATACTATCCCGTACACTAAACCGAGCCCTAACCCTAACACTAACACTAACCCTAACCCTAACCCATACCCTACGCCGTACCCGAAGCCCTCCCCGAACCCTTACCCTAAGCCGTACCGTAAGCCTAACCCTAAGCCTAACCCTAACCCTAGGCTTCCCTTGACTGCTTCTGCCTCCAATACATTTCCTATGCAATAGTGATTTAAGGAACAGCTTAATAAGAGAATCCTAATGTGATTTCTTTATAATGGGTGTGTTCCTTATCTTATCCTAGTGTCTAAACTCTTCTCCATGGCTGGACGCCCAAATAATATTCCATTACGTGCTAAGGGGTATCTAGAGAGAGGGATAGGTTTAATAACTACCCTAACCCGAACACGTACCCTAACCCTAACCCCTACCCTAACCCTAACACGTACCCTAATCCTAAACCGTACCCTAAACCGAGCCCTAACCCTAACACTAACCCTAACCCTAACCCTAACCCATACCCGACGCCGTACCCGAAGCCCTCCCCGAACCCGTACCCTAAGCCGTACCCTAAGCCTAACCCTATCCCTAGGCTACCCTTGACTGCTTCTGCCTCCAATAGATTTCCTAAGCACTAGTGTTTTAAGGAACAGCTTAAAAAGAGAATCCTAATGTGATTTCTTTATAATGGGTGTGTTCCTTATCTTATCCTAATGTCTAAACTCTTCTCCATGGCTGGACCCCCAAATAATATTCCTTTACGTGCTGAAGGGTATCTAGAGAGTGGGATAGGTTTAATAACTGCCCTAACCCTAACACGTACCCTAACCCTAACCCCTACCCTAACCCTAAACCGTACCCTAAACCGAGCCCTAACCCTAACACTAACCCTAACCCTAACCCTAACCCATACCCTACGCCGTACCCGAAGCCCTCCCCGAACCCGTACCCTAAGCCGTACCCGAAGCCTAACCCTAAGCCTAACCCTAACCCTAGGCTACCCTTGACTGCTTCTGCCTCCAATCGATTTCCTATGCACTAGTGTTTTAAGGAACAGCTTAAAAAGAGAATCCTAATGTGATTTCTTTATAATGGGTGTGTTCCTTATCTTTTCCTAGTGTCTAAATTCTTCTCCATGGCTGCCCCCCAAATAATATTCCTTTATGTGCTAAGGGGTATCTAGAGAGTGGGATAGGTTTAATAACTGCCCTAATCCTAACACGTACCCTAAACCTAACCCCTACCCTATCCCTAAACCGTACCCTAAACCGAGCCCTAACCCTAACACTAACCCTAACCCTAACCCATACCCTACGCTGTACCCGAAGCCCTCCCCGAACCCATACCCTAAGCCGTACCCTAAGCCTAACCCTAAGCCTAACCCTAACCCTAGGCTACTCTTGACTGCTTCTGCCTCCAATAGATTTCCTAAGCACTAGTGTTTTAAGGAAGAGCTTAAAAAGAGAACCCTAAAGTGATTTCTTTATAATAGGTGTGTTCCTTATCTTATCCTAGTGTCTAAACTCTTCTCCATGGCTGGACCCCGAAATAATATTCCTTTACGTGCTAAGGTGTACCTAGAGAGTGGGATAGGTTTAATAAATACCCTAACCCTAACGCGTACCCTAACCCTAATCCTAAGCCTAACCCTAACCCTAGGCTACCCTTGACAGCTTCTGCCTCCAATAGATTTCCTAAGCACTAGTGTTTTAAGGAACAGCTTAAAAAGAGAATCCTAATGTGATTTCTTTATAATGGGTGTGTTCCTTATCTTATCCTAGTGTCTAAACTCTTCTCCATGTCTAGACCCCCAAAAATATTCCTTTACGTGCTAAGGGGTATCTAGAGAGTGGGATAGGTTTAATCACTACCCTAACCCTACCGCGTACCCTAACCCTAACCCCTACCCTAACCCTAACACGTACCCTAATCCTAACCAATACCCTAAAACGAGCCCTAAACCTAACACTAACCCTAAACCTAACCCATACCCTACGCCATACCTGAAGCCCTCCCCGAACCCGTACGCTAAGCCGTACCCTAAGCCTAACCCTAAGCCTAACCCTAGCCCTAGGCTACCCTAGACTGCTTCTGCCTCCAATAGATTTCCTAAGCACTAGTGTTTTAAGGAACAGTTTAAAAAGAGAATCCTAATGTGATTTCTTTATAATGGGTGTGTTCCTTATCTTATCCTAGTGTCTAAACTCGTCTCCATGGCTGGACCTCCAAATAATATTCCTTTACGTGCTAAGGGGTATCTAGAGAGTGGGATAGGTTTAATCACTACCCTAACCCTACCGCGTACCCTAGCCCTAACCCCTACCCTAACGCTAACACGTACCCTAAACCGTGCCCTAACCCTAACACTAAACATAACCCTAATCCTAACCCATACCCTATGCCGTACCCGAAACCCTCCACGAACCCGTACCCTAAGCCGTACCCTAACGCTAACCCTAAGCCTAACCGTAACCCTAGGCTACCCTTGACTGCTTCTGCCTCCAATAGATTTTCTAAGCACTAGCGTTTTAAGGAAGAGCTTAAAAAGAGAATCCTAATGTGATTTCTTTATAATGGGGGTATTCCTTATCTTATCCTAGTGTCTAAACTCATCTCCATGGCTGGACCTCCAAATAATATTCCTTTACGTGCTAAGGGGTATCTAGAGAGTGGGATAGGTTTAATAACTACACTAACCCTAATGCGTACCCTAACCCTAACCCCTACCGTAACCCTAACACGTACCCTAATCCTAACCAATAACTTAAACCGAGCACTAACCCTAACACTAAACCTAACCCTAACTCTAACCCATACCCTACGCTGTACCCGAAGCCCTCCCAGAAACCGTACCCTAAGCCGTACCCTAAGCCTAACCCTAAGCCTAACCCTAATCCTAGGCTACCCTTGACAGCTTCTGCATCCAATAGATTTCCTAAGCACTAGTGTTTTAAGGAACAGCTTAAAAAGAGAATCCTAATGTGATTTCTTTATAATGGGTATGTTCCTTATCTTATCCTAGTGTCTAAACTTTTCTCCATGGCTGGAACCCCAAATAATATTCCTTTACGTGCTAAGGGGTATCTAGAGAGTGGGATAGGTTTAATAACTACCCTAACCCTAACGCGTACCCTAACCCTAACCCCTATCCTAACACTAACACGTACCCTAATCCTAACCCGTACCCTAACCCGAGCCCTAACCCTAACCCTAACACTAACCCTAACCCTAACCCATACCGTACGCCGTACCCGAAACCCTCCCCGAAGCCATACCCTAAGCTGTACCCTAAGCCTAAACCTAAGCCTATCCCTAACCCTAGGCTACCCTTGAATGCTTCTGCCTCCAATAGATTTCCTAAGCACTAGTGTTTTAAGGAACAGCTTAAAAAGAGAATCCTAATGTGATTTCTTTATAATGGGTGTGTTCCTTATCTTATCCTAGTGTCTAAACTCTTCTCCATGGCTCGACCCCCAAATAATATTCCTTTACGTGCTAAGGGGTATCTAGAGAGTGGGATAGGTTTAATAACTACCCTAACCCTAATGCGTACCCTAACCTTAACCCCTAGCCTAACCCTAACACGTACCCTAATCCTAACCCGTACCCTAAACGGAGCCCTAACCCTAACACTAACCCAAACCCTAACCCTAACCCATACCATACGCCGTACCCGAAGCCCTCCCCGAACCCGTACCCTAAGCCGTACCCTTAGCCTAACCCTAAGCCTAACCCTAACCCTAGGCTACCCTTGACTGCTTCTGCCTCCAATAGATTTCCTAAGCACTAGTGTTTTCAAGAACAGCTTAAAAAGAGAATCCTAATGTGATTTCTTTATAATGGGTGTGTTCCTTATCTTATCCTAGTGTCTAAATTCTTCTCCATGGCTGGACCACCAAATAATATTATTTACGTGCTAAGGGGTATCTAGAGAGTGGGATAGGTTTAATAACTACCCTAACCCAAACACGTACCCTAACCCTAACTCCTACCCTAACCCTAACACGTATCCTAATCCTAAACCGTACCCTAAACCGAGCCCTAACCCTAACACTAACCCTAACCCTTACCCTAACCCATACCCTACGCCGTACCCGAAGCCCTCCCCGAACCCGTAACCTAAGCCATACCCTTAGCCTAACCCTAAGCCTAACCCTAACACTAGGCTACTCTTGACTGCTTCTGCCCCCAATAAATTTCCTAAGCACTAGTGTTTTAAGGAACAGCTTATAAAGAGAATCCTAATGTGATTTCTTTATAAAGGGTGTGTTACTTATCTTAGCCTAGTGTCTAAACTCTTCTCCATGGCTGGACCCCCAAATAATATTCCTTTACGTGCTAAGGGGTATCTAGAGAGTGAGATAGGTTTAATAACTACACTAACCTTAATGCGTACTCTAACCCTAACCCCTACCCTAACCCTAACACGTACTCTAAATCCTAACCAATACCCTAAACCGAGCCCTAACCCCAACACTAACCCTAACCCTAACCCTAACCCATACCCTACGCCGTACCCGAAGCCCTCCCCGAACCCGTACTCTAATTCGCACCCTAAGCCTAACCCTAAGCCTAACCCTAACCCTAGGCTACCCTTGACTGCTTCTGCCTCCAATAGATTTCCTAAGCACTAGTGTTTTAAGGAACAGCTTAAAAAGAGAATCCTAATGTGATTTCTTTATAATTGGTGTGTTCCTTATCTTATCCTAGTGTCTAAACTCTTCTCCATGGCTGGACCCCCAAATAATATTCCTTTATGTGCAAAGGGGTATCTAGAGAGTGGGATAGGTTTAATAACTACCCTAACCCTAACGCGTACCCTAACTCTAACCCCTACCCTAACCCTACCACGTACCCTAATCCTAACCAATACCCTAAACCGAGCCCTAACCCTAACACTAACCCTAACCCTAACCCTAACCCATACCCTACGCCGTACCGATAGCCCTCCCCGCACCCGTACCCTAAGCCACACCCTAAGCCTAACCCTAAGCCTAACCCTAACCCTAGGCTACCCTTGACAGCTTCTGCCTCCAATAGATTTCCTAAGCACTAGTGTTTTAAGGAACAGCTTAAAAAGAGAATCCTAATGTGATTTCTTTATAATGGTTGTGTTCCTTATCTTATCCTAGTGTCTAAACTCTTCTCCATGGCTGGACCACCAAATAATATTATTTACGTGCAAAGGGGTATCTATAGAGTGGGATAGGTTTAATAACTACCCTAACCCTAACACGTACCCTAACCCTAACTCCTACCCTAACCCTAACACGTACCCTAATCCTAAACCGTACCCTAAACCGAGCCCTAACCCTAACACTAACCCTAACACTTACCCTAACCCATACCCTACGCCGTACACGAAGCCCTCCCCGAACCCGTACCCTAAGCAGTGCCCTAAGCCTAACCCTAAGCCTAACCCTAACCCTAGGCTACCCTTGACTGCTTCTGCCTCCAATAGATTTCCTAAGCAATAGTGTTTTAAAGAACAGCTTAAAAAGAGAATCCTAATGTGATTTCTTTATAATGGGTGTGTTCCTTATCTTATCCTAGTGTCTAAATTCTTCTCCATGGCTGGACCACCAAATAATATTATTTACGTGCTAAGGGGTATCTAGAGAGTGGGATAGGTTTAATAACTACCCTAACCCGAACACGTACCCTAACCCTAACTCCTACCCTAACCCTAACACGTACCCTAATCCTAAACCGTACCCTAAACCGAGCCCTAACCCTAACACTAACCCTAACCCTTACCCTAACCCATAACCTACGCCGTACCCGAAGCCCTCCCCGAACCCGTACCCTAAACAGTGCCCTAAGCCTAACCCTAAGCCTAACCCTAACCCTAGGCTACCCTTGACTGCTTCTGCCTCCAATAGATTTCCTAAGCACTAGTGTTTTAAAGAACAGCTTAAAAAGAGAATCCTAATGTGATTTCTTTATAATGGGTGTGTTCCTTATCTTATCCTAGTGGCTAAACTCTTCTCCATGGCTGGTCCCCAAATAATATTCCTTTATGTGCAAAGGGGTATCTAGAGAGTGGGATAGGTTTAATAACTACCCTAACCCTAACGCGTACCCTAACTCTAACCCCTACCCTAACCCTAACACGTAACCTAATCCTAACCAATACCCTAAACCGAGCCCTAACCCTAACACTACCCCTAACCCTAACCCTAACCCATACCCTAGGCCGTACCTGAAGCACTCCCCGAACTCGTAACCTAAGCCGTACCCTAAGCCTAACCCTAAGCCTAAAGCTAACCCTAGGCTTCCCTTGACTGCTTCTGCCTCCAGTAGATTTCCTATGCAATAGTGTTTTAAAGAACAGGTTAAAAAGAGAATCCTAATGTGATTTCTTTATAATGGGTGTGTTCCTTATCTTATCCTAGTGTCTAAACTCTTCTCGATGGCTGGAATCCCAAATAATATTCCTTTACGTGCTAAGGGGTATCTAGAGAGAGGGATAGGTTTAATAACTACCCAAACCCTAACGCGTACCCTAACCCTAACCCCTACCCTAACCCTAACACGTACCCTAATCCTAAACCGTACCCTAAACCGAGCCCTAACCCTAACCCTAACCCATACCCTACGCCGTACCCGAAGCCCTCCCCGAACCCGTACCCTAAGCCGTACCCTAAGCCTAACCCTAAGGCTAACCCTAACCCTAGGCTACCCTTGACTGCTTCTGCCTCCAATAGATTTGCTAAGCACTAGTGTTTTAAGGAAGAGCTTAAAAAGAGAATCCTAATGTGATTTCTTTATAATGGGTGTGTTCCTTATCTTATCCTAATGTCTAAACTCCTCTCCATGCCTGGACCCTCAAATAATATTCCTTTACGTGCTGAGGGGTATCTAGAGAGTGGGATAGGTTTAATAACTGCCCTAACCCTAACACGTACCCTAACCCTAACCTCTACCCTAACCCTAACACGTAGCCTAATCCTAACCCGTACCCTAAACGGAGTTCTATCCCTAACACTAACACAAACCCTAACACTAACCCATACCCTACGCCGTACACGAACCCCTCCCCGAACCCGTACCCTAAGCCGTACCCTAAGCCTAACCCTAAGCCTAACCCTAACCCTAGGCCACCCTTGACTGTTTCTGCCTCCAATAGATTTCCTAAGCACTAGTGTTTTAAGGAACAGCTTGAAAAGGGAATCCTAATGTGATTTCTTTATAATGTGTGTGTTCCTTATATTATCTTAGTGTCTAAACTCTTCTCCATGGCTGGACTCCCAAATAATATTCCTTTACGTGCTAAGTGGTATCTAGATAGTGGGCTAGGTTTAATAACTATCGTAACCCTAACGCGTACCCTAACCCTCACCCCTACCCTAACCCTAACACGTACCCTAATACTATCCCGTACACTAAACCGAGCCCTAACCCTAACACTAACACTAACCCTAACCCTAACCCATACCCTACGCCGTACCCGAAGCCCTCCCCGAACCCTTACCCTAAGCCGTACCGTAAGCCTAACCCTAAGCCTAACCCTAACCCTAGGCTTCCCTTGACTGCTTCTGCCTCCAATACATTTCCTATGCAATAGTGATTTAAGGAACAGCTTAATAAGAGAATCCTAATGTGATTTCTTTATAATGGGTGTGTTCCTTATCTTATCCTAGTGTCTAAACTCTTCTCCATGGCTGGACGCCCAAATAATATTCCATTACGTGCTAAGGGGTATCTAGAGAGAGGGATAGGTTTAATAACTACCCTAACCCGAACACGTACCCTAACCCTAACCCCTACCCTAACCCTAACACGTACCCTAATCCTAAACCGTACCCTAAACCGAGCCCTAACCCTAACACTAACCCTAACCCTAACCCTAACCCATACCCGACGCCGTACCCGAAGCCCTCCCCGAACCCGTACCCTAAGCCGTACCCTAAGCCTAACCCTATCCCTAGGCTACCCTTGACTGCTTCTGCCTCCAATAGATTTCCTAAGCACTAGTGTTTTAAGGAACAGCTTAAAAAGAGAATCCTAATGTGATTTCTTTATAATGGGTGTGTTCCTTATCTTATCCTAATGTCTAAACTCTTCTCCATGGCTGGACCCCCAAATAATATTCCTTTACGTGCTGAAGGGTATCTAGAGAGTGGGATAGGTTTAATAACTGCCCTAACCCTAACACGTACCCTAACCCTAACCCCTACCCTAACCCTAAACCGTACCCTAAACCGAGCCCTAACCCTAACACTAACCCTAACCCTAACCCTAACCCATACCCTACGCCGTACCCGAAGCCCTCCCCGAACCCGTACCCTAAGCCGTACCCGAAGCCTAACCCTAAGCCTAACCCTAACCCTAGGCTACCCTTGACTGCTTCTGCCTCCAATCGATTTCCTATGCACTAGTGTTTTAAGGAACAGCTTAAAAAGAGAATCCTAATGTGATTTCTTTATAATGGGTGTGTTCCTTATCTTTTCCTAGTGTCTAAATTCTTCTCCATGGCTGCCCCCCAAATAATATTCCTTTATGTGCTAAGGGGTATCTAGAGAGTGGGATAGGTTTAATAACTGCCCTAATCCTAACACGTACCCTAAACCTAACCCCTACCCTATCCCTAAACCGTACCCTAAACCGAGCCCTAACCCTAACACTAACCCTAACCCTAACCCATACCCTACGCTGTACCCGAAGCCCTCCCCGAACCCATACCCTAAGCCGTACCCTAAGCCTAACCCTAAGCCTAACCCTAACCCTAGGCTACTCTTGACTGCTTCTGCCTCCAATAGATTTCCTAAGCACTAGTGTTTTAAGGAAGAGCTTAAAAAGAGAACCCTAAAGTGATTTCTTTATAATAGGTGTGTTCCTTATCTTATCCTAGTGTCTAAACTCTTCTCCATGGCTGGACCCCGAAATAATATTCCTTTACGTGCTAAGGTGTACCTAGAGAGTGGGATAGGTTTAATAAATACCCTAACCCTAACGCGTACCCTAACCCTAATCCTAAGCCTAACCCTAACCCTAGGCTACCCTTGACAGCTTCTGCCTCCAATAGATTTCCTAAGCACTAGTGTTTTAAGGAACAGCTTAAAAAGAGAATCCTAATGTGATTTCTTTATAATGGGTGTGTTCCTTATCTTATCCTAGTGTCTAAACTCTTCTCCATGTCTAGACCCCCAAAAATATTCCTTTACGTGCTAAGGGGTATCTAGAGAGTGGGATAGGTTTAATCACTACCCTAACCCTACCGCGTACCCTAACCCTAACCCCTACCCTAACCCTAACACGTACCCTAATCCTAACCAATACCCTAAAACGAGCCCTAAACCTAACACTAACCCTAAACCTAACCCATACCCTACGCCATACCTGAAGCCCTCCCCGAACCCGTACGCTAAGCCGTACCCTAAGCCTAACCCCAAGCCTAACCCTAACCCTAGGCTACCCTTGACAGCTTCTGCCTCCAATAGATTTCCTAAGCACTAGTGTTTTAAGGAATAGCTTAAAAAGAGAATCCTAATGTGATTTCTTTATAATGTGTGTGTTCATTATATTATCTTAGTGTCTAAACTCTTCTCCATGGATGGACCCCCAAATAATATTGCTTTACCTGCTAAGGGGTATCTAGAGAGTGGGATAGGTTTAATAACTGCCCTAACCCTAACACGTACCCTAACCCTAACCCCTACCCTAACCCTAAACCGTAACCTAAACCGAGCCCTAACCCTTACACTAACCCTAACCCTAACCCTAACCCATACCCTAGGCCGTACCTGAAGCCCTCCCCGAACCCGTACCCTAAGCCGTACCCTAAGCCTAACCCTAAGCCTAAAGCTAACCCTAGGCTTCCCTTGACTGCTTCTGCCTCCAATACATTTCCTATGCAATAGTGATTTAAGGAACAGCTTAAAAAGAGAATCCTAATGTGATTTCTTTAAAATGGGTGTGTTCCTTATCTTATCCTAGTGTCTAAACTCTTCTCCATGGCTGGACCCCCAAATAATATTCCTTTACGTGCTAAGGGGTATCTAGAGAGAGGGATAGGTTTAATAACTACCCTAAACCTAACACATACCCTAACCCTAACCCCTACCCTAACCCTAACACGTACCCTAATCCTAAACCGTACCCTAAACCGAGCCCTAACCCTAACACTAACCCTAACCCTAACCCTAACCCATACCCGACGCCGTACCCGAAGCCCTCCCCGAACCCGTACCCTAAGCCGTAACCTAAGCCTAACCCTAAGCCTAACCCTATCCCTAGGCTACCCTTGACTGCTTCTGCCTCCAATAGATTTCCTAAGCACTAGTGTTTTAAGGAACAGCTTAAAAAGAGAATCCTAATGTGATTTCTTTATAATGGGTGTGTTCCTTATCTTATCCTAATGTCTAAACTCTTCTCCATGGCTGGACCCCCAAATAATATTCCTTTACGTGCTGAAGGGTATCTAGAGAGTGGGATAGGTTTAATAACTGTCCTAACCCTAACACGTACCCTAACCCTAACCCCTACCCTAACCCTAAACCGTACCCTAAACCGAGCCCTAACCCTAACACTAACCCTAACCCTAACCCTAACCCATACCCTACGCCGTACCCGAAGCCCTCCCCGAACCCGTACCCTAAGCCGTACCCGAAGCCTAACCCTAAGCCTAACCCTAACCCTAGTCTACCCTTGACTGCTTCAGCCTCCAATAGATTTCCTAAGCACTAGTGTTTTAAGGAAGAGCTTAAAAAGAGAATCCTAAAGTGATTTCTTTATAATAGGTGTGTTCCTTATCTTATCCTAGTGTCTAAACTCTTCTCCATGGCTGGACCCGAAATAATATTCCTTTACGTGCTAAGGTGTATCTAGAGAGTGGGATAGGTTTAATAAATACCCTAACCCTAACGCGTACCCTAACCCTAACCTCTACCCTAACCCTAACACGTACCCTAATCCTAACCCGTATCCTAAACGGAGCCCTAAGCCTAACACTAACACAAACCCTAACAGTAACCCATACCCTACGCCGTACCCGAAGCCCTCCCCGAACCCGTACCCTAAGCCGTACCCTAAGCCTAACCCTAAGCCTAACCCTAACCCTAGGCTTCCCTTGACTGCTTCTGCCTCCAATAGATTTCCTATGCAATAGTGTTTTAAGGAACAGGTTAAAAAGAGAATCCTAATGTGATTTCTTTATAATGGGTGTGTTCCTTATCTTATCCTAGTGTCTAAACTCTTCTCCATGGCTGGAATCCCAAATAATATTCCTTTACGTGCTAAGGGGTATCCAGAGAGAGGGATAGGTTTAATAACTACCCTAACCCTAACACGTACCCTAACCCTAACCCCTACCCTAAACCTAACACGTACCCTAATCCTAAACCGTACCCTAAACCGAGCCCTAACCCTAACACTAACACTAACCCCAACCCTAACCCATACCCTACGCCGTACCCGAAGCCCTCCCCGAACCCGTACCCTAAGCCGTACCCTAAGCCTAACCCTAAGACTAACCCTAACCCTAGGCTACCCTTGACTGCTTCTGCCTCCAATAGATTTCCTAAGCACTAATGTTTTAAGGAACAGCTTAAAAAGAGAATCCTAATGTGATTTCTTTATAATGGGTGTGTTCCTTATCTTATCCTAGTGTCTAAACTCTTCTCGATGGCTGGAATCCCAAATAATATTCCTTTACGTGCTAAGGGGTATCTAGAGAGAGGGATAGGTTTAATAACTACCCAAACCCTAACGCGTACCCTAACCCTAACCCCTACCCTAACCCTAACACGTACCCTAATCCTAAACCGTACCCTAAACCGAGCCCTAACCCTAACCCTAACCCATACCCTACGCCGTACCCGAAGCCCTCCCCGAACCCGTACCCTAAGCCGTACCCTAAGCCTAACCCTAAGCCTAACCCTAACCCTAGACTACCCTTGACTGCTTCTGCCTCCAATAGATTTCCTAAGCACTAGTGTTTTAAAGGAACAGCTTAAAAAGAGAATCCTAAGGTGATTTCTTTATAAAGGGTGTGTTCCTTATCTTAGCCTAGTGTCTAAACTCTTCTCCATGTGTGGACCCCCAAATAATATTCCTTTACGTGCTAAGGGGTATCTAGAGAGTGGGATAGGTTTAATAACTACCCTAACCCTAACGCGTACCCTAACTCTAACCCCTACCCTAACCCTAACACGTACCCTAATCCTAACCAATACCCTAAACCGAGCCCTAACCCTAACACTAAAACTAACCCTAACCCTAAACCATACCCTACGCCGTACCGAAAGCCCTCCCCGAACCCGTAACCTAAGCAGTGCCCTAAGCCTAACCCTAAGCCTAACCCTAACAGTAGGCTACCCTTGACTGCTTCTGCCTCCAATAGATTTCTTAAGCACTAGTGTTTTAAGGAACAGCTTAAAAAGAGAATCCTAATGTGATTTCTTTATAATGGGTGTGTTCCTTATCTTATCCTAGTGTCTAAACTCTTCTCCATGGCTGGACCTCCAAATAATATTCCTTTACGTGCTAAGGGGTATCTAGAGAGTGGGATAGGTTTATTAACTACCCTAACCAAAACATGTACCCTAACCCTAACTCCTACCCTAACCCTAACACGTACCCTAATCCTAAACCGTACCCTAAACCGAGCCCTAACCCTAACACTAACCCTAACCCTTACCCTAACCCATACCCTACGCCGTACCCGAAGCCCTCCCCGAACCCGTACCCTAAGCAGTGCCCTAAGCCTAACCCTAAGCCTAACCCTAATCCTAGGCTACCCTTGACTGCTTCTGCCTCCAATAGATTTCCTAAGCACTAGTGTTTTAAGGAACAGCTTAAAAAGAGAATCCTAATGTGATTTCTTTATAATGTGTGTGTTCCTTATCTTATCCTAGTGTCTAAACTCTTCTCCATGGCTGGAACCCCAAATAATATTCCTTTACGTGCTAAGGGGTATCTAGAGAGTGGGATAGGTTTAATAACTACCCTAACCCTAACGCGTACCCTAACCCTAACCCCTACCCTAACCCTAACACGTACCCTAAATCTAAACTGTACCCGAAACCGAGCCCTAACCGTAACACTAACCCTAACCCTAACACTAACCCATACCCTACGCCGTACCCGAAGCCCTCCCCGAACCCGTACCCTAAGCCGTACCCTTAGCCTAACCCTAAGCCTAACACTAACACTAGGCTACCCTTGACTGCTTCTGCCCCCAATAGATTTCCTAAGCACTAGTGTTTTAAGGAACAGCTTAAAAAGAGAATCCTAATGTGATTTCTTTATAAAGGGTGTGTTCCTTATCTTAGCCTAGTGTCTAAACTCTTCTCCATGGCTGGATCCCCAAATAATATTCCTTTACGTGCTAAGGAGTATCTAGAGAGTGGAATAGGTTTAATAACTACCCTAATCCTAATGCGTACCCTAACCCTAACCCCTACCCTAACCCTAACACGTACCCTAATCCTAAGCCGTACACTAAACCGAGCCCTAACACTAACACTAACCCTAACCCTAACGCTAACCCATACCCTACACCGTACCCGAAGCCCTCCCCAAACCTGTACCCTAAGCCGTACCCTAAGCCGTACCCTAAGCCTAACACTAACCCTAGGCTACCCTTGAATGCTTCTGCCTCCAATAGATTTCCTAAGCACAAGTGTTTTAAGGAACAGCTTAAAAAGAGAATCCTAATGTGATTTCTTTATAATGTGTGTGTTCCTTATCTTATCCTAGTGTCTAAACTCTTCTCCATGGCTGGATCCCCAAATAATATTCCTTTAAGTGCTAAGGGGTATCTAGAGAGTGGGATAGGTTTAATAACCCTAACCCTAACACGTACCCTAATCCTAAACCGTACCCTAAACCGAGACCTAACCCTAACACTAACCCTAACCCTAACCCTAACCCATACCATACGCCGTGCCTGAACCCCTCCCCAAACCCATAACCTACGCCGTACCCTAACCCTAACCCTAAGCCTAACCCTAACCCTAGGCTACCCTTGACTGCTTCGGCCTCCAATAGATTTCCTAAGCACTAGTGTTTTAAGGAACAGCTTAAAAAGAGAATCCTAAAGTGATTTCTTTATAATGTGTGTGTTCCTTATCTTATCCTAGTGTCTAAACTCTTCTCCATGGCTGGACCTCCAAATAATATTCCTTTACGTGCTAAGGGGTATCTAGAGAGTGGGATAGGTTTAATAACTACCCTAACCTTAACGCGTACCCGAACCCTAAGCCCTACCCTAACCCTAACACGTACTCTAATACTAACCAATACCCTAAACCGAGCCCTAACCCTGACACTAACCCTAACCCTAACCATAACCCATACCCTACGCCGCACCCGAAGCCCTCCCCGAACCCGAACCCTAAGCCGTACCCTAAGCCTAACCCGAAGCCTAACCCTAATCCTAGGCTACCCTTGCCTGCTTCTGCCTCCAATAGATTTCCTAAGCACTAGTGTTTTAAGGAACAGCATAAAAAGAGAATCCTAATGTGATTTCTTTATAATGGTTGTGTTACTTATCTTATCCTAGTGTCTAAACTCTTCTTCAGGGCTGGACCACCAAATAATATTCTTTGCGTGCTAAGGTGTATCTAGAGAGTGGGATAGGTTTAATAACTACCCTAACCCTAACACGTACCCTAACTCTAAACCCTACCATAACACTAACACGTACCCTAAACCTAAACCGTACCCTAAACCGAGCCCTAACCCTAACACTAACCCTAACCCTAACTCTAACCCATACCCTACGCCGCACCCGAAGCCCTCCCCGAACCCGTACCCTAAGCCTAACCCTAAGCCTAACCCTAACCCTAGGCTACCCTTGACTGCTTCTGCCTCCAGTAGATTTCCTAAGCACTAGTGTTTTAAGGAACAGCTTAAAAAGAGAATCCTAATGTAATTTCATTATAATGGGTGTGTTCCTTATCTTATCCTAGTGTCTAAACTCTTCTCCATGGCTGGACCCCCAAATAATATTCCTTTATGTGCAAAGGGGTATCTAGAGAGTGGGATAGGTTTAATAACTACCCTAACCCTAACGCGTACCCTAACTCTAACCCCTACCCTAACCCTAACACGTACCCTAATCCTAACCAATACCCTAAACCGAGCCCTAACCCTAACACTAACCCTAATCCTAACCCTAACCCATACCCTACGCCGTACCGATAGCCCTCCCCGAACCTGTACCCTAAGCCGCACCCTAAGCCTAACCCTAAGCCTAACCCTAACCCTAGGCTACCCTTGACTGCTTCTGCCTCCAATAGATTTCCTAAGCACTAGTGGTTTAAGGAACAGCTTAAAAAGAGAATCCTAATGTGATTTCTTTATAATGTGTGTGTTCCTTATATTATCTTAGTGTCTAAACTCTTCTCCATGGCTGGACCCCCAAATAATATTCCTTTACGTGCTAAGGGGTATGTAGAGAGTGGGATAGGTTTAATAACTACCCTAACCCTAACGCGTACTCTAACCCTATCCCCTACCCTAACACTAACACGTACCCTAATCCTAACCCGTACCCTGAACCGAGCCCTAACCCTAACACTAACCCAAACCCTAACCCTAACCCATACCCTACGCCGTACCAAAAGCCCTCCCCGAACCCGTACCCTAAGCCGTACCCTAAGCCTAACCCTAAGCCAAACCCTAACCCTAGGCTACCCTTGACTGCTTCTGCCTCCAATAGATTTACTAAGCACTAGTGTTTTAAGGAACAGCTTAAAAAGAGAATCCTAATGTGATTTCTTTATAATGGGTGTGTTCCTTATCTTATCCTAGTGTCTAAACTCTTCTCCATGGCTGGACCCCCAAATAATATTCCTTTACGTGCTAAGGGGTATGTAGAGAGTGGGATAGGTTTAATAACTACCCTAACTCTAATGCGTACCCTAACCCTAACCCCTACCCTAACCCTAACACGTACCCTAATCCTAAGCCGTACAGTAAACCGAGCCCTAACACTAACACTAACCCTAACCCTATCCCTAACCCATACCCTACACCGTACCTGAAGCCCTCCCAGAACCCGTACCCTAAGCCGTACCCTAACCCTAACCCTAAGCCTAACCCTAACCGTGGGCTATCCTTGACTGCTTCTACCTCCAATAGATTGCCTAAGCACTAGTGTTTTAAGGAACAGCTTAAAAAGAGAATCCTAATGTGATTTCTTTATAATGTGTGTCTTCCTTATCTTATCCTACTGTCTAAAATCTTCTCCATGGCTGGATCCCCAAATAATATTCCTTTACGTGCTAAGGGGTATCTAGAGAGTGGGATAGGTTTAATAACCTTAACCCTAACACATACCCTAACCCTAACCCCTACCCTAACACTAACACGTACCCTAATCCTAAACCGTACCCTAAACCGAGCCCTAACCCTAACATTAACCTTAACCCTAACCCTAACCCATACCCTACGCCGTGCCCGAACCCCTCCCCGAACCCATATCCTAAACCGTAGCCTAACCCTAACCCTAAGCCTAACCGTAACCGTAGGCTACACTTGACTGCTTCTGCCTCCAATAGATTTCCTAAGCACTAGTGTTTTAAAGAACAGCTTAAAAAGAGAATCCTAATGTGATTTCTTTATAATGGGTGTGTTCCTTATCTTATCCTAGTGTCTAAACTCTTCTCCATGGCTGGAACCCCAAATAATATTCCTTTATGTGCTAAGGGGTATCTAGAGAGTGGGATAGGTTTAATAACTACCCTAACCCTAACGCGTACCCTAACTCTAATCCCTACCCTAACCCTAACACGTACCCTAATCCTAACCAATACCCTAAACCGAGCCCTAACCCTAACACTAACCCTAACACTTACCCTAACCCATACCCTATGCCATACCCGAAGCCCTCCCCGAACCCGTACCCTAAGCCGTGCCCTAAGCCTAACCCTAAGCCTAACCATAACCCTAGGCTACCCTAGACTGCTTCTGCCTCCAATAGATTTCCTAAGCACTAGTGTTTTAAAGAACAGCTTAAAAAGAGAATCCTAATGTGATTTCTTTATAATGGGTGTGTTCCTTATCTTATCCTAGTGTCTAAACTCTTCTTCATGGCTGGACCCCCAAATAATATTCCTTTATGTGCTAAGGGGTAACTAGAGAGTGGGATAGGTTTAATAACTACCCTAAACCTAATGCGTACCCTAACCCTAACCCCTACCCTAACCCTAACACGTACCCTAATCCTAAACCGTACCCTAAACCGAGCCCTAACCCTAACACTAACCCTAACCCTAACTCTAACCCATACCCTACGCCGCACCCGAAGCCCTCCCCGAACCCGTACCCTAAGCCTAACCCTAAGCCTAACCCTAACCCTAGACTACCCTTGACTGCTTCTGCCTCCTATAGATTTCCTAAGCACTAGTGTTTTAAGGAACAGCTTAAAAAGAGAATCCTAATGTGATTTCTTTATAATGTGTGTCTTCCTTATCTTATCCTAGTGTCTAAAATCTTCTCCATGGCTGGATCCCCAAATAATATTCCTTTACGTGCTAAGGGGTATCTAGAGAGTGGGATAGGTTTAATAACCCTAATCCTAACACATACCCTAACCCTAACCCCTACACTAACCCTAACACGTACCCTAATCCTAAACCGTACCCTAAACCGAGCCCTAACCCTAACACTAACCCTAACCCTATCCCATACCATACGCCGTGCCCGAACCCCTCCCCGAACCCATAACCTAAGCCGTACCCTAAACCTAACCCTAAGCCTAACCCTAACCCTAGGCTACCCTTGACTGCTTCTGCCTCCAATAGATTTCCTAAGCGCTAGTGTTTTAAGGAACAGCTTAAAAAGAGAATCCTAATGTGATTTCATTATAATGGGTGTGTTCCTTATCTTAGCCTAGTGTCTAAACTCTTCTCCATGGGTGGACCCCAAAATAATATTCCTTTACGTGCTAAGGGGTATCTAGAGAGTGGGATAGGTTTAATAACTACCCTAACCCTAACGCGTACCCTAACTCTAACCCCTACCCTAACCCTAAAACGTACCCTAATCCTAACCAATACCCTAAACCGAGCCCTAACCCTAACACTAACCCTAACCCTAACCCTAACACATACCCTACGCCGTACCGAAAGCCCTCCCCGAATCCGTACCCTAAGCCGCACCCTAAGCCTAACCCTAAGCCTAACCCTAACCCTAGGCTACCCTTGACTGCTTCTGCCTCCAATAGATTTCCTAAGCACTAGTGTTTTAAGGAACAGCTTAAAAAGAGAATCCTAATGTGATTTCTTTATAATGTGTGTCTTCCATATCTTATCCTAGTGTCTAAAATCTTCTCCATGGCTGGATCCCCAAATAATATTCCTTTACGTGCTAAGGGGTATCTAGAGAGTGGGATAGGTTTAATAAACCTAATCCTAACACATACCCTAACCCTAACCCCTACACTAACCCTAATACGTACCCTAATCCTAAACCGTACCCTAAACCGAGCCCTAACCCTAACACTAACCCTAACCCTATCCCCTACCATACGCCGTGCCCGAACCCCTCCCCGAACCAATAACCTAAGCCGTACCCTAAACCTAACCCTAAGCCTAACCCTAACCCGAGGCTTCCCTTGACTGCTTCTGCCTCCAATACATTTCCTAAGCACTAGTGTTTTAAAGAACAGCTTAAAAAGAGAATCCTAATGTGATTTCTTTATAATGGGTGTGTTCCTTATCTTATCCTAGTGTCTAAAGTCTTCTCCATGGCTGGATCCCCAAATAATTTTCCTTTCTGTGCTCAGGGGTATCTAGAGAGTGGGATAGGTTTAATAACTACCCTAACCCTAACACGTACCCTAACCGTAACCCCTACCCTAACCCTAACACGTACCCTAATCCTAAACCGTACCCTAAACCGAGCCCTAACCCTAACACTAACCCAAACCCTAACACTAACCCATACCCTATGCCGTACCCGAAGCCTTCCCCGAACCCGTACCCTAAGCCGTACCCTAAGCCTAACCCTAAGCCTAACCCTAACCCTAGACTACCCTTGACTGCTTCTGCCTCCAATAGATTTCCTAAGCACTAGTGTTTTAAAGGAACAGCTTAAAAAGAGAATCCTAAGGTGATTTCTTTATAAAGGGTGTGTTCCTTATCTTAGCCTAGTGTCTAAACTCTTCTCCATGTGTGGACCCCCAAATAATATTCCTTTACGTGCTAAGGGGTATCTAGAGAGTGGGATAGGTTTAATAACTACCCTAACCCTAACGCGTACCCTAACTCTAACCCCTACCCTAACCCTAACACGTACCCTAATCCTAACCAATACCCTAAACCGAGCCCTAACCCTAACACTAAAACTAACCCTAACCCTAAACCATACCCTACGCCGTACCGAAAGCCCTCCCCGAACCCGTAACCTAAGCAGTGCCCTAAGCCTAACCCTAACAGTAGGCTACCCTTGACTGCTTCTGCCTCCAATAGATTTCTTAAGCACTAGTGTTTTAAGGAACAGCTTAAAAAGAGAATCCTAATGTGATTTCTTTATAATGGGTGTGTTCCTTATCTTATCCTAGTGTCTAAACTCTTCTCCATGGCTGGACCTCCAAATAATATTCCTTTACGTGCTAAGGGGTATCTAGAGAGTGGGATAGGTTTATTAACTACCCTAACCAAAACATGTACCCTAACCCTAACTCCTACCCTAACCCTAACACGTACCCTAATCCTAAACCGTACCCTAAACCGAGCCCTAACCCTAACACTAACCCTAACCCTTACCCTAACCCATACCCTACGCCGTACCCGAAGCCCTCCCCGAACCCGTACCCTAAGCAGTGCCCTAAGCCTAACCCTAAGCCTAACCCTAATCCTAGGCTACCCTTGACTGCTTCTGCCTCCAATAGATTTCCTAAGCACTAGTGTTTTAAGGAACAGCTTAAAAAGAGAATCCTAATGTGATTTCTTTATAATGTGTGTGTTCCTTATCTTATCCTAGTGTCTAAACTCTTCTCCATGGCTGGAACCCCAAATAATATTCCTTTACGTGCTAAGGGGTATCTAGAGAGTGGGATAGGTTTAATAACTACCCTAACCCTAACGCGTACCCTAACCCTAACCCCTACCCTAACCCTAACACGTACCCTAAATCTAAACTGTACCCGAAACCGAGCCCTAACCGTAACACTAACCCTAACCCTAACACTAACCCATACCCTACGCCGTACCCGAAGCCCTCCCCGAACCCGTACCCTAAGCCGTACCCTTAGCCTAACCCTAAGCCTAACACTAACACTAGGCTACCCTTGACTGCTTCTGCCCCCAATAGATTTCCTAAGCACTAGTGTTTTAAGGAACAGCTTAAAAAGAGAATCCTAATGTGATTTCTTTATAAAGGGTGTGTTCCTTATCTTAGCCTAGTGTCTAAACTCTTCTCCATGGCTGGATCCCCAAATAATATTCCTTTACGTGCTAAGGAGTATCTAGAGAGTGGAATAGGTTTAATAACTACCCTAATCCTAATGCGTACCCTAACCCTAACCCCTACCCTAACCCTAACACGTACCCTAATCCTAAGCCGTACACTAAACCGAGCCCTAACACTAACACTAACCCTAACCCTAACGCTAACCCATACCCTACACCGTACCCGAAGCCCTCCCCAAACCTGTACCCTAAGCCGTACCCTAAGCCGTACCCTAAGCCTAACACTAACCCTAGGCTACCCTTGAATGCTTCTGCCTCCAATAGATTTCCTAAGCACAAGTGTTTTAAGGAACAGCTTAAAAAGAGAATCCTAATGTGATTTCTTTATAATGTGTGTGTTCCTTATCTTATCCTAGTGTCTAAACTCTTCTCCATGGCTGGATCCCCAAATAATATTCCTTTAAGTGCTAAGGGGTATCTAGAGAGTGGGATAGGTTTAATAACCCTAACCCTAACACGTACCCTAATCCTAAACCGTACCCTAAACCGAGACCTAACCCTAACACTAACCCTAACCCTAACCCTAACCCATACCATACGCCGTGCCTGAACCCCTCCCCAAACCCATAACCTACGCCGTACCCTAACCCTAACCCTAAGCCTAACCCTAACCCTAGGCTACCCTTGACTGCTTCGGCCTCCAATAGATTTCCTAAGCACTAGTGTTTTAAGGAACAGCTTAAAAAGAGAATCCTAAAGTGATTTCTTTATAATGTGTGTGTTCCTTATCTTATCCTAGTGTCTAAACTCTTCTCCATGGCTGGACCTCCAAATAATATTCCTTTACGTGCTAAGGGGTATCTAGAGAGTGGGATAGGTTTAATAACTACCCTAACCTTAACGCGTACCCGAACCCTAAGCCCTACCCTAACCCTAACACGTACTCTAATACTAACCAATACCCTAAACCGAGCCCTAACCCTGACACTAACCCTAACCCTAACCATAACCCATACCCTACGCCGCACCCGAAGCCCTCCCCGAACCCGAACCCTAAGCCGTACCCTAAGCCTAACCCGAAGCCTAACCCTAATCCTAGGCTACCCTTGCCTGCTTCTGCCTCCAATAGATTTCCTAAGCACTAGTGTTTTAAGGAACAGCATAAAAAGAGAATCCTAATGTGATTTCTTTATAATGGTTGTGTTACTTATCTTATCCTAGTGTCTAAACTCTTCTTCAGGGCTGGACCACCAAATAATATTCTTTGCGTGCTAAGGTGTATCTAGAGAGTGGGATAGGTTTAATAACTACCCTAACCCTAACACGTACCCTAACTCTAAACCCTACCATAACACTAACACGTACCCTAAACCTAAACCGTACCCTAAACCGAGCCCTAACCCTAACACTAACCCTAACCCTAACTCTAACCCATACCCTACGCCGCACCCGAAGCCCTCCCCGAACCCGTACCCTAAGCCTAACCCTAAGCCTAACCCTAACCCTAGGCTACCCTTGACTGCTTCTGCCTCCAGTAGATTTCCTAAGCACTAGTGTTTTAAGGAACAGCTTAAAAAGAGAATCCTAATGTAATTTCATTATAATGGGTGTGTTCCTTATCTTATCCTAGTGTCTAAACTCTTCTCCATGGCTGGACCCCCAAATAATATTCCTTTATGTGCAAAGGGGTATCTAGAGAGTGGGATAGGTTTAATAACTACCCTAACCCTAACGCGTACCCTAACTCTAACCCCTACCCTAACCCTAACACGTACCCTAATCCTAACCAATACCCTAAACCGAGCCCTAACCCTAACACTAACCCTAATCCTAACCCTAACCCATACCCTACGCCGTACCGATAGCCCTCCCCGAACCTGTACCCTAAGCCGCACCCTAAGCCTAACCCTAAGCCTAACCCTAACCCTAGGCTACCCTTGACTGCTTCTGCCTCCAATAGATTTCCTAAGCACTAGTGGTTTAAGGAACAGCTTAAAAAGAGAATCCTAATGTGATTTCTTTATAATGTGTGTGTTCCTTATATTATCTTAGTGTCTAAACTCTTCTCCATGGCTGGACCCCCAAATAATATTCCTTTACGTGCTAAGGGGTATGTAGAGAGTGGGATAGGTTTAATAACTACCCTAACCCTAACGCGTACTCTAACCCTATCCCCTACCCTAACACTAACACGTACCCTAATCCTAACCCGTACCCTGAACCGAGCCCTAACCCTAACACTAACCCAAACCCTAACCCTAACCCATACCCTACGCCGTACCAAAAGCCCTCCCCGAACCCGTACCCTAAGCCGTACCCTAAGCCTAACCCTAAGCCAAACCCTAACCCTAGGCTACCCTTGACTGCTTCTGCCTCCAATAGATTTACTAAGCACTAGTGTTTTAAGGAACAGCTTAAAAAGAGAATCCTAATGTGATTTCTTTATAATGGGTGTGTTCCTTATCTTATCCTAGTGTCTAAACTCTTCTCCATGGCTGGACCCCCAAATAATATTCCTTTACGTGCTAAGGGGTATGTAGAGAGTGGGATAGGTTTAATAACTACCCTAACTCTAATGCGTACCCTAACCCTAACCCCTACCCTAACCCTAACACGTACCCTAATCCTAAGCCGTACAGTAAACCGAGCCCTAACACTAACACTAACCCTAACCCTATCCCTAACCCATACCCTACACCGTACCTGAAGCCCTCCCAGAACCCGTACCCTAAGCCGTACCCTAACCCTAACCCTAAGCCTAACCCTAACCGTGGGCTATCCTTGACTGCTTCTACCTCCAATAGATTGCCTAAGCACTAGTGTTTTAAGGAACAGCTTAAAAAGAGAATCCTAGTGTGATTTCTTTATAATGTGTGTCTTCCTTATCTTATCCTACTGTCTAAAATCTTCTCCATGGCTGGATCCCCAAATAATATTCCTTTACGTGCTAAGGGGTATCTAGAGAGTGGGATAGGTTTAATAACCTTAACCCTAACACATACCCTAACCCTAACCCCTACCCTAACACTAACACGTACCCTAATCCTAAACCGTACCCTAAACCGAGCCCTAACCCTAACATTAACCTTAACCCTAACCCTAACCCATACCCTACGCCGTGCCCGAACCCCTCCCCGAACCCATATCCTAAACCGTAGCCTAACCCTAACCCTAAGCCTAACCGTAACCGTAGGCTACACTTGACTGCTTCTGCCTCCAATAGATTTCCTAAGCACTAGTGTTTTAAAGAACAGCTTAAAAAGAGAATCCTAATGTGATTTCTTTATAATGGGTGTGTTCCTTATCTTATCCTAGTGTCTAAACTCTTCTCCATGGCTGGAACCCCAAATAATATTCCTTTATGTGCTAAGGGGTATCTAGAGAGTGGGATAGGTTTAATAACTACCCTAACCCTAACGCGTACCCTAACTCTAATCCCTACCCTAACCCTAACACGTACCCTAATCCTAACCAATACCCTAAACCGAGCCCTAACCCTAACACTAACCCTAACACTTACCCTAACCCATACCCTATGCCATACCCGAAGCCCTCCCCGAACCCGTACCCTAAGCCGTGCCCTAAGCCTAACCCTAAGCCTAACCATAACCCTAGGCTACCCTAGACTGCTTCTGCCTCCAATAGATTTCCTAAGCACTAGTGTTTTAAAGAACAGCTTAAAAAGAGAATCCTAATGTGATTTCTTTATAATGGGTGTGTTCCTTATCTTATCCTAGTGTCTAAACTCTTCTTCATGGCTGGACCCCCAAATAATATTCCTTTATGTGCTAAGGGGTAACTAGAGAGTGGGATAGGTTTAATAACTACCCTAAACCTAATGCGTACCCTAACCCTAACCCCTACCCTAACCCTAACACGTACCCTAATCCTAAACCGTACCCTAAACCGAGCCCTAACCCTAACACTAACCCTAACCCTAACTCTAACCCATACCCTACGCCGCACCCGAAGCCCTCCCCGAACCCGTACCCTAAGCCTAACCCTAAGCCTAACCCTAACCCTAGGCTACCCTTGACTGCTTCTGCCTCCAGTAGATTTCCTAAGCACTAGTGTTTTAAGGAACAGCTTAAAAAGAGAATCCTAATGTAATTTCATTATAATGGGTGTGTTCCTTATCTTATCCTAGTGTCTAAACTCTTCTCCATGGCTGGACCCCCAAATAATATTCCTTTATGTGCAAAGGGGTATCTAGAGAGTGGGATAGGTTTAATAACTACCCTAACCCTAACGCGTACCCTAACTCTAACCCCTACCCTAACCCTAACACGTACCCTAATCCTAACCAATACCCTAAACCGAGCCCTAACCCTAACACTAACCCTAATCCTAACCCTAACCCATACCCTACGCCGTACCGATAGCCCTCCCCGAACCTGTACCCTAAGCCGCACCCTAAGCCTAACCCTAAGCCTAACCCTAACCCTAGGCTACCCTTGACTGCTTCTGCCTCCAATAGATTTCCTAAGCACTAGTGGTTTAAGGAACAGCTTAAAAAGAGAATCCTAATGTGATTTCTTTATAATGTGTGTGTTCCTTATATTATCTTAGTGTCTAAACTCTTCTCCATGGCTGGACCCCCAAATAATATTCCTTTACGTGCTAAGGGGTATGTAGAGAGTGGGATAGGTTTAATAACTACCCTAACCCTAACGCGTACTCTAACCCTATCCCCTACCCTAACACTAACACGTACCCTAATCCTAACCCGTACCCTGAACCGAGCCCTAACCCTAACACTAACCCAAACCCTAACCCTAACCCATACCCTACGCCGTACCAAAAGCCCTCCCCGAACCCGTACCCTAAGCCGTACCCTAAGCCTAACCCTAAGCCAAACCCTAACCCTAGGCTACCCTTGACTGCTTCTGCCTCCAATAGATTTACTAAGCACTAGTGTTTTAAGGAACAGCTTAAAAAGAGAATCCTAATGTGATTTCTTTATAATGGGTGTGTTCCTTATCTTATCCTAGTGTCTAAACTCTTCTCCATGGCTGGACCCCCAAATAATATTCCTTTACGTGCTAAGGGGTATGTAGAGAGTGGGATAGGTTTAATAACTACCCTAACTCTAATGCGTACCCTAACCCTAACCCCTACCCTAACCCTAACACGTACCCTAATCCTAAGCCGTACAGTAAACCGAGCCCTAACACTAACACTAACCCTAACCCTATCCCTAACCCATACCCTACACCGTACCTGAAGCCCTCCCAGAACCCGTACCCTAAGCCGTACCCTAACCCTAACCCTAAGCCTAACCCTAACCGTGGGCTATCCTTGACTGCTTCTACCTCCAATAGATTGCCTAAGCACTAGTGTTTTAAGGAACAGCTTAAAAAGAGAATCCTAATGTGATTTCTTTATAATGTGTGTCTTCCTTATCTTATCCTACTGTCTAAAATCTTCTCCATGGCTGGATCCCCAAATAATATTCCTTTACGTGCTAAGGGGTATCTAGAGAGTGGGATAGGTTTAATAACCTTAACCCTAACACATACCCTAACCCTAACCCCTACCCTAACACTAACACGTACCCTAATCCTAAACCGTACCCTAAACCGAGCCCTAACCCTAACATTAACCTTAACCCTAACCCTAACCCATACCCTACGCCGTGCCCGAACCCCACCCCGAACCCATATCCTAAACCGTAGCCTAACCCTAACCCTAAGCCTAACCGTAACCGTAGGCTACACTTGACTGCTTCTGCCTCCAATAGATTTCCTAAGCACTAGTGTTTTAAAGAACAGCTTAAAAAGAGAATCCTAATGTGATTTCTTTATAATGGGTGTGTTCCTTATCTTATCCTAGTGTCTAAACTCTTCTCCATGGCTGGAACCCCAAATAATATTCCTTTATGTGCTAAGGGGTATCTAGAGAGTGGGATAGGTTTAATAACTACCCTAACCCTAACGCGTACCCTAACTCTAATCCCTACCCTAACCCTAACACGTACCCTAATCCTAACCAATACCCTAAACCGAGCCCTAACCCTAACACTAACCCTAACACTTACCCTAACCCATACCCTATGCCATACCCGAAGCCCTCCCCGAACCCGTACCCTAAGCCGTGCCCTAAGCCTAACCCTAAGCCTAACCATAACCCTAGGCTACCCTAGACTGCTTCTGCCTCCAATAGATTTCCTAAGCACTAGTGTTTTAAAGAACAGCTTAAAAAGAGAATCCTAATGTGATTTCTTTATAATGGGTGTGTTCCTTATCTTATCCTAGTGTCTAAACTCTTCTTCATGGCTGGACCCCCAAATAATATTCCTTTATGTGCTAAGGGGTAACTAGAGAGTGGGATAGGTTTAATAACTACCCTAAACCTAATGCGTACCCTAACCCTAACCCCTACCCTAACCCTAACACGTACCCTAATCCTAAACCGTACCCTAAACCGAGCCCTAACCCTAACACTAACCGAAACCCTAACACTAACCGATACCCTACGCCGTACCCGAAGCCTTTCCCGAACCCGTACCCTAAGCCGTACCCTAAGCCTAACCCTAAGCCTAACCCTAACCCTAGACTACCCTTGACTGCTTCTGCCTCCTATAGATTTCCTAAGCACTAGTGTTTTAAGGAACAGCTTAAAAAGAGAATCCTAATGTGATTTCTTTATATTGTGTGTCTTCCTTATCTTATCCTAGTGTCTAAAATCTTCTCCATGGCTGGATCCCCAAATAATATTCCTTTACGTGCTAAGGGGTATCTAGAGAGTGGGATAGGTTTAATAACCCTAATCCTAACACATACCCTAACCCTAACCCCTACACTAACCCTAACACGTACCCTAATCCTAAACCGTACCCTAAACCGAGCCCTAACCCTAACACTAACCCTAACCCTATCCCATACCATACGCCGTGCCCGAACCCCTCCCCGAACCCATAACCTAAGCCGTACCCTAAACCTAACCCTAAGCCTAACCCTAACCCTAGGCTACCCTTGACTGCTTCTGCCTCCAATAGATTTCCTAAGCACTAGTGTTTTAAGGAACAGCTTAAAAAGTGAATCCTAATGTGATTTCTTTATAATGTGTGTGTTCCTTATCTTAGCCTAGTGTCTAAACTCTTCTCCATGGCTGGACCCCCAAATAATATTCCTTTACGTGCTAAGGGGTAACTAGAGAGTGGGATAGGTTTAATAACTACCCTAACCCTAACTCGTACCCTAACCCTAACCCCAACCCTAACCCTAACACATACCCTAATCCTAACCCGTACCCTAAACGGAGCCCTAACCCTAACACTAACCCAAAACCTAACCCTAACCCATACCCTACGCCGTACCCGAACCCCTCCCCGAACCCGTACCCTAAGCCGTACCCTAAGCCTAACCCTAAGCCTAACCCTAACCCTAGGCTACCCTTGACTGCTTTTGCCTCCAATAGATTTCCTAAGCACTAGTGGTTTAAGGAACAGCTTAAAAAGAGAATCCTAATGTGATTTCTTTATAATGTGTGTCTTCCTTATCTTATCCTAGTGTCTAAAATCTTCTCCGTGGCTGGATCCCCAAATAATATTCCTTTACGTGCTAAGGGGTATCTAGAGAGTGGGATAGGTTTAATAACCCTAATCCTAACACATACCCTAACCCTAACCCCTACACTAACCCTAACACGTACTCTAATCCTAAACCGTACCCTAAACCGAGCCCTAACCCTAACACTAACCCTAACCCTATCCCATACCCTACGCCGTACCCGAAGCCCTCTCCGAACCCGTACCCTAAGAAGTACCCTTAGCCTAACCCTAAGCCTAACCCTAACCCTAGGCTACCCTTGACTGCTTCTGCCTCCTATAGATTTCCTTAGCACTAGTGTTTTAAGGAACAGCATAAAAAGAGAATCCTAATGTGATTTCTTTATAATGGTTGTGTTCCTTATCTTATCCTAGTGTCTAAACTCTTCTTCATGGCTGGACCACCAAATAATATTCTTTACGTGCTAAGGGGTATCTAGAGAGTGGGATAAGTTTAATAACTACCCTAACCCTAACACGTACCCTAACCCTAAACCCTACCATAACACTAACACGTACCCTAATCCTAAGCCGTTCACTAAACCGAGCCCTAACACTAACGTTAACCCTAACCCTAACCCTAACCCATACCCTACACCGTACCCGAAGCCCTCCCTGAACCCGTACCCTAAGCCGTATCCTAAGCCTAACGTTAAGCCTAACCCTAACCCTTGCCTACCCTTGACTGCTTCTGCCTCCAATAGATTTCCTAAGCAGTAGTGTTTTAAAGGAACAGCTTAAAAAGAGAATCCTAATGTGATTTCTTTATAAAGGGTGTGTTCCTTAACTTAGCCTAGTGTCTAAAGTCTTCTCCATGGGTGGACCCCCAAATAATATTCCTTTACGTGCTAAGGGGTATCTAGAGAGTGTGACACGTTTAATAACTACCCTAACCCTAACTCGTACCCTAACCCTAACCCCAACCCTAACCCTAACACATACCCTAATCCTAACCCGTACCCTAAACGGAGCCCTAACCCTAACACTAACCCAAACCCTAACCCTAACCCATACCCTACGCCATACCCGAACCCCTCCCCGAACCCGTACCCTAAGCCGTACCCTAAGACTAACCCTAAGCCTAACCCTAACCCTAGGCTACCCTTGACTGCTTCTGCCTCCAATAGATTTCCTAAGCACTAGTGGTTTAAGGAACAGCTTAAAAAGAGAATCCTAATGTGATTTCTTTATAATGGGTGTGTTCCTTATCTTATCCTAGTGTCTAAACTCTTCTCCATGGCTGGACCCCCAAATAATATTCCTTTACGTGCTAAGGGGTATCTAGAGAGTTGGATAGGTTTAATAACTACCCTAACCCTAACGCATACCCTAACCCTAACCCCTACCCTAACCCTAACACGTACCCTAAACCTAAACTGTACCCTAAACCGAGCCCTAACACTAACACTATCCCTAACCCTAACACTAACCCATACCCTATGCCGTACCCGAAGCCCTCCCCGAACCCGTACCCTAAGAAGTACCCTTAGCCTAACCCTAAGCCTAACCCTAACCCTAGGCTACCCTTGACTGCTTCTGCCTCCTATAGATTTCCTAAGCACTAGTGTTTTAAGGAACAGCTTAAAAAGAGAATCCTAATTTGATTTCTTTATAATGTGTGTCTTCCTTATCTTATCCTAGTGTCTAAAATCTTCTCCATGGCTGGATCCCCAAATAATATTCCTTTACGTGCTAAGGGGTATCTAGAGAGTGGGATAGGTTTAATAACCCTAATCCTAACACATACCCTAACCCTAACCCCTACACTAACCCTAACACGTACCCTAATCCTAAACCGTACCCTAAACCGAGCCCTAACCCTAACACTAACCCTAACCCTATCCCATACCATACGCCGTGCCCGAACCCCTCCCCGAACCCATAACCTAAGCCGTACCCTAAACCTAACCCTAAGCCTAACCCTAACCCTAGGCTACCCTTGACTGCTTCTGCCTCCAATAGATTTCCTAAGCACTAGTGTTTTAAGGAACAGCTTAAAAAGAGAATCCTAATGTGATTTCTTTATAATGTGTGTGTTCCTTATCTTATCCTAGTGTCTAAACTCTTCTCCATGGCTGGACCTCCAAATAATATTCCTTTACGTGCTAAGGGGTTTCTAGAGAGTGGGATAGGTTTAATAACTACCCTAACCCTAACGCGTACCCGAACCCTAACCCCTACCCTAACCCTAACACGTACTCTAATACTAACCAATAACCTAAACCGAGCCATAACCCTCACACTAACCCTAACCCTAACCCTAACCCATAACCTACGCCGCACCCGAAGCCCTTCCCGAACCCGTACCCTAAGCCGTACCCTAAGCCTAACCCTAAGCCCAACCCTAACCCTAGGCTACCCTTGACTGCTTCTGCCTCCAATAGATTTCCTTAGCACTAGTGTTTTAAGGAACAGCATAAAAAGAGAATCCTAATGTGATTTCTTTATAATGGTTGTGTTCCTTATCTTATCCTAGTGTCTAAACTCTTCTTCATGGCTGGACCACCAAATAATATTCTTTACGTGCTAAGGGGTATCTAGAGAGTGGGATAGGTTTAATAACTACCCTAACCCTAACACGTACCCTAACCCTAAACCCTACCATAACACTAACACGTACCCTAATCCTAAGCCGTTCACTAAACCGAGCCCTAACACTAACATTAACCCTAACCCTAACCCTAACCCATACCCTACACCGTACCCGAAGCCCTCCCCGAACCCGTACCCTAAGCCGTATCCTACGCCTAACCTTAAGCCTAACCCTAACCCTAGCCTACCCTTGACTGCTTCTGCCTCCAATAGATTTCCTAAGCACTAGTGTTTTAAGGAACAGCTTAAAAAGAGAATCCTAATGTGATTTCATTATAATGGGTGTGTTCCTTATCTTAGCCTAGTGTCTAAACTCTTCTCCATGGGTGGACCCCAAAATAATATTCCTTTACGTGCTAAGGGGTATCTAGAGAGTGGGATAGGTTTAATAACTACCCTAACCCTAACGCGTACCCTAACTCTAACCCCTACCCTAACCCTAAAACGTACCCTAATCCTAACCAATACCCTAAACCGAGCCCTAACCCTAACACTAACCCTAACCCTAACCCTAACCCATACCCTACGCCGTACCGAAAGCCCTCCCCGAATCCGTACCCTAAGCCGCACCCTAAGCCTAACCCTAAGCCTAACCCTAACCCTAGGCTACCCTTGACTGCTTCTGCCTCCAATAGATTTCCTAAGCACTAGTGTTTTAAGGAACAGCTTAAAAAGAGAATCCTAATGTGATTTCTTTATAATGGGTGTGTTCCTTATCTTATCCTAGTGTCTAAACTCTTCTCCATGGCTGGATCCCCAAATAATATTCCTTTACGTGCTAAGGGGTATCTAGAGAGTGGGATAGGTTTAATAAACCTAATCCTAACACATACCCTAACCCTAACCCCTACACTAACCCTAATACGTACCCTAATCCTAAACCGTACCCTAAACCGAGCCCTAACCCTAACACTAACACTAACCCTATCCCATACCATACGCCGTGCCCGAACCCCTCCCCGAACCAATAACCTAAGCCGTACCCTAAACCTAACCCTAAGCCTAACCCTAACCCGAGGCTTCCCTTGACTGCTTCTGCCTCCAATACATTTCCTAAGCACTAGTGTTTTAAAGAACAGCTTAAAAAGAGAATCCTAATGTGATTTCTTTATAATGGGTGTGTTCCTTATCTTATCCTAGGGTCTAAAGTCTTCTCCATGGCTGGATCCCCAAATAATTTTCCTTTCTGTGCTCAGGGGTATCTAGAGAGTGGGATAGGTTTAATAACTACCCTAACCCTAACACGTACCCTAACCGTAACCCCTACCCTAACCCTAACACGTACCCTAATCCTAAACCGTACCCTAAACCGAGCCCTAACCCTAACACTAACCCAAACCCTAACACTAACCCATACCCTATGCCGTACCCGAAGCCTTCCCCGAACCCGTACCCTAAGCCGTACCCTAAGCCTAACCCTAAGCCTAACCCTAACCCTAGACTACCCTTGACTGCTTCTGCCTCCAATAGATTTCCTAAGCACTAGTGTTTTAAAGGAACAGCTTAAAAAGAGAATCCTAAGGTGATTTCTTTATAAAGGGTGTGTTCCTTATCTTAGCCTAGTGTCTAAACTCTTCTCCATGTGTGGACCCCCAAATAATATTCCTTTACGTGCTAAGGGGTATCTAGAGAGTGGGATAGGTTTATTAACTACCCTAACCAAAACACGTACCCTAACCCTAACTCCTACCCTAACCCTAACACGTACCCTAATCCTAAACCGTACCCTAAACCGAGCCCTATCCCTAACACTAACCCTAACCCTTACCCTAACCCATACCCTACGCCGTACCCGAAGCCCTCCCCGAACCCGTACCCTAAGCAGTGCCCTAATCCTAACCCTAAGCCTAACACTAACACTTGGCTACCCTTGACTGCTTCTGCCCCCAATAGATTTCCTAAGCACTAGTGTTTTAAGGAACAGCTTAAAAAGAGAATCCTAATGTGATTTCTTTATAAAGGGTGTGTTCCTTATCTTAGCCTAGTGTCTAAACTCTTCTCCATGGCTGGATCCCCAAATAATATTCCTTTACGTGCTAAGGGGTATCTAGAGAGTGGAATAGGTTTAATAACTACCCTAATCCTAATGCGTACCCTAACCCTAACCCCTACCCTAACCCTAACACGTACCCTAATCCTAAGCCGTACACTAAACCGAGCCCTAACACTAACACTAACCCTAACCCTAACGCTAACACATACCCTACACCGTACCCGAAGCCCTCCCCAAACCTGTACCCTAAGCCGTACCCTAAGCCGTACCCTAAGCCTAACACTAACCCTAGGCTACCCTTGAATGCTTCTGCCTCCAATAGATTTCCTAAGCACAAGTGTTTTAAGGAACAGCTTAAAAAGAGAATCCTAATGTGATTTCTTTATAATGTGTGTGTTCCTTATCTTATCCTAGTGTCTAAACTCTTCTCCATGGCTGGATCCCCAAATAATATTCCTTTAAGTGCTAAGGGGTATCTAGAGAGTGGGATAGGTTTAATAACCCTAACCCTAACACGTACCCTAATCCTAAACCGTACCCTAAACCGAGACCTAACCCTAACACTAACCCTAACCCTAACCCTAACCCATACCATACGCCGTGCCTGAACCCCTCCCCAAACCCATAACCTACGCCGTACCCTAACCCTAACCCTAAGCCTAACCCTAACCCTAGGCTACCCTTGACTGCTTCGGCCTCCAATAGATTTCCTAAGCACTAGTGTTTTAAGGAACAGCTTAAAAAGAGAATCCTAAAGTGATTTCTTTATAATGTGTGTGTTCCTTATCTTATCCTAGTGTCTAAACTCTTCTCCATGGCTGGACCTCCAAATAATATTCCTTTACGTGCTAAGGGGTATCTAGAGAGTGGGATAGGTTTAATAACTACCCTAACCTTAACGCGTACCCGAACCCTAAGCCCTACCCTAACCCTAACACGTACTCTAATACTAACCAATACCCTAAACCGAGCCCTAACCCTGACACTAACCCTAACCCTAACCATAACCCATACCCTACGCCGCACCCGAAGCCCTCCCCGAACCCGAACCCTAAGCCGTACCCTAAGCCTAACCCGAAGCCTAACCCTAATCCTAGGCTACCCTTGCCTGCTTCTGCCTCCAATAGATTTCCTAAGCACTAGTGTTTTAAGGAACAGCATAAAAAGAGAATCCTAATGTGATTTCTTTATAATGGTTGTGTTACTTATCTTATCCTAGTGTCTAAACTCTTCTTCAGGGCTGGACCACCAAATAATATTCTTTGCGTGCTAAGGTGTATCTAGAGAGTGGGATAGGTTTAATAACTACCCTAACCCTAACACGTACCCTAACTCTAAACCCTACCATAACACTAACACGTACCCTAAACCTAAACCGTACCCTAAACCGAGCCCTAACCCTAACACTAACCCTAACCCTAACTCTAACCCATACCCTACGCCGCACCCGAAGCCCTCCCCGAACCCGTACCCTAAGCCTAACCCTAAGCCTAACCCTAACCCTAGGCTACCCTTGACTGCTTCTGCCTCCAGTAGATTTCCTAAGCACTAGTGTTTTAAGGAACAGCTTAAAAAGAGAATCCTAATGTGATTTCATTATAATGGGTGTGTTCCTTATCTTATCCTAGTGTCTAAACACTTCTCCATGGCTGGACCCCCAAACAATATTCCTTTATGTGCAAAGGGGTATCTAGAGAGTGGGATAGGTTTAATAACTACCCTAACCCTAACGCGTACCCTAACTCTAACCCCTACCCTAACCCTAACACGTACCCTAATCCTAACCAATACCCTAAACCGAGCCCTAACCCTAACACTAACCCTAATCCTAACCCTAACCCATACCCTACGCCGTACCGATAGCCCTCCTCGAACCCGTACCCTAAGCCGCACCCTAAGCCTAACCCTAAGCCTAACCCTAACCCTAGGCTACCCTTGACTGCTTCTGCCTCCAATAGATTTCCTAAGCACTAGTGTTTTAAGGAACAGCTTAAAAAGAGAATCCTAATGTGATTTCTTTATAATGGTTGTGTTCCTTATCTTATCCTAGTATCTAAACTCTTCTCCATGGCTGGACCACCGAATAATATTATTTACGTGCCAAGGGGTATCTAGAGAGTGGGATAGGTTTAATAACTACCCTAACCCAAACACGTACCCTAACCCTAACTCCTACCCTAACCCTAACACGTACCCTAATCCTAAACCGTACCCTAAACCGAGCACTAACCCTAACACTAACCCTAACACTTACCCTAACCCATACCCTATGCCGTACCCGAAGCCCTCCCCGAACCCGTACCCTAAGCAGTTCCCTAAGCCTAACACTAAGCCTAACCCTAACCCTAGGCTACCCTTGACTGCTTCTGCCTCCAATACATTTCCTAAGCACTAGTGTTTTAAAGAACAGCTTAAAAAGAGAATCCTAATGTGATTTCTTTATAATGGGTGTGTTCCTTATCTTATCCTAGTGTCTAAACTCTTCTCCATGGCTGGACCCCCAAATAATATTCCTTTATGTGCAAAGGGGTATCTAGAGAGTGTGATAGGTTTAATAACTACCCTAACCCTAACGCGTACCCTAACTCTAACCCCTACCCTAACCCTAACACGTACCCTAATCCTAACCAATACCCTAAACCGAGCCCTAACCCTAACACTAACCCTAACCCTAACCCTAAACCATACCCTATGCCGTACCGATAGCCCTCCCCGAACCCGTACCCTATGCCGCACCCGAAGCCTAACCCTAAGCCTAACCCTAACCCTAGGCTACCCTTGACTGCTTCTGCCTCCACTAGATTTCCTAAGCACTAGTGTTTTAAGGAACAGGTTAAAAAGAGAATCCTAATGTGATTTCTTTATAATGTGGGTGTTCCTTATATTATCTTAGTGTCTAAACTCTTCTCCATGGCTGGACCCCCAAATAATATTCCTTTACGTGCTAAGGGGTATCTAGAGAGTGGGATAGGTTTAATAACTACCCTAACCCTAACGCGTACCCTAACCCTAACCCCTACCCTAACCCTAACAGATACCCTTAACCTAAACTGTACCGTAAACCGAGCCCTAACCCTAACATTAACTCTAACCCTAACACTAACCCATACCCTACGCCGTACCCGAAGCCCTCCCCGAACCCGTACCCTAAGCCGTACCCTTAGCCTAACCCTAAGCCTAACCCTAACACTAGACTACCCTTGACTGCTTCTGCCTCCAATAGATTTCCTAAGCACTAGTGTTTTAAAGGAACAGCTTAAAAAGAGAATCCTAATGTGATTTCTTTATAAAGGGTGTGTTCCTTATCTTATCCTAGTGTCTAAACTCTTCTCCATGGCTGGACCCCCAAATAATATTCCTTTACGTGCTAAGGGGTATCTTGAGAGTGAGATAGGTTTAATAACTACACTAACCTTAATGCGTACCCTAACCCTAACCCCTACCCTAACCCTAACACGTACTCTAAATCCTAACCAATACCCTAAACCGAGCCCTAACCCCAACACTAACCCTAACCCTAACAATAACCCATACCCTACGCCGCACCCGAAGCCCTCCCCGAACCCGTACCCTAAGCCTCACCCTAAGCCTAACACTAACCCTAGGCTACCTTTGACTGCTTCTGCCTCCAATAGATTTCCTAAGCACTAGTGTTTTAAAGAACAGCTTAAAAAGAGAATCCTAATGTGATTTCTTTATAATGGGTGTGTTCCTTATCTTATCCTAGTGTCTAAAGTCTTCTCCATGGCTGGATCCCCAAATAATTTTCCTTTATGTGCTCAGGGGTATCTAGAGAGTGGGATAGGTTTAATAACTACCCTAACCCTAACACGTACCCTAACCCTAACCCCTACCCTAACCCTAACACGTACCCTCATCCTAAACCGTACCCTAAACCGAGACCTAACCCTAACACTAACCCAAACCCTAACACTAACCCATACCCTACGCCGTACCCGAAGCCTTCCCCGAACCCGTACCCTAAGCCGTAACCTAAGCCTAACCCTAAGCCTAACCCTAAACCTAGACTACCCTTGACTGCTTCTGCCTCCAATAGATTTCCTAAGCACTAGTGTTTTAAAGGAACAGCTTAAAAAGAGAATCCTAAGGTGATTTCTTTATAAAGGGTGTGTTCCTTATCTTAACCTAGTGTCTAAACTCTTCTTCATGTGTGGACCCCCAAATAATATTCCTTTACCTGCTAAGGGGTATCTAGAGAGTGGGATAGGTTTAATAACTACCCTAACCCTAACGCGTACCTTAACTCTAACCCCTACCCTAACCCTAACACGTACCCTAATCCTAACCAATACCCTAAACCGAGCCCTAACCCTAACACTAACCCTAACCCTAACCCTAACCCATACCCTACGCCGTACCGAAAGCCCTCCCCGAACCCGTACCCTAAGCCGCACCCTAAGCCTAACCCTAAGCCTAACCCTACCCCTAGGCTACCCTTGACTGCTTCTGCCTCCAATAGATTTCCTAAGCACTAGTGTTTTAAGGAACAGCTTAAAAAGAGAATCCTAATGTGATTTCTTTATAATGGGTGTGTTCCTTATCTTATCCTAGTGTCTAAACTCTTCTCCATGGCTGGACCACCAAATAATATTATTTACGTGCTAAGGGGTATCTAGAGAGTGGGATAGGTTTAATAACTACCCTAACCCAAACACGTACCCTAACCCTAACTCCTACCCTAACCCTAACACGTACCCTAATCCTAAACCGTAACCTAAACCGAGCCCTAACCCTAACACTAACCCTAACCCTTACCCTAACCCATACCCTACGCCGTACCGGAAGCCCTCCTCGAACCCTTACCCTAAGCAGTGTCCTAAGCCTAACCCTAAGCCTAACCCTAACCCTAGGCTACCCTTGACTGCTTCTGCCTCCAATAGATTTCCTAAGCACTAGTGTTTTAAAGAACAGCTTAAAAAGAGAATCCTAATGTGATTTCTTTATAATGGGTGTGTTCCTTATCTTATCCTAGTGTCTAAACTCTTCTCCATGGCTGGACCCCCAAATAATATTCCTTTATGTGCAAAGGGGTATCTAGAGAGTAGGATAGGTTTAATAACTACCCTAACCCTAACGCGTACCCTAACTCTAACCCCTACCCTAACCCTAACACGTACCCTAATCCTAACCAATACCCTAAACCGAGCCCTAACCCTAACACTAACACTAACCCTAACCCTAACACTAACCCATACCCTACGCCGTACCGATAGCCCTCCCCGAACCCATACCCTAAGCCGCACCCTAAGCCTAACCCTAAGCCTAACCCTAACCCTAGGCTACCCTTGACTGCTTCTGCCTCCAATAGATTTCCTAAGCACTAGTGTTTTAAGGAACAGCTTAAAAAGAGAATCCTAATGTGATTTCTTTATAATGGTTGTGTTCCTTATCTTATCCTAGTGTCTAAACTCTTCTCCATGGCTGGACCACCAAATAATATTATTTACGTGCTAAGGGGTATCTAGAGAGTGGGATAGGTTTAATAACTACCCTATCCCAAACACGTACCCTAACCCTAACCCCTACCCTAACCCTAACACGTACCCTAATCCTAAACCGTACCCTAAATCGAGCCCTAACCCTAACACTAACCCTAACTCTTACCCTAACCCATACCCTACGCCGTACCCGAAGCCCTCCCCGAACCCGTACCCTAAGCAGTGCCCTAAGCCTAACCCTAAGCCTAACCCTAACCCTAGGCTACCCTTGACTGCTTCTGCCTCCAATAGATTTCCTAAGCACTACTGTTTTAAAGAACAGCTTAAAAAGAGAATCCTAATGTGATTTCTTTATAATGGGTGTGTTCCTTATCTTATCCTAGTGTCTAAACTCTTCTCCATGGCTGGACCCCCAGATAATATTCGTTTATGTGCAAAGGGGTACCTAGAGAGTGGGATAGGTTTAATAACTACCCTAACCCTAATGCGTACCCTAACTCTAACCCCTACCCTAACCCTAACACGTACCCTAATCCTAACCAATACCCTAAACCGAGCCCTAACCCCAACACTAACCCTAACCTTAACCCTAACCCATACCCTACGCCGTACCCGAAGCCTTCCCCGAACCCGTACCCTAAGCCGTGCCCTAAGCCTAACCCTAAGCCTAACCCTAACCCTAGACTACCCTTGACTGCTTCTGCCTCCAATAGATTTCCTAAGCAGTAGTGTTTTAAAGGAACAGCTTAAAAAAAGAATCCTAAGGTGATTTCTTTATAAAGGGTGTGTTCCTTATCTTAGCCTAGTGTCTAAACTCTTCTCCATGTGTGGACCCCCAAATAATATTCCTTTACGTGCTAAGGGGTATCTAGAGAGTGGGATAGGTTTAATAACTACCCTAACCCTAACGCGTACCCTAACTCTAACCCCTACCCTAACCCTAACACGTACCCTAATCCTAACCAATACCCTAAACCGAGCCCTAACCCTAACACTAACCCTAACCCTAACCCTAACCCATACCCTACGCCGTACCGAAAGCCCTCCCCGAACCCGTACCCTAAGCCGCACCCTAAGCCTAACCCTAAGCCTAACCCTAACCCTAGGCTACCCTTGACTGCTTCTGCCTCCAATAGATTTCCTAATCACTAGTGTTTTAAGGAACAGCTTAAAAAGAGAATCCTATTGTGATTTCTTTATAATGGGAGTGTTCCTTATCTTATCCTAGTGTCTAAACTCTTCTCCATGGCTGTACCACCAAATAATATTATTTACGTGCTAAGGGGTATCTAGAGAGTGGGATAGGTTTAATAACTACCCTAACCCAAACACGTACCCTAACCCTAACTCCTACCCTAACCCTAACTCGTACCCTAATCCTAAACCGTAACCTAAACCGAGCCCTAACCCTAACACTAACCCTAACCCTTACCCTAACCCATACACTACGCCGTACCGGAAGCCCTCCCCGAACCCTTACCCTAAGCAGTGTCCTAAGCCTAACCCTAAGCCTAACCCTAACCCTAGGCTACCCTTGACTGCTTCTGCCTCCAATAGATTTCCTAAGCACTAGTGTTTTAAAGAACAGCTTAAAAAGAGAATCCTAATGTGATTTCTTTATAATGGGTGTGTTCCTTATCTTATCCTAGTGTCTAAACTCTTCTCCATGGCTGGACCCCCAAATAATATTCCTTTATGTGCAAAGGGGTATCTAGAGAGTAGGATAGGTTTAATAACTACCCTAACCCTAACGCGTACCCTAACTCTAACCCCTACCCTAACCCTAACAAGTACCCTAATCCTAACCAATACCCTAAACCGAGCCCTAACCCTAACACTAACCCTAACCCTAACCCTAACCCATACCCTACGCCGTACCGATAGCCCTCCCCGAACCCGTACCCTAAGCCGCACCCTAAGCCTAACCCTAAGCCTAACCCTAACCCTAGGCTACCCTTGACTGCTTCTGCCTGCAATAGATTTCCTAAGCACTAGTGGTTTAAGGAACAGCTTAAAAAGAGAATCCTAATGTGATTTCTTTATAATGTGTGTGTTCCTTATCTTATCCTAGTGTCTAAACTCGTCTCCATGGCTGGACCTCCAAATAATATTCCTTTACGTGCTAAGGGGTATCTAGAGAGTGGGATAGGTTTAATAACTACCCTAACCCTAACGCGTACCCTAACCCTAACCCCTACCCTAACCCTAACACGTACCCTAATCCTAACCAATAACCTAAACCGAACCCTAAGCCCAACACTAACCCTAAACCTAACCCTAACCCATAACCTACGCCGCACCCGAAGCCCTCCCCGAACCCGTACCCTAAGCAGTACCCTAAGCCTAACCCTAAGCCTAACCCTAACCCTAGGCTACCCTTGACTGCTTCTGCCTCCAATAGATTTCCTAAGCACTAGTGTTTTAAGGAACAGCTTAAAAAGAGAATCCTAATGTGATTTCATTATAATGGGTGTGTTCCTTATCTTATCCTAGTGTCTAAACTCTTCTCCATGGCTGGACCCCCAAATAATATTCCTTTACGTGCTAAGGGGTATCTAGAGAGTGAGATAGGTTTAATAACTACCCTAACCCTAACGCGTACCCTAACCCTAACCCCTACCCTAACCCAAACACGTACCCTAATCCTAACCCGTACCCTAAACGGAGCCCTAACCCTAACACTAACCCAAATCCTAACCCTAACCCATACCCTACGCCGTACCCGAAGCCCTCCCCGAACCTGTACCCTAAGCAGTGCCCTAAGCCTAACCCTAAGCCTAACCCTAACCCTAGGCTACCCTTGACTTCTTCTGCCTCCAATAGATTTCCTAAGCACTAGTGTTTTAAAGAACAGCTTAAAAAGAGAATCCTAATGTGATTTCTTTATAATGGGTGTGTTCCTTACCTTATCCTAGTGTCTAAACACTTCTCCATGGCTGGACCCCCAAATAATATTCCTTTATGTGCTAAGGGGTATCTAGAGAGTGGGATAGGTTTAATAACTACCCTAACCCTAACGCGTACCTTAACCCTAACCCCTACCCTGACCCTAACACATACCCTAATCCTAACACGTACCCTAAACGGAGCCCTAACCCTAACACTAACCCAAACCCTAACCCTAACCCATACCCTACGCCGTACCCGAACCCCTCCCCGAACCCGTACCCTAAGCCGTACCCTAAGCCTAACCCTAAGCCTAAACCTAACACTAGGCTACCCTTGACTGCTTCTGCCTCCAATAGATTTCCTAAGCACTAGTGTTTTAAGGAACAGCTGAAAATGAGAATCCTAATGTGATTTCATTATAATGGGTGTGTTCCTTAACTTATCCTAGTGTCTAAACTCTTCTCCATGGCTGGACCCCCAAATAATATTCCTTTACGTGCTAAGGGGTATCTAGAGAGTGGGATAGGTTTAATAACTAACCTAATCCTAACGCGTACCCTAAACCTAACCCCTACCCTAACCCTAACACGTACGCTAATCCTAACCAGTACCCTAAACGGAGCCCTAACCCTAACACTATCCCAAACCCTAACCCTAACCCATACCCTACGCCGTACCCGAACCCCTCCCCGAACCCGTACCCTAAGCCGTACCCTAAGCCTAACCCTAAGGCTAACCCTAACCCTAGGCTACCCTTGACTGCTTCTGCCTCCAATAGATTTCCTAAGCACTAGTGGTTTAAGGAACAGCTTAAAAAGAGAATCCTAATGTGATTTCTTTATAATGTGTGTGTTCCTTATATTATCTTAGTGTCTAAACTCTTCTCCATGGCTGGACCCCCAAATAATATTCCTTTACGTGCTAAGGGGTATGTAGAGAGTGGGATAGGTTTAATAACTACCCTAACCCTAACGCGTACTCTAACCCTAACCCCTACCCTAACACTAACACGTACCCTAATCCTAACCTGTACCCTGAACCGAGCCCTAACCCTAACACTGACCCTAACCCTAACCCTAACCCACACCCTACGCCGTACCGAAAGCCCTCCCCGAACCCGTACCCTAAGCCGTACCCTAAGCCTAACGCTAAGCCAAACCCTAACCCTAGGCTACCCTTGACTGCTTCTGCCTCCAATAGATCTCCTAAGCACTAGTGTTTTAAGGAACAGCTTAAAAAGAGAATCCTAATGTGATTTCTTTATAATGGGTGTGTTCCTTATCTTATCCTAGTGTCTAAACTCTTCTCCATGGCTGGACCCCCAAATAATATTCCTTTACGTGCTAAGGGGTATCTAGAGAGTGGGATAGGTTTAATAACTACCCTAACCCTAACGCGTACCCTAACACTAACCCCTAACCTAACCCTAACACGTACCCTAAACCTAAACTGTACCCTAAACCGAGCCTTCACCCTAACACTAACCCTAACCCTAACACTAACCCATACCCTACGCCGTACACGAAGCCCTCCCCGAACCCGTACCCTAAGCCGTACCCTTAGCCTAACCCTAAGCCTAACCCTAACACTAGGCTACCCTTGACTGCTTCTGCCCCAAATAGATTTCCTAAACACTAGTGTTTTAAGGAACAGCTTTAAAAGAGAATCCTAATGTGATTTCTTTATAAAGGGTGTGTTCCTTATCTTAGCCTAGTGTCTAAACACTTCTCCATGGCTGGACCCCCAAATAATATTCCTTTACGTGCTAAGGGGTATCTAGAGAGTGGGATAGGTTTAATAACTACCCTAACCCTAATGCGTACCCTAACCCTAACCCCTACCCTAACCCTAACACGTACCCTAATCCTAAGCCGTTCACTAAACCGAGCCCTAACACTAACATTAACCCTAACCCTAACCCTAACCCACACCCTACACCGTACCCGAAGCCCTCCCCGAACCCGTACCCTAAGCCGTATCCTAAGCCTAACCTTAAGCCTAACCCTAACCCTAGCCTACCCTTGACTGCTTCTGCCTCCAATAGATTTCCTAAGCACTAGTGTTTTAAGGAACAGCTTAAAAAGAGAATCCTAATGTGATTTCTTTATAATGTGTGTGTTCCTTATCTTATCCTAGTGTCTAAACTCTTCTCCATGGCTGGACCTCCAAATAATATTCCTTTACGTGCTAAGGTGTATCTAGAGAGTGGGATAGGTTTAATAACTACCCTAACCCTAACGCGTACCCTAACCCTAACCGCTACCCTAACCCTAACACGTAACCTAATCCTAAACAATACCCTAAACCGAGCCCTAACCCCAACACTAACCCTAACCCTATCCGTAACCCATACCCTACGCCGCACCCGAAGCCCTCCCCGAACCCGTACCCTAAGCAGTACCCTAAGCCTAACCCTAAGCCTATCCCTAACCCTAGGCTACCCTTGACTGCTTCTTCCTCCAATAGATTTCCTAACTACTAGTGTTTTAAGGCACAGCTTAAAAAGAGAATCCTATTGTGATTTCATTATAATGGGTGTGTTCCTTATCTTATCCTAGTGTCTAAACTCTTCTCCATGGCTGGACCCCCAAATAATATTCCTTTACGTGCTAATGGGTATCTAGAGAGTGGGATAGGTTTAATAACTACCCTAACCCTAACACATACCCTAACCCTAACCCCTACCCTAACACTAACACGTACCCTAATCCTAAACCGTACCCTAAACCGAGACCTAACCCTAACATTAACGTTAACCCTAACCCTAACCCATACCCTACGCCGTGCCCGAACCCCTCCCCGAACCCATAACCTAAGCCGTAGCCTAACCCTAACCCTAAGCCTAACCGTAACCGTAGGCTACACTTGACTGCTTCTGCCTCCAATAGATTTCCTAAGCACTAGTGTTTTAAGGAACAGCTTAAAAAAGAATCCTAATGTGATTTCTTTATAATGGGTGTGTTCCTTATCTTAGCCTAGTGTCTAAACTCTTCTCCATGGCTGGACGGCCAAATAATATTCCTTTACGTGCTAAGGGGTATCTAGAGAGTGGGATAGGTTTAATAACTACCCTAACCCTAATGCGTACCCTAACCCTAACCCCTACCCTAACCCTAACACGTACCCTAATCCTAAGCCGTACCCTAAACCGAGCCCTAACCCTAACACTAACCCAATCCCTAACCCTAACCCATACCATACGCCGTACCCGAAGACGTCCGCGAACCCGTACCCTAAGCCCTACCCTAAGCCTAACCCTAAGCCTAACCCTAACCCTAGGCTACCCTTGACTGCTTCTGCCTCCAATAGATTTTCTAAGCACTAGTGTTTTAAGGAACAGCTTAAAAAGAGAATCCTAATGTGATTTTTTATAATGGGTGTCTTCATTATCTTATCCTAGTGTCTAAAATTTTCTCCATGGCTGGATCCCCATATAATATTCCTTTACGTGCTAAGGGGTATCTAGGGAGTGGGATAGGTTTAATAACCCTAATCCTAACACATACCGTAACCCTCACCCCTACCCTAAACCTAACACGTACCCTAATCCTAAACCGTAACCTAAACCGAGCATTAACCCTAACACTAACCCTAACCCTAACCCTAACCCATACCATACGCCGTGCTCGAACCCCTCCCCGAACCCATAACCTAAGCCGTACCCTAAACCTAACCCTAAGCCTAACCCTAACCCTAGGTTACCCTTGACTGCTTCTGCCTTCAATAGATTTCCTAAGCACTAGTGTTTTAAGGAACAGCTTAAAAAGAAAATCCTAATGTGATTTCATTATAATGGGTGTGTTCCTTATCTTATCCTAGTGTCTAAACTCTTCTCCATGGCTGGACCCCCAAATAATATTCCTTTACGTGCTAAGGGGTATCTAGAGAGTGGGAAAGGTTTAATAACTACCCTAACCCTAACGCGTACCCTAACCATAAACCCTACCCTAACCCTAACACGTACACTAATCCTAACCCGTACCCTAAACGGAGCCCTAACCCTAACACTAACCCAAACGCTAACCCTAACCCATACCCTACGCCGTACCCGAACCCCTCCCCGAACCCGTACCCTAAGCCGTACCCTAAGCCTAAACCTAAGCCTAACCCTAACCCTAGGCTACCCTTGACTGCTTCTGCCTCCAATAGATTTCCTAAGCACTAGTGGTTTAAGGAACAGCTTAAAAAGAGAATCCTAATGTGATTTCTTTATAATGTGTGTGTTCCTTATATTATCTTAGTGTCTAAACTCTTCTCCATGGCTGGACCCCCAAATAATATTCCTTTACGTGCTAAGGGGTATGTAGAGAGTGGGATAGGTTTAATAACTACCCTAACCCTAACGCGTACTCTAACCCTATCCCCTACCCTAACACTAACACGTACCCTAATCCTAACCCGTACCCTAAACCGAGCCCTAACCCTAACACTAACCCAAACCCTAACCCTAACCCATACCCTACTCCGTACCAAAAGCCCTCCCCGAACCCGTACCCTAAGCCGTACCCTAAGCGTAACCCTAAGCCAAACCCTAAGCCTAGGCTACCCTTGACTGCTTCTGCCTCCAATAGATTTACTAAGCACTAGTGTTTTAAGGAACAGCTTAAAAAGAGAATCCTAATGTGATTTCTTTATAATGGGTGTGTTCCTTATCTTATCCTAGTGTCTAAACTCTTCTCCATGGCTGGACCCCCAAATAATATTCCTTTACGTGCTAAGGGGTATGTAGAGAGTGGGATAGGTTTAATAACTACCCTAACCCTAATGCGTACCCTAACCCTAACCCCTACCCTAACCCTAACACGTACCCTAATCCTAAGCCGTACAGTAAACCGAGCCCTAACACTAACACTAACCCTAACCCTATCCCTAACCCATACCCTACACCGTACCTGAAGCCCTCCCCGAACCCGTACCCTAAGCCGTACCCTAACCCTAACCCTAAGCCTAACCCTAACCCTGGGCTATCCTTGACTGCTTCTACCTCCAATAGATTGCCTAAGCACTAGTGTTTTAAGGAACAGCTTAAAAAGAGAATCCTAATGTGATTTCTTTATAATGTGTGTCTTCCTTATCTTATCCTACTGTCTAAAATCTTCTCCATGGCTGGATCCCCAAATAATATTCCTTTACGTGCTAAGGGGTATCTAGAGAGTGGGATAGGTTTAATAACCTTAACCCTAACACATACCCTAACCCTAACCCCTACCCTAACACTAACACGTACCCTAATCCTAAACCGTACCCTAAACCGAGCCCTAACCCTAACATTAACCTTAACCCTAACCCTAACCCATACCCTACGCCGTACCCGAAGCCCTCCCCGAACCCGTACCCTAAGCCTAACCCTAAGCCTAACCCTAAGCCTAACCCTATCCCTAGGCTACCCTTGACTGCTTCTGCCTCCAATATATTTCCTAAGCACTAGCGTTTTAAGGAACAGCTTAAAAAGGGAATCCTAATGTGATTTCATGATAATGGGTGTGTTCCTTATCTTATCCTAGTGTCTAAACTCTTCTCCATGGCTGGACACCCAAATAATATTCCTTTACGTGCTAAGGGGTATCTAGAGAGTGGGATAGGTTTAATAACCCTAACCCTAACACGTACCCTAACCCTAACCCCTACCCTAACCCTAACACGTACCCTAATCCTAAACCGTACCCTAAACCGAGCCCTAACCCTAACAGTAACCCTAACCCTAACCCTAAACCATACCCTACGCCGTGCCCGAAAACTTCCCCGAACCGATACCCTAAGCCGTACCCTAAACCTAACCCTAAGCCTAACCCTAACCCTGGGCTACCCTTGACTGCTTCTGCCTCCAATAGATTGCCTAAGCACTAGTGTTTTAAGGAACAGCTTAAAAAGGGAATCCTAATGTGATTTCTTTATAATGTGTGTGTTCCTTATATTATCTTTGTGTCTAAACTCTTCTCCATGGCTGGACCCCCAAATAATATTCCTTTACGTGCTAAGGTGTATCTAGAGAGTGGGATACGTTTAATAACGACCCTAACTCTAACGCGTACCCTAACCCTAACCCCTACCCTAACCCTAACACGTACCCTAATCCTAAACCGTACCCTAAACAGAGACCTAACCCTAACACTAACCCTAACCCTAACCCTAACCCATACCCTACGCCGTACCCGAATCCCTCCCCGAACTCGTACCCTAAGCCGTACCCTAAGCCTAACACTAAGCCTAACCCTAACGCTAGGCTACCCTTGACTGCTTCTGCCTCCAATATATTTCCTAAGCACTAGTGTTTTAAGGAACAGCATAAAAAGAGAATCCTAATGTGATTTCTTTATAATGTGTGTGTTCCTTATCTTATCCTAGTGTCTAAACTCTTCTCCATGTCTGGATCCCCAAATAATATTCCTTTAAGTGTTAAGGGCTATCTAGAGAGTGGGATAGGTTTAATAACCCTAACCCTAACACGTACCCTAACCCTAACCCCTACCGTAACCCTAACACGTACCCTAATCCTAAACCGTACCCTAAACCGAGCCCTAACCCTAACACTAACCCTAACCCTAACCCTAACCCACACCCTACGCCGTACCCGAAGCCCTCCCCGAACCCGTACCCTAAGCCGTATCCTAAGCCTAACCCTAAGCCTAACCATAACCCTAGGCTACCCTTGACTGCTTCTGCCTCCAATAGATTTCCTAAGCACTAGTGTTTTAAGGAACAGCATAAAAAGAGAATCCTAATGTGATTTCTTTATAATGTGTGTGTTCCTTATCTTATCCTAGTGTCTAAACTCTTCTCCATGGCTGGACCCCCACATAATATTCCTTTACGTGCTAAGGGGTATCTAGAGAGTGGGATACGTTTAATAACTACCCTAACCCTAACACGTACCCTAACCCTAACCTCTACCCTAACCCTAACACGTGCCCTAAACCTAAACCGTACCCTAAACCGAGCCCTAACCCTAACACTAACCCTAACCCTAACCCTAACCCTAACCCATACCCTACGCCGTACCCGAAGCCCTCCCCGAACCCGTACCCTAAGCCGTACCCTTAGCCTAACCCTAAGCCTAACCCTAAAACTAGGCTAACCTTGACTGCTTCTGCCTCCAATAGATTTCCTAAGCACTAGTGTTTTAAGGAACAGCTTAAAAAGAGAATCCTAATGTGATTTCTTTATAAAGGGTGTGTTCCTTATCTTCGCCTATTGTCTAAACTCTTATCCATGGCTGGACCCCCAAATAATATTCCTTTACGTGCTAAGGGGTATCTAGAGAGTGGGATAGGTTTAATAACTACCCTAACCCTAATGCGTACCCTAACCCTAATCCCTACCCTAACCCTAACACGTACCCTAATCCTAAGCCGTACAATAAAGCGAGCCCTAACAGTAACACTAACCCTAACCCTAACCCTAACCCATACCCTACACCGTACTCGAAGCCCTCTCCGAACCCGTACCCTAAGCCGTACCCTAAGCCTAACCCTAAGCCTAACCCTAACCCTAGGCTACCCTTGACTGCTTCTGCCTCCAATAGATTTCCTAAGCACTAGTGTTTTAAGGAACAGCTTAAAAAGAGAATCCTAATGTGATTTCTTTATAATGTGTGTGTTCCTTATCTTATACTTGTGTCTAAACTCTTCTCCATGTCTGGATCCCCAAATAATATTCCTTTAAGTGTTAAGGGGTATCTAGAGAGTGGGATAGGTTTAATAACCCTAACCCTAACACGTACCCTAACCCTAACCCTTACCGTAACCCTAACACGTACCCTAATCCTAAACCGTACCCTAAACCGAGCCCTAACACTAACACTAACCCTAACCCTAACCCTAACCCATACCCTACGCCGTACCCGAAGCCCTCCCCGAACCCGTAACCTAAGCCGTATCCAAAGCCTAACCCTAAGTCTAACCATAACCCTAGGCTACCCTTGACTGCTTCTGCCTCAAATAGATTTCCTAAGCACTAGTGTTTTAAGGAACAGCATAAAAAGAGAATCCTAATGTGATTTCTTTATAATGGGTGTGTTCCTTATCTTATCCTAGTGTCTAAACTCTTCTCCATGGCTGCACACCCAAATAATATTCCTTTACGTGCTAAGGGGTATCTAGAGAGTGGGATAGGTTTAATAACTACCCTAACCCTAACGCGTACCCTAACCCTAACCCCTACCCTAACCCTAACACGTACCCTAAACCTAAACTGTACCCTAAACCGAGCCCTAACACTAACACTACCCCTAACCCTAACACTAACACATACCCTACGCCGTACCCGAAGCCCTCCCCGAACCCGTACCCTAAGCCGTACCCTTAGCCTAACCCTATGCCTAACCCTAACCCTAGGCTACCCTTGACTGCTTCTGCCTCCAATAGATTTCCTAAGCACTAGTGTTTTAAGGAACAGCTTAAAAAGAGAATCCTAATGTGATTTCTTTATAATGTGTGTGTTCCTTATATTATCTTAGTGTCTAAACTCTTCTTAATGGGTGGACCCCCATATTATGTTCCTTTAGGTGCTTAGGTGTATCTAGAGAGTGGGATAGGTTTAATAACTACCCTAACTCTAACGCGTACCCTAACCCTAACGCATAGCCTAACCCTAACACGTACCCTAATCCTAACCCATACCCTAAACCGAGACCTAACCCTAACACTAACCTTAACCCTAACCCTAACCCATACCCTACGCCGTACCCAAAGCCCTCCCCGAAACCGTACCCTAAGCCGTATCCTAAGCCTAACCCTAAGCCTAACCCTAACGCTAGGCTACCCTTGACTGCTTCTGCCTCCAAAAGATTTCCTAAGCACTAGTGTTTTAAGGAACAGCTTAAAAAGAGAATCCTAATGTGATTTCTTTATACTGTGTGTGTTCCTTATCTTATCCTAGTGTCTAAACTCTTCTGCATGGCTGGACCTCCGAATAATATTCCTTTACGTGCTAAGTGGTATCTAGAGAGTGGGATAGGTTTAATAACTACCCTAACCCTAACGCGTACCCGAACCCTAACCCCTACCCTAACCCTAACACGTACTCTAATACTAACCAATACCCTAAACCGAGCCGTAACCCTGACACTAACCCTAACCCTAACCCGAACCCATTCCCTACGCCGTACACGAAGCCCTCCCCGAACCCGTTCCCTAAGCCGTACCCTTAGCCTAACCCTAAGCCTAACCCTAACCCTAGGCTACCCTTGACTGCTTCTGCCTCCTATAGATTTCCTAAGCACTAGTGTTTTAAGGAACAGCTTAAAAAGAGAATCCTAATGTGATTTCTTTATAATGTCTGTCTTCTTTATCTTATCCTAGTGTCTAAAATCTTCTCCATGGCTGGATCCCCAAATAATATTCCTTTACGTGCTAAGGGGTATCTAGAGAGTGGGATAGGTTTAATAACCCTAATCCAAACACATACCCTAACCCTAACCCCTACCCTAAACATAACACGTACCCTAATCCTAAACCGTACCCTAAACCGAGCCCTAACCCTAACACTAACCCTAACCCTAACCCTAACCCATACCGTACGCCGTGCCCGAACCCCTCCCCGAACCCATAACCTAAGCCGTACCCTAACCCTAACCCGAAGCCTAACCCTAACCCTAGGCTACCCTTGACTGCTTCTGCCTCCAATACATTTCCTAAGCACTAGTGGTTTAAGGAACAGCTTAAAAAGAGAATCCTAATGTGATTTCTTTATAATGTGTGTGTTCCTTATATTATCTCAGTGTCTAAACTCTTCTCCATGGCTGGACCCCCAAATAATATTCCTTTACGTGCTAACGGGTATCTAGAGAGTGGGATAGGTTTAGTAACTACCCTAACCCTAACGCGTACCCTAACCCTGACCCCTCCCCTAACACTAACACGTACCCTAATCCTAACCCGTACCCTAATCCGAGCCCTAACCCTAACACTAACCCTAACCCTAACCCTAACCCATACCCTACGCCGTACCCGAAGCCCTCCCCGAACTCGTACCCTAAGCCGTACCCTAAGCCTAACCCGAAGCCTAACCCTAACCCTAGGCTACCCTTGACTGCTTCTGCCTCCAATAGATTTCCTAAGCACTAGTGTTTTAAGGAACAGCATAAAAAGAGAATCCTAATGTGATTTCTTTATAATGTGTGTGTTCCTTATCTTATCCTAGTGTCTAAACTCTTCTCCATGGCTGGACCCCCAAATAATATTCCTTTACGTGCTAAGGCGTATCTAGAGAGTGGGATAGGTTTAATAACCCTAACCCTAACACGTACCCTAACCCTAACCCCTACCCTAACCCTAACACGTACCCTAATCCTAAACCGTACCCTAAACCGTGCCCTAACCCTAACAGTAACCCTAACCCTAACCCTAAACCATACCCTACGCCGTGCCCGAAAACTTCCCCGAACCGATACCCTAAGCCGTACCCTAACCCTAACCCTAAGCCTAACCCTAACCCTGGGCTACCCTTGACTGCTTCTGCCTCCAATAGATTGCCTAAGCACTAGTGTTTTAAGGAACAGCTTAAAAAGAGAATCCTAATGTGATTTCTTTATAAAGGGTGTGTTCCTTATCTTAGCGTATTGTCTAAACTCTTATCCATGGCTGGACCCCCAAATAATATTCCTTTACGTGCTAAGGGGTATCTAGAGAGTGGGATAGGTTTAATAACTACCCTAACCCTAATGCGTACCCTAACCCTAATCCCTACCCTAACCCTAACACGTACCCTAATCCTAAGCCGTACACTAAAGCGAGCCCTAACACTAACACTAACCCTAACCCTAACCCTAACCCATACCCTACACTGTACCCGAAGCCCTCTCCGAACCCGTACCCTAAGCCGTACCCTAAGCCTAACCCTAAGCCTAACCCTAACCCTAGGCTACCCTTGACTGCTTCTGCCTCCAATAGATTTCCTAAGCACTAGTGTTTTAAGGAACAGCTTAAAAAGAGAATCCTAATGTGATTTCTTTATAATGTGTGTGTTCCTTATCTTATACTAGTGTCTAAACTCTTCTCCATGTCTGGATCCCCAAATAATATTCCTTTAAGTGTTAAGGGGTATCTAGAGAGTGGGATAGGTTTAATAACCCTAACCCTAACACGTACCCTAACCCTAACCCTTACCGTAACCCTAACACGTACCCTAATCCTAAACCGTACCCTAAACCGAGCCCTAACACTAACACTAACCCTAACCCTAACCCTAACCCATACCCTACGCCGTACCCGAAGCCCTCCCCGAACCCGTACCCTAAGCCGTATCCTAAGCCTAACCCTAAGCCTAACCATAACCCTAGGCTACCCTTGAGTGCTTCTGCCTCCAATAGATTTCCTAAGCACTAGTGTTTTAAGGAACAGCTTAAAAAGAGAATCCTAATGTGATTTCTTTATAATGGGTGTGTTCCTTATCTTATCCTAGTGTCTAAACTCTTCTCCATGGCTGGACCCCCAAATAATATTCCTTTACGTGCTAAGGTGTAAGTAGAGAGTGGGATAGGTTTAATAACTACCCTAACCCTAACGCGTACCCTAACGCTAACCCCTACCCTAACCCTAACACGTACCCTAATCCTAACCCGTACCCTAAACCGAGCCCTAACCCTAACACTAACCCTAACCCTAACCCTAACCCATACCCTACGCCGTACCCGAAGCCCTCCCCGAACCGGTACCCTAAGCCGTACCCTAAGCCTAACCCTAACCCTAGGCTACCCTTGACTGCTTCTGCCTCCAATAGATTTCCTAACCACTAGTGTTTTAAGGAACAGCTTAGAAAGTGAATCCTAATGTGATTTCTTTATAATGGGTGTGTTCCTTATCTAATCCTAGTGTCTAAACTCTTCTCCATGGCTGGACCCCCACATAATATTCCTTTATGTGCTAAGGGGTATCTAGAGAGTGGGATAGGTTTAATCACTACCCTAACCCTAACGCGTACCCTAACGCTAACCCCTACCTTAACTCTAACACGTACCCTAATCCTAACCTGTACCCTAAACCGAGCCCTAACCCTAACACTAACCCTAACCCTAACGCTAACCCATACCCTACGCCGTACCCGAAGCCCTCCCCGAACCCGTACCCTAAGCCGTACCCTAAGCCTAATCCTAAGCCTAACCCTAACCCTAGGCTACCCTTGACTGCTTCTGCCTCCAATAGATTTCCTAAGCACTAGTGTTTTAAGGAACAGCTTAAAAAGAGAATCCTAAAGTGATTTCTTTATAATGTGTGTGTTCCTTATATTATCTTAGTGTCTTAACTCTTCTCCATGGCTGGACCCCCAAATAATATTCCTTTACGTGCTAAGGGGTATCTAGAGAGTGGGATAGGTTTAATAACTACCCTAACCCTAACGCGTACCCTAACCCTAACCCCTAACCTAACCCTAACACGTACCCTAATCCTAACCCGTACCCTAAACCGAGCCCTAACCCTAACACTAACCCTAACCCTAACCCTAACCCATACCCTACGCCGTACCCGAAGCCCTCCCCGAACCCGTACACTAAGCCGTACCCTAAGCCTAACCCTAAGCCTAACCCTAACCCTAGGCTACCCTTGACTGCTTCTGCCTCCAATAGATTTCCTAAGCACTAGTGTTTTAAGGAACAGCTTAAAAAGAGAATCCTAATGTGATTTCTTTATAATGGGTGTGTTCCTTATCTAATCCTAGTGTCTAAACTCTTCTCCATGGCTGGACCCCCAAATAATATTCCTTTATGTGCTAAGGGGTATCTAGAGAGTGGGATAGGTTTAATCACTACCCTAACCCTAACGCGTACCATAACCCTAACCCCTACCCTAACCCTAACACGTACCCTAATCCTAACCCGTACCCTAAACCGAGCCCTAACCCTAACACTAACCCTAACCCTAACCCTAACCCATACCCTACGCCGTACCCGAAGCCCTCCCCGAACCCGTACCCTAAGCCGTACCCTAAGCCTAACCCTAAGCCTAACCCTAACCCTAGGCTACCCTTGACTGCTTCTGCCTCCAATAGATTTCCTAAGCACTAGTGTTTTAAGGAACAGCTTAAAAAGAGAATCCTAATGTGATTTCTTTATAATGTGTGTGTTCCTTATATTATCTTAGTGTCTAAACTCTTCTCCATGGCTGGACCCCCAAATAATATTCCTTTACGTGCTAAGGGGTATCTAGAGAGTGGGATAGGTTTAATAACTACCCTAACCCTAACGCGTACCCTAACCCTAACCCCTAACCTAACCCTAACACGTACCCTAATCCTAACCTGTACCCTAAACCGAGCCCTAACCCTAACACTAACCCTAACCCTAACCCTAACCCATACCCTACGCCGTACCCGAAGCCCTCCCCGAACCCGTACCCTAAGCCGTACCCTAAGCCTAACCCTAAGCCTAACCCTAACCCTAGGCTACCCTTGACTGCTTCTGCCTCCAATAGATTTCCTAAGCACTAGTGTTTTAAGGAACAGCTTAAAAAGAGAATCCTAATGTGATTTCTTTATAATGGGTGTGTTCCTTATCTTATCCTAGTGTCTAAACTCTTCTCCATGGCTGGACCCCCAAATAATATTCCTTTACGTGCTAAGGTGTAAGTAGAGAGTGGGATAGGTTTAATAACTACCCTAACCCTAACGCGTACCCTAACGCTAACCCCTACCCTAACCCTAACACGTACCCTAATCCTAACCCGTACCCTAAACCGAGCCCTAACCCTAACACTAACCCTAACCCTAACCCTAACCCATACCCTACGCCGTACCCGAAGCCCTCCCCGAACCGGTACCCTAAGCCGTACCCTAAGCCTAACCCTAACCCTAGGCTACCCTTGACTGCTTCTGCCTCCAATAGATTTCCTAACCACTAGTGTTTTAAGGAACAGCTTAGAAAGTGAATCCTAATGTGATTTCTTTATAATGGGTGTGTTCCTTATCTAATCCTAGTGTCTAAACTCTTCTCCATGGCTGGACCCCCACATAATATTCCTTTATGTGCTAAGGGGTATCTAGAGAGTGGGATAGGTTTAATCACTACCCTAACCCTAACGCGTACCCTAACGCTAACCCCTACCCTAACTCTAACACGTACCCTAATCCTAACCTGTACCCTAAACCGAGCCCTAACCCTAACACTAACCCTAACCCTAACGCTAACCCATACCCTACGCCGTACCCGAAGCCCTCCCCGAACCCGTACCCTAAGCCGTACCCTAAGCCTAATCCTAAGCCTAACCCTAACCCTAGGCTACCCTTGACTGCTTCTGCCTCCAATAGATTTCCTAAGCACTAGTGTTTTAAGGAACAGCTTAAAAAGAGAATCCTAAAGTGATTTCTTTATAATGTGTGTGTTCCTTATATTATCTTAGTGTCTTAACTCTTCTCCATGGCTGGACCCCCAAATAATATTCCTTTACGTGCTAAGGGGTATCTAGAGAGTGGGATAGGTTTAATAACTACCCTAACCCTAACGCGTACCCTAACCCTAACCCCTAACCTAACCCTAACACGTACCCTAATCCTAACCCGTAACCTAAACCGAGCCCTAACCCTAACACTAACCCTAACCCTAACCCTAACCCATACCCTACGCCGTACCCGAAGCCCTCCCCGAACCCGTACACTAAGCCGTACCCTAATCCTAACCCTAAGCCTAACCCTAACCCTAGGCTACCCTTGACTGCTTCTGCCTCCAATAGATTTCCTAAGCACTAGTGTTTTAAGGAACAGCTTAAAAAGAGAATCCTAATGTGATTTCTTTATAATGGGTGTGTTCCTTATCTAATCCTAGTGTCTAAACTCTTCTCCATGGCTGGACCCCCAAATAATATTCCTTTATGTGCTAAGGGGTATCTAGAGAGTGGGATAGGTTTAATCACTACCCTAACCCTAACGCGTACCATAACCCTAACCCCTACCCTAACCCTAACACGTACCCTAATCCTAACCCGTACCCTAAACCGAGCCCTAACCCTAACACTAACCCTAACCCTAACCCTAACCCATACCCTACGCCGTACCCGAAGCCCTCCCCGAACCCGTACCCTAAGCCGTACCCTAAGCCTAACCCTAAGCCTAACCCTAACCCTAGGCTACCCTTGACTGCTTCTGCCTCCAATAGATTTCCTAAGCACTAGTGTTTTAAGGAACAGCTTAAAAAGAGAATCCTAATGTGATTTCTTTATAATGTGTGTGTTCCTTATATTATCTTAGTGTCTAAACTCTTCTCCATGGCTGGACCCCCAAATAATATTCCTTTACGTGCTAAGGGGTATCTAGAGAGTGGGATAGGTTTAATAACTACCCTAACCCTAACGCGTACCCTAACCCTAACCCCTAACCTAACCCTAACACGTACCCTAATCCTAACCTGTACCCTAAACCGAGCCCTAACCCTAACACTAACCCTAACCCTAACCCTAACCCATACCCTACGCCGTACCCGAAGCCCTCCCCGAACCCGTACCCTAAGCCGTACCCTAAGCCTAACCCTAAGCCTAACCCTAACCCTAGGCTACCCTTGACTGCTTCTGCCTCCAATAGATTTCCTAAGCACTAGTGTTTTAAGGAACAGCTTAAAAAGAGAATCCTAATGTGATTTCTTTATAATGGGTGTGTTCCTTATCTTATCCTAGTGTCTAAACTCTTCTCCATGGCTGGACCCCCAAATAATATTCCTTTACGTGCTAAGGTGTAAGTAGAGAGTGGGATAGGTTTAATAACTACCCTAACCCTAACGCGTACCCTAACGCTAACCCCTACCCTAACCCTAACACGTACCCTAATCCTAACCCGTACCCTAAACCGAGCCCTAACCCTAACACTAACCCTAACCCTAACCCTAACCCATACCCTACGCCGTACCCGAAGCCCTCCCCGAACCGGTACCCTAAGCCGTACCCTAAGCCTAACCCTAACCCTAGGCTACCCTTGACTGCTTCTGCCTCCAATAGATTTCCTAACCACTAGTGTTTTAAGGAACAGCTTAGAAAGTGAATCCTAATGTGATTTCTTTATAATGGGTGTGTTCCTTATCTAATCCTAGTGTCTAAACTCTTCTCCATGGCTGGACCCCACATAATATTCCTTTATGTGCTAAGGGGTATCTAGAGAGTGGGATAGGTTTAATCACTAACCTAACCCTAACGCGTACCCTAACGCTAACCCCTACCCTAACTCTAACACGTACCCTAATCCTAACCTGTACCCTAAACCGAGCCCTAACCCTAACACTAACCCTAACCCTAACGCTAACCCATACCCTACGCCGTACCCGAAGCCCTCCCCGAACCCGTACCCTAAGCCGTACCCTAAGCCTAATCCTAAGCCTAACCCTAACCCTAGGCTACCCTTGACTGCTTCTGCCTCCAATAGATTTCCTTAGCACTAGTGTTTTAAGGAACAGCTTAAAAAGAGAATCCTAAAGTGATTTCTTTATAATGTGTGTGTTCCTTATATTATCTTAGTGTCTTAACTCTTCTCCATGGCTGGACCCCCAAATAATATTCCTTTACGTGCTAAGGGGTATCTAGAGAGTGGGATAGGTTTAATAACTACCCTAACCCTAACGCGTACCCTAACCCTAACCCCTAACCTAACCCTAACACGTACCCTAATCCTAACCCGTACCCTAAACCGAGCCCTAACCCTAACACTAACCCTAACCCTAACCCTAACCCATACCCTACGCCGTACCCGAAGCCCTCCCCGAACCCGTACACTAAGCCGTACCCTAAGCCTAACCCTAAGCCTAACCCTAACCCTAGGCTACCCTTGACTGCTTCTGCCTCCAATAGATTTCCTAAGCACTAGTGTTTTAAGGAACAGCTTAAAAAGAGAATCCTAATGTGATTTCTTTATAATGGGTGTGTTCCTTATCTAATCCTAGTGTCTAAACTCTTCTCCATGGCTGGACCCCCAAATAATATTCCTTTATGTGCTAAGGGGTATCTAGAGAGTGGGATAGGTTTAATCACTACCCTAACCCTAACGCGTACCATAACCCTAACCCCTACCCTAACCCTAACACGTACCCTAATCCTAACCCGTACCCTAAACCGAGCCCTAACCCTAACACTAACCCTAACCCTAACCCTAACCCATACCCTACGCCGTACCCGAATCCCTCCCCGAACCCGTACCCTAAGCCGTACCCTAAGCCTAACCCTAAGCCTAACCCTAACCCTAGGCTACCCTTGACTGCTTCTGCCTCCAATAGATTTCCTAAGCACTAGTGTTTTAAGGAACAGCTTAAAAAGAGAATCCTAATGTGATTTCTTTATAATGTGTGTGTTCCTTATATTATCTTAGTGTCTAAACTCTTCTCCATGGCTGGACCCCCAAATAATATTCCTTTACGTGCTAAGGGGTATCTAGAGAGTGGGATAGGTTTAATAACTACCCTAACCCTAACGCGTACCCTAACCCTAACCCCTAACCTAACCCTAACACGTACCCTAATCCTAACCTGTACCCTAAACCGAGCCCTAACCCTAACACTAACCCTAACCCTAACCCTAACCCATACCCTACGCCGTACCCGAAGCCCTCCCCGAACCCGTACCCTAAGCCGTACCCTAAGCCTAACCCTAAGCCTAACCCTAACCCTAGGCTACCCTTGACTGCTTCTGCCTCCAATAGATTTCCTAAGCACTAGTGTTTTAAGGAACAGCTTAAAAAGAGAATCCTAATGTGATTTCTTTATAATGTGTGTGTTCCTTATATTATCTTAGTGTCTAAACTCTTCTCCATGGCTGGACCCCCAAATAATATTCCTTTACGTGCTAAGGGGTATCTAGAGAGTGGGATAGGTTTAATAACTACCCTAACCCTAACGCGTACCCTAACCCTAACCCCTAACCTAACCCTAACACGTACCCTAATCCTAACCTGTACCCTAAACCGAGCCCTAACCCTAACACTAACCCTAACCCTAACCCTAACCCATACCCTACGCCGTACCCGAAGCCCTCCCCGAACCCGTACCCTAAGCCGTACCCTAAGCCTAACCCTAAGCCTAACCCTAACCCTAGGCTACCCTTGACTGCTTCTGCCTCCAATAGATTTCCTAAGCACTAGTGTTTTAAGGAACAGCTTAAAAAGAGAATCCTAATGTGATTTCTTTATAATGGGTGTGTTCCTTATCTTATCCTAGTGTCTAAACTCTTCTCCATGGCTGGACCCCCAAATAATATTCCTTTACGTGCTAAGGTGTAAGTAGAGAGTGGGATAGGTTTAATAACTACCCTAACCCTAACGCGTACCCTAACGCTAACCCCTACCCTAACCCTAACACGTACCCTAATCCTAACCCGTACCCTAAACCGAGCCCTAACCCTAACACTAACCCTAACCCTAACCCTAACCCATACCCTACGCCGTACCCGAAGCCCTCCCCGAACCGGTACCCTAAGCCGTACCCTAAGCCTAACCCTAACCCTAGGCTACCCTTGACTGCTTCTGCCTCCAATAGATTTCCTAACCACTAGTGTTTTAAGGAACAGCTTAGAAAGTGAATCCTAATGTGATTTCTTTATAATGGGTGTGTTCCTTATCTAATCCTAGTGTCTAAACTCTTCTCCATGGCTGGACCCCCACATAATATTCCTTTATGTGCTAAGGGGTATCTAGAGAGTGGGATAGGTTTAATCACTACCCTAACCCTAACGCGTACCCTAACGCTAACCCCTACCCTAACTCTAACACGTACCCTAATCCTAACCTGTACCCTAAACCGAGCCCTAAACCTAACACTAACCCTAACCCTAACGCTAACCCATACCCTACGCCGTACCCGAAGCCCTCCCCGAACCCGTACCCTAAGCCGTACCCTAAGCCTAATCCTAAGCCTAACCCTAACCCTAGGCTACCCTTGACTGCTTCTGCCTCCAATAGATTTCCTAAGCACTAGTGTTTTAAGGAACAGCTTAAAAAGAGAATCCTAAAGTGATTTCTTTATAATGTGTGTGTTCCTTATATTATCTTAGTGTCTTAACTCTTCTCCATGGCTGGACCCCCAAATAATATTCCTTTACGTGCTAAGGGGTATCTAGAGAGTGGGATAGGTTTAATAACTACCCTAACCCTAACGCGTACCCTAACCCTAACCCCTAACCTAACCCTAACACGTACCCTAATCCTAACCCGTACCCTAAACCGAGCCCTAACCCTAACACTAACCCTAACCCTAACCCTAACCCATACCCTACGCCGTACCCGAAGCCCTCCCCGAACCTGTACACTAAGCCGTACCCTAAGCCTAACCCTAAGCCTAACCCTAACCCTAGGCTACCCTTGACTGCTTCTGCCTCCAATAGATTTCCTAAGCACTAGTGTTTTAAGGAACAGCTTAAAAAGAGAATCCTAATGTGATTTCTTTATAATGGGTGTGTTCCTTATCTAATCCTAGTGTCTAAACTCTTCTCCATGGCTGGACCCCCAAATAATATTCTTTTATGTGCTAAGGGGTATCTAGAGAGTGGGATAGGTTTAATCACTACCCTAACCCTAACGCGTACCATAACCCTAACCCCTACCCTAACCCTAACACGTACCCTAATCCTAACCCGTACCCTAAACCGAGCCCTAACCCTAACACTAACCCTAACCCTAACCCTAACCCATACCCTACGCCGTACCCGAAGCCCTCCCCGAACCCGTACCCTAAGCCGTACCCTAAGCCTAACCCTAAGCCTAACCCTAACCCTAGGCTACCCTTGACTGCTTCTGCCTCCAATAGATTTCCTAAGCACTAGTGTTTTAAGGAACAGCTTAAAAAGAGAATCCTAATGTGATTTCTTTATAATGTGTGTGTTCCTTATATTATCTTAGTGTCTAAACTCTTCTCCATGGCTGGACCCCCAAATAATATTCCTTTACGTGCTAAGGGGTATCTAGAGAGTGGGATAGGTTTAATAACTACCCTAACCCTAACGCGTACCCTAACCCTAACCCCTAACCTAACCCTAACACGTACCCTAATCCTAACCTGTACCCTAAACCGAGCCCTAACCCTAACACTAACCCTAACCCTAACCCTAACCCATACCCTACGCCGTACCCGAAGCCCTCCCCGAACCCGTACCCTAAGCCGTACCCTAAGCCTAACCCTAAGCCTAACCCTAACCCTAGGCTACCCTTGACTGCTTCTGCCTCCAATAGATTTCCTAAGCACTAGTGTTTTAAGGAACAGCTTAAAAAGAGAATCCTAATGTGATTTCTTTATAATGGGTGTGTTCCTTATCTTATCCTAGTGTCTAAACTCTTCTCCATGGCTGGACCCCCAAATAATATTCCTTTACGTGCTAAGGTGTAAGTAGAGAGTGGGATAGGTTTAATAACTACCCTAACCCTAACGCGTACCCTAACGCTAACCCCTACCCTAACCCTAACACGTACCCTAATCCTAACCCGTACCCTAAACCGAGCCCTAACCCTAACACTAACCCTAACCCTAACCCTAACCCATACCCTACGCCGTACCCGAAGCCCTCCCCGAACCGGTACCCTAAGCCGTACCCTAAGCCTAACCCTAACCCTAGGCTACCCTTGACTGCTTCTGCCTCCAATAGATTTCCTAACCACTAGTGTTTTAAGGAACAGCTTAGAAAGTGAATCCTAATGTGATTTCTTTATAATGGGTGTGTTCCTTATCTAATCCTAGTGTCTAAACTCTTCTCCATGGCTGGACCCCCACATAATATTCCTTTATGTGCTAAGGGGTATCTAGAGAGTGGGATAGGTTTAATCACTACCCTAACCCTAACGCGTACCCTAACGCTAACCCCTACCCTAACTCTAACACGTACCCTAATCCTAACCTGTACCCTAAACCGAGCCCTAACCCTAACACTAACCCTAACCCTAACGCTAACCCATACCCTACGCCGTACCCGAAGCCCTCCCCGAACCCGTACCCTAAGCCGTACCCTAAGCCTAATCCTAAGCCTAACCCTAACCCTAGGCTACCCTTGACTGCTTCTGCCTCCAATAGATTTCCTAAGCACTAGTGTTTTAAGGAACAGCTTAAAAAGAGAATCCTAAAGTGATTTCTTTGTAATGTGTGTGTTCCTTATATTATCTTAGTGTCTTAACTCTTCTCCATGGCTGGACCCCCAAATAATATTCCTTTACGTGCTAAGGGGTATCTAGAGAGTGGGATAGGTTTAATAACTACCCTAACCCTAACGCGTACCCTAACCCTAACCCCTAACCTAACCCTAACACGTACCCTAATCCTAACCCGTACCCTAAACCGAGCCCTAACCCTAACACTAACCCTAACCCTAACCCTAACCCATACCCTACGCCGTACCCGAAGCCCTCCCCGAACCCGTACACTAAGCCGTACCCTAAGCCTAACCCTAAGCCTAACCCTAACCCTAGGCTACCCTTGACTGCTTCTGCCTCCAATAGATTTCCTAAGCACTAGTGTTTTAAGGAACAGCTTAAAAAGAGAATCCTAATGTGATTTCTTTATAATGGGTGTGTTCCTTATCTAATCCTAGTGTCTAAACTCTTCTCCATGGCTGGACCCCCAAATAATATTCCTTTATGTGCTAAGGGGTATCTAGAGAGTGGGATAGGTTTAATCACTACCCTAACCCTAACGCGTACCATAACCCTAACCCCTACCCTAACCCTAACACGTACCCTAATCCTAACCCGTACCCTAAACCGAGCCCTAACCCTAACACTAACCCTAACCCTAACCCTAACCCATACCCTACGCCGTACCCGAAGCCCTCCCCGAACCCGTACCCTAAGCCGTACCCTAAGCCTAACCCTAAGCCTAACCCTAACTCTAGGCTACCCTTGACTGCTTCTGCCTCCAATAGATTTCCTAAGCACTAGTGTTTTAAAGAACAGCTTAAAAAGAGAATCCTAATGTGATTTCTTTATAATGGGTGTGTTCCTTATCTTATCCTAGTGTGTAAACTCTTCTCCATGGCTGGACACCCAAATAATATTCCTTTACGTGCTAAGGGGTACCTAGAGAGTGGGATAGGTTTAATAACTACCCTAACCCTAACGCGTACCCTAACGCTAACTCCTTCCCTAACCCTAACACGTACCCTAATCCTAACCCGTACCCTAAACCGAGCCCTAACACTAACACTAACCCTAACCCTAACCCTAACCCATACCCTACGCCGTACCCGAAGCCCTCCCCGAACCCGTACCCTAAGCCGTACCCTAAGCCTAACCCTAAGCCTATCCCTAACCCTAGGCTACCCTTGACTGTTTCTGCCTCCAATAGATTTCCTAAGCACTACTGTTTTAAGGAACAGCTTAAAAAGTAAATCCTAATGTGATTTCTTTATAATGGGTGTGTTCCTTATCTAATCCTAGTGTCTAAACTCTTCTCCATGGCTGGACCCCCAAATAATATTCCTTCGTGTGCTAAGGGGTATCTAGAGAGTGGGATAGTTTTAATCACTACCCTAACCCTAACGCGTACCATAACCCTAACCCCTACCCTAACCCTAACACGTACCCTAATCCTAACCCGTACCCTAAACCGAGCCCTAACCCTAACACTAACCCTAACCCTAACCCTAACCCATACCCTACGCCGTACCCGAAGCCCTCCCCGAACCCGTACCCTAAGCCGTACCCTAAGCCTAACCCTAAGCCTAACTCTAACCCTAGGCTACCCTTGAGTGCTTCTGCCTCCAATAGATTTCCTAAGCACTAGTGTTTTAAGGAACAGCTTAAAAAGAGAATCCTAATGTGATTTCTTTATAATGTGTGTGTTCCTTATATTATCTTAGTGTCTAAACTCTTCTCCATGGCTGGACCCCCAAATAATATTCCTTTACGTGCTAAGGGGTATCTAGAGAGTGGGATAGGTTTAATAACTACCCTAACCCTAACGCGTACCCTAACCCTAACCCCTACCCTAACCCTAACACGTAACCTAATCCTAACCCATACCCTAAACCGAGCCCTAACCCTAACACTAACCCTAACCCTAACCCATACCCTACGCCGTACCCGAAACCCTCCCCGAACCCGTACCCTAAGCCGTACCCTAAGCCTAACCCTAAGCCTAACCCTAACCCTAGGCTACCCTTGACTGCTTCTGCCTCCAATATATTTCCTAAGCACTAGTGTTTTAAGGAACAGCTTAAAAAGAGAATCCTAATGTGATTTCTTTATAATGGGTGTGTTCCTTATCTTATCCTAGTGTCTAAACTCTTCTCCATGGCTGGACCCCCAAATAATATTCCTTTACGTGCTAAGGGGTAACTAGAGAGTGGGATAGGTTTAATAACTACCCTAACCGTAACGCGTACCCTAACGCTAACCCCTACCCTAACCCTAACACGTACCCTAATCCTAACCCGTACCCTAAACAGAGCCCTAACCCTAACACTAACCCTAACCCTAACCCTAACCCATACCCTACGCCGTACCCGAAACCCTCCCCGAACCCGTACCCTAAGCCGTACCCTAAGCCTAACCCTAAGCCTAACCCTAACCCTAGGCTACCCTTGACTGCTTCTGCCTCCAATATATTTCCTAAGCACTAGTGTTTTAAGGAACAGCTTAAAAAGAGAATCCTAATGTGATTTCTTTATAATGGGTGTGTTCCTTATCTTATCCTAGTGTCTAAACTCTTCTCCATGGCTGGACCCCCAAATAATATTCCTTTACGTGCTAAGGGGTAACTAGAGAGTGGGATAGGTTTAATAACTACCCTAACCGTAACGCGTACCCTAACGCTAACCCCTACCCTAACCCTAACACGTACCCTAATCCTAACCCGTACCCTAAACAGAGCCCAAACCCTAACACTAACCCTAAACCTAACCCTAACCCATACCCTACGCCGTACCCGAAGCCCTCCCCGAAACCGTACCCTAAGCCGTACCCTAAGCCTAACCCTAAGCCTAACCCTAACCCTAGGCTACCCTTGACTGCTTCTGCCTCCAATAGATTTCCTAAGCACTAGTGTTTTAAGGAACAGCTTAAAAAGTAAATCCTAATGTGATTTCTTTATAATGGGTGTGTTCCTTATCTAATCCTAGTGTCTAAACTCTTCTCCATGGCTGGACCCCCAAATAATATTCCTTCGTGTGCTAAGGGGTATCTAGAGAGTGGGATAGGTTTAATCACTACCCTAACCCTAACGCGTACCATAACCCTAACCCCTACCCTAACCCTAACACTTACCCTAATCCTAACCCGTACCCTAAACCGAGCCCTAACCCTAACACTAACCCTAACCCTAACCCTAACCCATACCCTACGCCGTACCCGAAGCCCTCCCCGAAACGGTACCCTAAGCCGTACCCTAAGCCTAACCCTAAGCCTAACCCTAACCCTAGGCTACCCTTGACTGCTTCTGCCTCCAATATATTTCCTAAGCACTAGTGTTTTAAGGAACAGCTTAAAAAGAGAATCCTAATGTGATTTCTTTATAATGTGTGTGTTCCTTATATTATCTTAGTGTCTAAACTCTTCTCCATGGCTGGACCCCCAAATAATATTCCTTTACGTGCTAAGGGGTATCTAGAGAGTGGGATAGGTTTAATCACTACCCTAACCCTAACGCCTACCATAACCCTAACCCCTACCCTAACCCTAACACGTACCCTAATCCTAACCCGTACCCTAAACCGAGCCCTAACCCTAACACTAACCCTAACCCTAACCCTAACCCATACCCTACACCGTACCCGAAGCCCTCCCCGAACCCGTACCCTAAGCCGTACCCTAAGCCTAACCCTAAGCCTAACTCTAACCCTAGGCTACCCTTGAGTTCTTCTGCCTCCAATAGATTTCCTAAGCACTAGTGTTTTAAGGAACAGCTTAAAAAGAGAATCCTAATGTGATTTCTTTATAATGTGTGTGTTCCTTATATTATCTTAGTGTCTAAACTCTTCTCCATGGCTGGACCCCCAAATAATATTCCTTTACGTGCTAAGGGGTATCTAGAGAGTGGGATAGGTTTAATAACTACCCTAACCCTAACGCGTACCCTAACCCTAACCCCTACCCTAACCCTAACACGTAACCTAATCCTAACCCATACCCTAAACCGAGCCCTAACCCTAACACTAAACCTAACCCTAACCCATACCCTAGGCCGTACCCGAAACCCTCCCCGAACCCGTACCCTAAGCCGTACCCTAAGCCTAACCCTAAGCCTAACCCTAACCCTAGGCTACCCTTGACTGCTTCTGCCTCCAATAGATTTCCTAAGCACTAGTGTTTTAAGGAACAGCTTAAAAAGAGAATCCTAATGTGATTTCTTTATAATGGGTGTGTTCCTTATACTATCCTAGTGTCTAAACTCTTCTCCATGGCTGGACCCCCAAATAATATTCCTTTACGTGCTAAGGGGTATCTAGAGAGTGGGATAGGTTTAATAACTACCCTAACCCTAACGCGTACCCTAACCCTAACCCCTAACCTAACCCTAACACGTACCCTAATACTAACCTGTACCCTAAACCGAGCCCTAACCCTAACACTAACCCTAACCCTAACCCTAACCCATACCCTACGCCGTACCCGAAGCCCTCCCCGAACCCGTACCCTAAGCCGTACCCTAAGCCTAACCCTAAGCCTAACCCTAACCCTAGGCTACCCTTGACTGCTTCTGCCTCCAATAGATTTCCTAAGCACTAGTGTTTTAAGGAACAGCTTAAAAAGAGAATCCTAATGTGATTTCTTTATAATGGGTGTGTTCCTTATCTTATCCTAGTGTCTAAACTCTTCTCCATGGCTGGACCCCCAAATAATATTACTTTACGTGCTAAGGTGTAAGTAGAGAGTGGGATAGGTTTAATAACTACCCTAACCCTAACGCGTACCCTAACGCTAACCCCTACCCTAACCCTAACACGTACCCTAATCCTAACCCGTACCCTAAACCGAGCCCTAACCCTAACACTAACCCTAACCCTAACCCTAACCCATACCCTACGCCGTACCCGAAGCCCTCCCCGAACCGGTACCCTAAGCCGTACCCTAAGCCTAACCCTAACCCTAGGCTACCCTTGACTGCTTCTGCCTCCAATAGATTTCCTAACCACTAGTGTTTTAAGGAACAGCTTAGAAAGTGAATCCTAATGTGATTTCTTTATAATGGGTGTGTTCCTTATCTAATCCTAGTGTCTAAACTCTTCTCCATGGCTGGACCCCCAAATTATATTCCTTTATGTGCTAAGGGGTATCTAGAGAGTGGGATAGGTTTAATCACTACCCTAACCCTAACGCGTACCCTAACCCTAACCCCTACCCTAACCCTAACACGTACCCTAATCCTAACCCGTACCCTAAACCGAGCCCTAACCCTAACACTAACCCTAACCCTAACCCTAACCCATACCCTACGCCGTACCCGAAGCCCTCCCCGAACCCGTACCCTAAGCCGTACCCTAAGCCTAACCCTAAGCCTAACCCTAACCCTAGGCTACCCTTGACTGCTTCTGCCTCCAATAGATTTCCTAAGCACTAGTGTTTTAAGGAACAGCTTAAAAAGAGAATCCTAATGTGATTTCTTTATAATGTGTGTGTTCCTTATCTTTTCCTAGTGTCTAAACTCTTCTCCATGGCTGGACCCCCAAATAATATTCCTTTACGTGCTAAGGGGTAACTAGAGAGTGGGATAGGTTTAATAACTACCCTATCCGTAACGCGTACCCTAACGGTAACCCCTACCCTAACCCTAACACGTACCCTAATCCTAACCCGTACCCTAAACCGAGCCCTAACCCTAACACTAACCGTAACCCAAACCCTAACCCATACCCTACGCCGTACCCGAAGCCCTCCCCGAACCCGTACCCTAAGCCGTACCCTAAGCCTAACCCTAAGCCTAACCCTAACCCTAGGCTACCCTTGACTGCTTCTGCCTCCAATAGATTTCCTAAGCACTAGTGTTTTAAAGAACAGCTTAAAAAGAGAATCCTAATGTGATTTCTTTATAATGGGTGTGTTCCTTATCTAATCCTAGTGTCTAAACTCTTCTCCATGGCTGGACCCCCAAATAATATTCCTTTATGTGCTAAGGGGTATCTAGAGAGTGGGATAGGTTTAATCACTACCCTAACCCTAACGCGTACCATAACCCTAACCCCTACCCTAACCCTAACACGTACCCTAATCCTAACCCGTACCCTAAACCGAGCCCTAACCCTAACACTAACCCTAACCCTAACCCTAACCCATACCCTACGCCGTACCCGAAGCCCTCCCCGAACCCGTACCCTAAGCCGTACCCTAAGCCTAACCCTAAGCCTAACTCTAACCCTAGGCTACCCTTGACTGCTTCTGCCTCCAATAGATTTCCTAAGCACTAGTGTTTTAAGGAACAGCTTAAAAAGAGAATCCTAATGTGATTTCTTTATAATGTGTGTGTTCCTTATATTATCTTAGTGTCTAAACTCTTCTCCATGGCTGGACCTCCAAATAATATTCCTTTACGTGCTAAGGGGTATCTAGAGAGTGGGATAGGTTTAATAACTACCCTAACCCTAACGCGTACCCTAACCCTAACCCCTAACCTAACCCTAACACGTACCCTAATCCTAACCTGTACCCTAAACCGAGCCCTAACCCTAACACTAACCCTAACCCTAACCCTAACCCATACCCTACGCCGTACCCGAAGCCCTCCCCGAACCCGTACCCTAAGCTGTACCCTAAGCCTAACCCTAAGCCTAACCCTAACCCTAGGCTACCCTTGACTGCTTCTGCCTCCAATAGATTTCCTAAGCACTAGTGTTTTAAAGAACAGCTTAAAAAGAGAATCCTAATGTGATTTCTTTATAATGGGTGTGTTCCTTATCTTATCCTAGTGTGTAAACTCTTCTCCATGGCTGGACCCCCAAATAATATTCCTTTACGTGCTAAGGGGTAACTAGAGAGTGGGATAGGTTTAATAACTACCCTAACCCTAACGCCTACCCTAACGCTAACTCCTTCCCTAACCCTAACACGTACCCTAATCCTAACCCGTACCCTAAACCGAGCCCTAACACTAACACTAACCCTAACCCTAACCCTAACCCATACCCTACGCCGTACCCGAAGCCCTCCCCGAACCCGTACCCTAAGCCGTACCCTAAGCCTAACCCTAAGCCTAACCCTAACCCTAGGCTACCCTTGACTGTTTCTGCCTCCAATAGATTTCCTAAGCACTAGTGTTTTAAGGAACAGCTTAAAAAGTAAATCCTAATGTGATTTCTTTATAATGGGTGTGTTCCTTATCTAATCCTAGTGTCTAAACTCTTCTCCATGGCTGGACCCCCAAATAATATTCCTTCGTGTGCTAAGGGGTATCTAGAGAGTGGGATAGGTTTAATCACTACCCTAACCCTAACGCGTACCATAACCCTAACCCCTACCCTAACCCTAACACGTACCCTAATCCTAACCCGTACCCTAAACCGAGCCCTAACCCTAACACTAACCCTAACCCTAACCCTAACCCATACCCTACGCCATACCCGAAGCCCTCCCCGAACCCGTACCCTAAGCCGTACCCTAAGCCTAACCCTAAGCCTAACTCTAACCCTAGGCTACCCTTGACTGCTTCTGCCTCCAATAGATTTCCTAAGCACTAGTGTTTTAAGGAACAGCTTAAAAAGAGAATCCTAATGTGATTTCTTTATAATGTGTGTGTTCCTTATATTATCTTAGTGTCTAAACTCTTCTCCATGGCTGGACCCCCAAATAATATTCCTTTACGTGCTAAGGGGTATCTAGAGAGTGGGAGAGGTTTAATAACTACCCTAACCCTAACGCGTACCCTAACCCTAACCCCTAACCTAACCCTAACACGTACCCTAATCCTAACCTGTACCCTAAACCGAGCCCTAACCCTAACACTAACCCTAAACCTAACCCTAACCCATACCCTACGCCGTACACGAAGCCCTCCCCGAACCCGTACCCTAAGCCGTACCCTAAGCCTAACCCTAAGCCTAACCCTAACCCTAGGCTACCCTTGACTGCTTCTGCCTCCAATAGATTTCCTAAGCACTAGTGTTTTAAGGAACAGCTTAAAAAGAGAATCCTAATGTGATTTCTTTATACTGGGTGTGTTCCTTATCTTATCCTAGTGTCTAAACTCTTCTCCATGGCTGGACCCCCAAATAATATTCCTTTGCGTGCTAAGGTGTAACTAGAGAGTGGGATAGGTTTAATAACTACCCTAACCCTAACGCGTACCCTAACGCTAACCCCTACCCTAACCCTAACACGTACCCTAATCCTAACCCGTACCCTAAACCGAGCCCTAACCCTAACACTAACCCTAACCCTAACCCTAACCCATACCCTACGCCGTACCCGAAGCCCTCCCCGAACCCGTACCCTAAGCCGTACCCTAAGCCTAACCCTAACCCTAGGCTACCCTTGACTGCTTCTGCCTCCAATAGATTTCCTAACCACTAGTGTTTTAAGGAACAGCTTAGAAAGTGAATCCTAATGTGATTTCTTTATAATGGGTGTGTTCCTTATCTAATCCTAGTGTCTAAACTCTTCTCCATGGCTGGACCCCCAAATTATATTCCTTTATGTGCTAAGGGGTATCTAGAGAGTGGGATAGGTTTAATCACTACCCTAACCCTAACGCGTACCATAACCCTAACCCCTACCCTAACCCTAACACGTACCCTAATCCTAACCCGTACCCTAAACCGAGCCCTAACCCTAACACTAACCCTAACCCTAACCCTAACCCATACCCTACGCCGTACCCGAAGCCCTCCCCGAACCCGTACCCTAAGCCGTACCCTAAGCCTAACCCTAAGCCTAACCCTAACCCTAGGCTACCCTTGACTGCTTCTGCCTCCAATAGATTTCCTAAGCACTAGTGTTTTAAGGAACAGCTTAAAAAGAGAATCCTAATGTGATTTCTTTATAATGTGTGTGTTCCTTATCTTTTCCTAGTGTCTAAACTCTTCTCCATGGCTGGACCCCCAAATAATATTCCTTTACGTGCTAAGGGGTAACTAGAGAGTGGGATAGGTTTAATAACTACCCTAACCGTAACGCGTACCCTAACGGTAACCCCTACCCTAACCCTAACACGTACCCTAATCCTAACCCGTACCCTAAACCGAGCCCTAACCCTAACACTAACCGTAACCCAAACCCTAACCCATACCCTACGCCGTACCCGAAGCCCTCCCCGAACCCGTACCCTAAGCCGTACCCTAAGCCTAACCCTAAGCCTAACCCTAACCCTAGGCTACCCTTGACTGCTTCTGCCTCCAATAGATTTCCTAAGCACTAGTGTTTTAAAGAACAGCTTAAAAAGAGAATCCTAATGTGATTTCTTTATAATGGGTGTGTTCCTTATCTAATCCTAGTGTCTAAACTCTTCTCCATGGCTGGACCCCCAAATAATATTCCTTTATGTGCTAAGGGGTATCTAGAGAGTGGGATAGGTTTAATCACTACCCTAACCCTAACGCGTACCATAACCCTAACCCCTACCCTAACCCTAACACGTACCCTAATCCTAACCCGTACCCTAAACCGAGCCCTAACCCTAACACTAACCCTAACCCTAACCCTAACCCATACCCTACGCCGTACCCGAAGCCCTCCCCGAACCCGTACCCTAAGCCGTACCCTAAGCCTAACCCTAAGCCTAACTCTAACCCTAGGCTACCCTTGACTGCTTCTGCCTCCAATAGATTTCCTAAGCACTAGTGTTTTAAGGAACAGCTTAAAAAGAGAATCCTAATGTGATTTCTTTATAATGTGTGTGTTCCTTATATTATCTTAGTGTCTAAACTCTTCTCCATGGCTGGACCCCCAAATAATATTCCTTTACGTGCTAAGGGGTATCTAGAGAGTGGGATAGGTTTAATAACTACCCTAACCCTAACGCGTACCCTAACCCTAACCCCTAACCTAACCCTAACACGTACCCTAATCCTAACCTGTACCCTAAACCGAGCCCTAACCCTAACACTAACCCTAACCCTAACCCTAACCCATACCCTACGCCGTACCCGAAGCCCTCCCCGAACCCGTACCCTAAGCTGTACCCTAAGCCTAACCCTAAGCCTAACCCTAACCCTAGGCTACCCTTGACTGCTTCTGCCTCCAATAGATTTCCTAAGCACTAGTGTTTTAAAGAACAGCTTAAAAAGAGAATCCTAATGTGATTTCTTTATAATGGGTGTGTTCCTTATCTTATCCTAGTGTGTAAACTCTTCTCCATGGCTGGACCCCCAAATAATATTCCTTTACGTGCTAAGGGGTAACTAGAGAGTGGGATAGGTTTAATAACTACCCTAACCCTAACGCGTACCCTAACGCTAACTCCTTCCCTAACCCTAACACGTACCCTAATCCTAACCCGTACCCTAAACCGAGCCCTAACACTAACACTAACCCTAACCCTAACCCTAACCCATACCCTACGCCGTACCCGAAGCCCTCCCCGAACCCGTACCCTAAGCCGTACCCTAAGCCTAACCCTAAGCCTAACCCTAACCCTAGGCTACCCTTGACTGTTTCTGCCTCCAATAGATTTCCTAAGCACTAGTGTTTTAAGGAACAGCTTAAAAAGTAAATCCTAATGTGATTTCTTTATAATGGGTGTGTTCCTTATCTAATCCTAGTGTCTAAACTCTTCTCCATGGCTGGACCACCAAATAATATTCCTTCGTGTGCTAAGGGGTATCTAGAGAGTGGGATAGGTTTAATCACTACCCTAACCCTAACGCGTACCATAACCCTAACCCCTACCCTAACCCTAACACGTACCCTAATCCTAACCCGTACCCTAAACCGAGCCCTAACCCTAACACTAACCCTAACCCTAACCCTAACCCATACCCTACGCCGTTCCCGAAGCCCTCCCCGAACCCGTACCCTAAGCCGTACCCTAAGCCTAACCCTAAGCCTAACCCTAACCCTAGGCTACCCTTGACTGCTTCTGCCTCCAATAGATTTCCTAAGCACTAGTGTTTTAAAGAACAGCTTAAAAAGAGAATCCTAATGTGATTTCTTTATAATGGGTGTGTTCCTTATCTTATCCTAGTGTGTAAACTCTTCTCCATGGCTGGACACCCAAATAATATTCCTTTACGTGCTAAGGGGTAACTAGAGAGTGGGATAGGTTTAATAACTACCCTAACCCTAACGCGTACCCTAACGCTAACTCCTTCCCTAACCCTAACACGTACCCTAATCCTAACCCGTACCCTAAACCGAGCCCTAACACTAACACTAACCCTAACCCTAACCCTAACCCATACCCTACGCCGTACCCGAAGCCCTCCCCGAACCCGTACCCTAAGCCGTACCCTAAGCCTAACCCTAAGCCTATCCCTAACCCTAGGCTACCCTTGACTGTTTCTGCCTCCAATAGATTTCCTAAGCACTACTGTTTTAAGGAACAGCTTAAAAAGTAAATCCTAATGTGATTTCTTTATAATGGGTGTGTTCCTTATCTAATCCTAGTGTCTAAACTCTTCTCCATGGCTGGACCCCCAAATAATATTCCTTCGTGTGCTAAGGGGTATCTAGAGAGTGGGATAGTTTTAATCACTACCCTAACCCTAACGCGTACCATAACCCTAACCCCTACCCTAACCCTAACACGTACCCTAATCCTAACCCGTACCCTAAACCGAGCCCTAACCCTAACACTAACCCTAACCCTAACCCTAACCCATACCCTACGCCGTACCCGAAGCCCTCCCCGAACCCGTACCCTAAGCCGTACCCTAAGCCTAACCCTAAGCCTAACTCTAACCCTAGGCTACCCTTGAGTGCTTCTGCCTCCAATAGATTTCCTAAGCACTAGTGTTTTAAGGAACAGCTTAAAAAGAGAATCCTAATGTGATTTCTTTATAATGTGTGTGTTCCTTATATTATCTTAGTGTCTAAACTCTTCTCCATGGCTGGACCCCCAAATAATATTCCTTTACGTGCTAAGGGGTATCTAGAGAGTGGGATAGGTTTAATAACTACCCTAACCCTAACGCGTACCCTAACCCTAACCCCTACCCTAACCCTAACACGTAACCTAATCCTAACCCATACCCTAAACCGAGCCCTAACCCTAACACTAACCCTAACCCTAACCCATACCCTACGCCGTACCCGAAACCCTCCCCGAACCCGTACCCTAAGCCGTACCCTAAGCCTAACCCTAAGCCTAACCCTAACCCTAGGCTACCCTTGACTGCTTCTGCCTCCAATAGATTTCCTAAGCACTAGTGTTTTAAGGAACAGCTTAAAAAGAGAATCCTAATGTGATTTCTTTATAATGGGTGTGTTCCTTATCTTATCCTAGTGTCTAAACTCTTCTCCATGGCTGGACCCCCAAATAATATTCCTTTACGTGCTAAGGGGTAACTAGAGAGTGGGATAGGTTTAATAACTACCCTAACCGTAACGCGTACCCTAACGCTAACCCCTACCCTAACCCTAACACGTACCCTAATCCTAACCCGTACCCTAAACAGAGCCCTAACCCTAACACTAACCCTAACCCTAACCCTAACCCATACCCTACGCCGTACCCGAAACCCTCCCCGAACCCGTACCCTAAGCCGTACCCTAAGCCTAACCCTAAGCCTAACCCTAACCCTAGGCTACCCTTGACTGCTTCTGCCTCCAATATATTTCCTAAGCACTAGTGTTTTAAGGAACAGCTTAAAAAGAGAATCCTAATGTGATTTCTTTATAATGGGTGTGTTCCTTATCTTATCCTAGTGTCTAAACTCTTCTCCATGGCTGGACCCCCAAATAATATTCCTTTACGTGCTAAGGGGTAACTAGAGAGTGGGATAGGTTTAATAACTACCCTAACCGTAACGCGTACCCTAACGCTAACCCCTACCCTAACCCTAACACGTACCCTAATCCTAACCCGTACCCTAAACAGAGCCCTAACCCTAACATTAACCCTAACCCTAACCCTAACCCATACCCTACGCCGTACCCGAAGCCCTCCCCGAAACCGTACCCTAAGCCGTACCCTAAGCCTAACCCTAAGCCTAACCCTAACCCTAGGCTATCCTTGACTGCTTCTGCCTCCAATAGATTTCCTAAGCACTAGTGTTTTAAGGAACAGCTTAAAAAGAGAATCCTAATGTGATTTCTTTATAATGGGTGTGTTCCTTATACTATCCTAGTGTCTAAACTCTTCTCCATGGCTGGACCCCCAAATAATATTCCTTTACGTGCTAAGGGGTATCTAGAGAGTGGGATAGGTTTAATAACTACCCTAACCCTAACGCGTACCCTAACCCTAACCCCTAACCTAACCCTAACACGTAACCTAATCCTAACCTGTACCCTAAACCGAGCCCTAACCCTAACACTAACCCTAACCCTAACCCTAACCCATACCCTACGCCGTACCCGAAGCCCTCCCCGAACCCGTACCCTAAGCCGTACCCTAAGCCTAACCCTAAGCCTAACCCTAACCCTAGGCTACCCTTGACTGCTTCTGCCTCCAATAGATTTCCTAAGCACTAGTGTTTTAAGGAACAGCTTAAAAAGAGAATCCTAATGTGATTTCTTTATAATGGGTGTGTTCCTTATCTTATCCTAGTGTCTAAACTCTTCTCCATGGCTGGACCCCCAAATAATATTACTTTACGTGCTAAGGTGTAAGTAGAGAGTGGGATAGGTTTAATAACTACCCTAACCCTAACGCGTACCCTAACGCTAACCCCTACCCTAACCCTAACACGTACCCTAATCCTAACCCGTACCCTAAACCGAGCCCTAACCCTAACACTAACCCTAACCCTAACCCTAACCCATACCCTACGCCGTACCCGAAGCCCTCCCCGAACCGGTACCCTAAGCCGTACCCTAAGCCTAACCCTAACCCTAGGCTACCCTTGACTGCTTCTGCCTCCAATAGATTTCCTAACCACTAGTGTTTTAAGGAACAGCTTAGAAAGTGAATCCTAATGTGATTTCTTTATAATGGGTGTGTTCCTTATCTAATCCTAGTGTCTAAACTCTTCTCCATGGCTGGACCCCCAAATTATATTCCTTTATGTGCTAAGGGGTATCTAGAGAGTGGGATAGGTTTAATCACTACCCTAACCCTAACGCGTACCCTAACCCTAACCCCTACCCTAACCCTAACACGTACCCTAATCCTAACCCGTACCCTAAACCGAGCCCTAACCCTAACACTAACCCTAACCCTAACCCTAACCCATACCCTACGCCGTACCCGAAGCCCTCCCCGAACCCGTACCCTAAGCCGTACCCTAAGCCTAACCCTAAGCCTAACCCTAACCCTAGGCTACCCTTGACTGCTTCTGCCTCCAATAGATTTCCTAAGCACTAGTGTTTTAAGGAACAGCTTAAAAAGAGAATCCTAATGTGATTTCTTTATAATGTGTGTGTTCCTTATCTTTTCCTAGTGTCTAAACTCTTCTCCATGGCTGGACCCCCAAATAATATTCCTTTACGTGCTAAGGGGTAACTAGAGAGTGGGATAGGTTTAATAACTACCCTAACCGTAACGCGTACCCTAACGGTAACCCCTACCCTAACCCTAACACGTACCCTAATCCTAACCCGTACCCTAAACCGAGCCCTAACCCTAACACTAACCGTAACCCAAACCCTAACCCATACCCTACGCCGTACCCGAAGCCCTCCCCGAACCCGTACCCTAAGCCGTACCCTAAGCCTAACCCTAAGCCTAACCCTAACCCTAGGCTACCCTTGACTGCTTCTGCCTCCAATAGATTTCCTAAGCACTAGTGTTTTAAAGAACAGCTTAAAAAGAGAATCCTAATGTGATTTCTTTATAATGGGTGTGTTCCTTATCTAATCCTAGTGTCTAAACTCTTCTCCATGGCTGGACCCCCAAATAATATTCCTTTATGTGCTAAGGGGTATCTAGAGAGTGGGATAGGTTTAATCACTACCCTAACCCTAACGCGTACCATAACCCTAACCCCTACCCTAACCCTAACACGTACCCTAATCCTAACCCGTACCCTAAACCGAGCCCTAACCCTAACACTAACCCTAACCCTAACCCTAACCCATACCCTACGCCGTACCCGAAGCCCTCCCCGAACCCGTACCCTAAGCCGTACCCTAAGCCTAACCCTAAGCCTAACTCTAACCCTAGGCTACCCTTGACTGCTTCTGCCTCCAATAGATTTCCTAAGCACTAGTGTTTTAAGGAACAGCTTAAAAAGAGAATCCTAATGTGATTTCTTTATAATGTGTGTGTTCCTTATATTATCTTAGTGTCTAAACTCTTCTCCATGGCTGGACCCCCAAATAATATTCCTTTACGTGCTAAGGGGTATCTAGAGAGTGGGATAGGTTTAATAACTACCCTAACCCTAACGCGTACCCTAACCCTAACCCCTAACCTAACCCTAACACGTACCCTAATCCTAACCTGTACCCTAAACCGAGCCCTAACCCTAACACTAACCCTAACCCTAACCCTAACCCATACCCTACGCCGTACCCGAAGCCCTCCCCGAACCCGTACCCTAAGCTGTACCCTAAGCCTAACCCTAAGCCTAACCCTAACCCTAGGCTACCCTTGACTGCTTCTGCCTCCAATAGATTTCCTAAGCACTAGTGTTTTAAAGAACAGCTTAAAAAGAGAATCCTAATGTGATTTCTTTATAATGGGTGTGTTCCTTATCTTATCCTAGTGTGTAAACTCTTCTCCATGGCTGGACCCCCAAATAATATTCCTTTACGTGCTAAGGGGTAACTAGAGAGTGGGATAGGTTTAATAACTACCCTAACCCTAACGCGTACCCTAACGCTAACTCCTTCCCTAACCCTAACACGTACCCTAATCCTAACCCGTACCCTAAACCGAGCCCTAACACTAACACTAACCCTAACCCTAACACTAACCCATACCCTACGCCGTACCCGAAGCCCTCCCCGAACCCGTACCCTAAGCCGTACCCTAAGCCTAACCCTAAGCCTAACCCTAACCCTAGGCTACCCTTGACTGTTTCTGCCTCCAATAGATTTCCTAAGCACTAGTGTTTTAAGGAACAGCTTAAAAAGTAAATCCTAATGTGATTTCTTTATAATGGGTGTGTTCCTTATCTAATCCTAGTGTCTAAACTCTTCTCCATTCCTGGACCCCCAAATAATATTCCTTCGTGTGCTAAGGTGTATCTAGAGAGTGGGATAGGTTTAATCACTACCCTAACCCTAACGCGTACCATAACCCTAACCCCTACCCTAACCCTAACACGTACCCTAATCCTAACCCGTACCCTAAACCGAGCCCTAACCCTAACACTAACCCTAACCCTAACCCTAACCCATACCCTACGCCATACCCGAAGCCCTCCCCGAACCCGTACCCTAAGCCGTACCCTAAGCCTAACCCTAAGCCTAACTCTAACCCTAGGCTACCCTTGACTGCTTCTGCCTCCAATAGATTTCCTAAGCACTAGTGTTTTAAGGAACAGCTTAAAAAGAGAATCCTAATGTGATTTCTTTATAATGTGTGTGTTCCTTATATTATCTTAGTGTCTAAACTCTTCTCCATGGCTGGACCCCCAAATAATATTCCTTTACGTGCTAAGGGGTATCTAGAGAGTGGGAGAGGTTTAATAACTACCCTAACCCTAACGCGTACCCTAACCCTAACCCCTAACCTAACCCTAACACGTACCCTAATCCTAACCTGTACCCTAAACCGAGCCCTAACCCTAACACTAACCCTAAACCTAACCCTAACCCATACCCTACGCCGTACACGAAGCCCTCCCCGAACCCGTACCCTAAGCCGTACCCTAAGCCTAACCCTAAGCCTAACCCTAACCCTAGGCTACCCTTGACTGCTTCTGCCTCCAATAGATTTCCTAAGCACTAGTGTTTTAAGGAACAGCTTAAAAAGAGAATCCTAATGTGATTTCTTTATACTGGGTGTGTTCCTTATCTTATCCTAGTGTCTAAACTCTTCTCCATGGCTGGACCCCCAAATAATATTCCTTTGCGTGCTAAGGTGTAACTAGAGAGTGGGATAGGTTTAATAACTACCCTAACCCTAACGCGTACCCTAACGCTAACCCCTACCCTAACCCTAACACGTACCCTAATCCTAACCCGTACCCTAAACCGAGCCCTAACCCTAACACTAACCCTAACCCTAACCCTAACCCATACCCTACGCCGTACCCGAAGCCCTCCCCGAACCCGTACCCTAAGCCGTACCCTAAGCCTAACCCTAACCCTAGGCTACCCTTGACTGCTTCTGCCTCCAATAGATTTCCTAACCACTAGTGTTTTAAGGAACAGCTTAGAAAGTGAATCCTAATGTGATTTCTTTATAATGGGTGTGTTCCTTATCTAATCCTAGTGTCTAAACTCTTCTCCATGGCTGGACCCCCAAATTATATTCCTTTATGTGCTAAGGGGTATCTAGAGAGTGGGATAGGTTTAATCACTACCCTAACCCTAACGCGTACCATAACCCTAACCCCTACCCTAACCCTAACACGTACCCTAATCCTAACCCGTACCCTAAACCGAGCCCTAACCCTAACACTAACCCTAACCCTAACCCTAACCCTTACCCTACGCCGTTCCCGAAGCCCTCCCCGAACCCGTACCCTAAGCCGTACCCTAAGCCTAACCCTAAGCCTAACCCTAACCCTAGGCTACCCTTGACTGCTTCTGCCTCCAATAGATTTCCTAAGCACTAGTGTTTTAAGGAACAGCTTAAAAAGAGAATCCTAATGTGATTTCTTTATAATGGGTGTGTTCCTTATCTTTTCCTAGTGTCTAAACTCTTCTCCATGGCTGGACCCCCTAATAATATTCCTTTACGTGCTAAGGGGTAACTAGAGAGTGGGATAGGTTTAATAACTACCCTAACCGTAACGTGTACCCTAACGGTAACCCCTACCCTAACCCTAACACGTACCCTAATCCTAACCCGTACCCTAAACCGAGCCCTAACCCTAACACTAACCCTAACCCTAACCCTAACCCATACCCTACGCCGTACCCGAAGCCCTCCCCGAACCCGTACCCTAAGCCGTACCCTAAGCCTAACCCTAAGCCTAACCCTAACCCTAGGCTACCCTTGACTGCTTCTGCCTCCAATAGGTTTCCTAAGCACTAGTGTTTTAAAGAACAGCTTAAAAAGAGAATCCTAATGTGATTTCTTTATAATGGGTGTGTTCCTTATCTAATCCTAGTGTCTAAACTCTTCTCCATGGCTGGACCCCCAAATAATATTCCTTTATGTGCTAAGGGGTATCTAGAGAGTGGGATAGGTTTAATCACTACCCTAACCCTAACGCGTACCATAACCCTAACCCCTACCCTAACCCTAACACGTACCCTAATCCTAACCCGTACCCTAAACCGAGCCCTAACCCTAACACTAACCCTAACCCTAACCCTAACCCATACCCTACGCCGTACCCGAAGCCCTCCCCGAACCCGTACCCTAAGCCGTACCCTAAGCCTAACCCTAAGCCTAACTCTAACCCTAGGCTACCCTTGACTGCTTCTGCCTCCAATAGATTTCCTAAGCACTAGTGTTTTAAGGAACAGCTTAAAAAGAGAATCCTAATGTGATTTCTTTATAATGTGTGTGTTCCTTATATTATCTTAGTGTCTAAACTCTTCTCCATGGCTGGACCCCCAAATAATATTCCTTTACGTGCTAAGGGGTATCTAGAGAGTGGGATAGGTTTAATAACTACCCTAACCCTAACGCGTACCCTAACCCTAACCCCTAACCTAACCCTAACACGTACCCTAATCCTAACCTGTACCCTAAACCGAGCCCTAACCCTAACACTAACCCTAACCCTAACCCTAACCCATACCCTACGCCGTACCCGAAGCCCTCCCCGAACCCGTACCCTAAGCCGTACCCTAAGCCTAACCCTAAGCCTAACCCTAACCCTAGGCTACCCTTGACTGCTTCTGCCTCCAATAGATTTCCTAAGCACTAGTGTTTTAAAGAACAGCTTAAAAAGAGAATCCTAATGTGATTTCTTTATAATGGGTGTGTTCTTTATCTTATCCTAGTGTGTAAACTCTTCTCCATGGCTGGACCCCCAAATAATATTCCTTTACGTGCTAAGGGGTAACTAGAGAGTGGGATAGGTTTAATAACTACCCTAACCCTAACGCGTACCCTAACGCTAACTCCTTCCCTAACCCTAACACGTACCCTAATCCTAACCCGTACCCTAAACCGAGCCCTAACACTAACACTAACCCTAACCCTAACCCTAACCCATACCCTACGCCGTACCCGAAGCCCTCCCCGAACCCGTACCCTAAGCCGTACCCTAAGCCTAACCCTAAGCCTAACCCTAACCCTAGGCTACCCTTGACTGTTTCTGCCTCCAATAGATTTCCTAAGCACTAGTGTTTTAAGGAAGAGCTTAAAAAGTAAATCCTAATGTGATTTCTTTATAATGGGTGTGTTCCTTATCTAATCCTAGTGTCTAAACTCTTCTCCATGGCTGGACCCCCAAATAATATTCCTTCGTGTGCTAAGGGGTATCTAGAGAGTGGGATAGGTTTAATCACTACCCTAACCCTAACGCGTACCATAACCCTAACCCCTACCCTAACCCTAACACGTACCCTAATCCTAACCCGTACCCTAAACCGAGCCCTAACCCTAACACTAACCCTAACCCTAACCCTAACCCATACCCTACGCCGTACCCGAAGCCCTCCCCGAAACTGTACCCTAAGCCGTACCCTAAGCCTAACCCTAAGCCTAACCCTAACCCTACGCTACCCTTGACTGCTTCTGCCTCCAATAGATTTCCTAAGCACTAGGGTTTTAAGGAACAGCTTAAAAAGAGAATTCTAATGTGATTTCTTTATAATGTGTGTGTTCCTTATATTATCTTAGTGTCTTAACTCTTCTCCATGGCTGGACCCCCAAATAATATTCCTTTACGTGCTAAGGGGTATCTAGAGAGTGGGATAGGTTTAATAACTACCCTAACCCTAACGCGTACCCTAACCCTAACCCCTAACCTAACCCTAACACGTACCCTAATCCTAACCTGTACCCTAAACCGAGCCCTAACCCTAACACTAACCCTAACCCTAACCCTAACCCATACCCTACGCCGTACCCGAAGCCCTCCCCGAACCCGTATCCTAAGCCGTACCCTAAGCCTAACCCTAAGCCTAACCCTAACCCTAGGCTACCCTTGACTGCTTCTGCCTCCAATAGATTTCCTAAGCACTAGTGTTTTAAAGAAGAGCTTAAAAAGAGAATCCTAATGTGATTTCTTTATAATGGGTGTGTTCCTTATCTAATCCTAGTGTCTAAACTCTTCTCCATGGCTGGACCCCCAAATAATATTCCTTTATGTGCTAAGGGGTATCTAGAGAGTGGGATAGGTTTAATCACTACCCTAACCCTAACGCGTACCATAACCCTAACCCCTACCCTAACCCTAACACGTACCCTAATCCTAACCCGTACCCTAAACCGAGCCCTAACCCTAACACTAACCCTAACCCTAACCCTAACCCATACCCTACGCCGTACCCGAAGCCCTCCCCGAACCCGTACCCTAAGCCGTACCCTAAGCCTAACCCTAAGCCTAACCCTAACCCTAGGCTACCCTTGACTGCTTCTGCCTCCAATAGATTTCCTAAGCACTAGTGTTTTAAGGAACAGCTTAAAAAGAGAATCCTAATGTGATTTCTTTATAATGTGTGTGTTCCTTATATTATCTTAGTGTCTAAACTCTTCTCCATGGCTGGACCCCCAAATAATATTCCTTTACGTGCTAAGGGGTATCTAGAGAGTGGGATAGGTTTAATAACTACCCTAACCCTAACGCGTACCCTAACCCTAAACCCTACCCTAACCCTAACACGTACCCTAATCCTAACCCGTACCCTAAACCGAGCCCTAACCCTAACACTATCCCTAACCCTAACCCTAAACCATACCCTACGCCGTACCCGAAGCCCTCCCCGAACCCGTACCCTAAGCCGTACCCTAAGCCTAATCCTAAGCCTAACCCTAACCCTAGGCTACCCTTGACTGCTTCTGCCTCCAATAGATTTCCTAAGCACTAGTGTTTTAAGGAACAGCTTAAAAAGAGAATCCTAATGTGATTTCTTTATAATGTGTGTGTTCCTTATATTATCTTAGTGTCTAAACTCTTCTCCATGGCTGGACCCCCAAATAATATTCCTTTACGTGCTAAGGGGTAACTAGAGAGTGGCTTAGGTTTAATAACTACCCTAACCCCAACGCGTACCCTAACGCTAACCCCTACCCTAACCCTAACACGAACCCTAATCCTAACCCGAACCCTAAACCGAGCCCTAACCCTAACACTAACCCTAACCCTAACGCTAACCCATACCCTACGCCGTACCCGAAGCCCTCCCCGAACCCGTACCCTAAGGCGTACCCTAAGCCTAACCCTAAGCCTAACCCTAACCCTAGGCTACCCTTGACTGCTTCTGCCTCCACTAGATTTCCTAAGCACTAGTGTTTTAAGGAACAGCTTAAAAAGAGAATCCTAATGTGATTTCTTTATAATGGGTGTGTTCCTTATCTTATCTTAGTGCCTAAACTCTTCTCCATGGCTGGACCCCCAAATAATATTCCTTTATGTGCTAAGGGGTATCTAGAGACTGGGATAGGTTTAATAACTACCCTAACCGTAACGTGTACCCTAACCCTAACCCCTACCCTAAACCTAACACGTACCCTAATCCTAACCCGTACCCTAAACCGAGCCCTAACCCTAACACTAACCCTAACCCTAACCCTAACCCATACCCTACGCCGTACCCGAAGCCCTCCCCGAACACGTACCCTAAGCCGTACCCTAAGCCTAACCCTAAGCCTAACCCTAACCCTAGGCTACCCTTGACTGCTTCTGCCTCCAATAGATTTCCTAAGCACTAGTGTTTTAAGGAAAAGCTTAAAAAGAGAATCCTAATGCGATTTCTTTATAATGGGTGTGTTCCTTATCTTTTCCTAGTGTCTAAACTCTTCTCCATGGCTGGACCCCCAAATAATATTCCTTTACGTGCTAAGGGGTAACTAGAGAGTGGGATAGGTTTAATAACTACCCTAACCGTAACGCGTACCCTAACGGTAACCCCTACCCTAACCCTAACACGTACCCTAATCCTAACCCGTACCCTAAACCGAGCCCTAACCCTAACACTAACCCTAGCCCTAACCCTAACCCATACCCTACGCCGTACCCGAAGCCCTCCCCGAACCCGTACCCTAAGCCGTACCCTAAGCCTAACCCTAAGCCTAACCCTAACCCTAGGCTACCCTTGACTCCTTCTGCCTCCAATAGATTTCCTAAGCACTAGTGTTTTAAAGAACAGCTTAAAAAGAGAATCCTAATGTGATTTCTTTATAATGGGTGTGTTCCTTATCTAATCCTAGTGTCTAAACTCTTCTCCTTGGCTGGACCCCCAAATAATATTCCTTTATGTGCAAAGGGGTATCTAGAGAGTGGGATAGGTTTAATCACTACCCTAACCCTAACGCGTACCATAACCCTAACCCCTACCCTAACCCTAACACGTACCCTAATCCTAACCCGTAACCTAAACCGAGCCCTAACCCTAACACTAACCCTAACCCTAACCCTAACCCATACCCTACGCCGTAACCGAAGCCCTCCCCGAACCCGTACCCTAAGCCGTACCCTAAGCCTAACCCTAAGCCTAACTCTAACCCTAGGCTACCCTTGACTGCTTCTGCCTCCAATAGATTTCCTAAGCACTAGTGTTTTAAGGAACAGCTTAAAAAGAGAATCCTAATGTGATTTCTTTATAATGTGTGTGTTCCTTATATTATCTTAGTGTCTAAACTCTTCTCCATGGCTGGACCCCCAAATAATATTCCTTTACGTGCTAAGGGGTATCTAGAGAGTGGGATAGGTTTAATCACTACCCTAACCCTAACGCGTACCATAACCCTAACCCCTACCCTAACCCTAACACGTACCCTAATCCTAACCCGTACCCTAAACCGAGCCCTAACCCTAACACTAACCCTAACCCTAACCCTAACCCATACCCTACGCCATACCCGAAGCCCTCCCCGAACCCGTACCCTAAGCCGTACCCTAAGGCTAACCCTAAGCCTAACTCTAACCCTAGGCTACCCTTGACTGCTTCTGCCTCCAATAGATTTCCTAAGCACTAGTGTTTTAAGGAACAGCTTAAAAAGAGAATCCTAATGTGATTTCTTTATAATGTGTGTGTTCCTTATATTATCTTAGTGTCTAAACTCTTCTCCATGGCTGGACCCCCAAATAATATTCCTTTACGTGCTAAGGGGTATCTAGAGAGTGGGATAGGTTTAATAACTACCCTAACCCTAACACGTACCCTAACCCTAACCCCTAACCTAACCCTAACACATACCCTAATCCTAACCTGTACCCTAAACCGAGCCCTAACCCTAACACTAACCCTAAACCTAACCCTAACCCATACCCTACGCCGTACACGAAGCCCTCCCCGAACCCGTACCCTAAGCCGTACCCTAAGCCTAACCCTAAGCCTAACCCTAACCCTAGGCTACCCTTGACTGCTTCTGCCTCCAATAGATTTCCTAAGCACTAGTGTTTTAAGGAACAGCTTAAAAAGAGAATCCTAATGTGATTTCTTTATACTGGGTGTGTTCCTTATCTTATCCTAGTGTCTAAACTCTTCTCCATGGCTGGACCCCCAAATAATATTCCTTTACGTGCTAAGGTGTAACTAGAGAGTGGGATAGGTTTAATAACTACCCTAACCCTAACGCGTACCCTAACGCTAACCCCTACCCTAACCCTAACACGTACCCTAATCCTAACCCGTACCCTAAACCGAGCCCTAACCCTAACACTAACCCTAACCCTAACCCTAACCCATACCCTACGCCGTACCCGAAGCCCTCCCCGAACCCGTACCCTAAGCCGTACCCTAAGCCTAACCCTAACCCTAGGCTACCCTTGACTGCTTCTGCCTCCAATAGATTTCCTAACCACTAGTGTTTTAAGGAACAGCTTAGAAAGTGAATCCTAATGTGATTTCTTTATAATGGGTGTGTTCCTTATCTAATCCTAGTGTCTAAACTCTTCTCCATGGCTGGACCCCCAAATTATATTCCTTTATGTGCTAAGGGGTATCTAGAGAGTGGGATAGGTTTAATCACTACCCTAACCCTAACGCGTACCATAACCCTAACCCCTACCCTAACCCTAACACGTACCCTAATCCTAACCCGTACCCTAAACCGAGCCCTAACCCTAACACTAACCCTAACCCTAACCCTAACCCATACCCTACGCCGTTCCCGAAGCCCTCCCCGAACCCGTACCCTAAGCCGTACCCTAAGCCTAACCCTAAGCCTAACCCTAACCCTACGCTACCCTTGACTGCTTCTGCCTCCAATAGATTTCCTAAGCACTAGGGTTTTAAGGAACAGCTTAAAAAGAGAATTCTAATGTGATTTCTTTATAATGTGTGTGTTCCTTATATTATCTTAGTGTCTTAACTCTTCTCCATGGCTGGACCCCCAAATAATATTCCTTTACGTGCTAAGGGGTATCTAGAGAGTGGGATAGGTTTAATAACTACCCTAACCCTAACGCGTACCCTAACCCTAACCCCTAACCTAACCCTAACACGTACCCTAATCCTAACCTGTACCCTAAACCGAGCCCTAACCCTAACACTAACCCTAACCCTAACCCTAACCCATACCCTACGCCGTACCCGAAGCCCTCCCCGAACCCGTATCCTAAGCCGTACCCTAAGCCTAACCCTAAGCCTAACCCTAACCCTAGGCTACCCTTGACTGCTTCTGCCTCCAATAGATTTCCTAAGCACTAGTGTTTTAAAGAAGAGCTTAAAAAGAGAATCCTAATGTGATTTCTTTATAATGGGTGTGTTCCTTATCTAATCCTAGTGTCTAAACTCTTCTCCATGGCTGGACCCCCAAATAATATTCCTTTATGTGCTAAGGGGTATCTAGAGAGTGGGATAGGTTTAATCACTACCCTAACCCTAACGCGTACCATAACCCTAACCCCTACCCTAACCCTAACACGTACCCTAATCCTAACCCGTACCCTAAACCGAGCCCTAACCCTAACACTAACCCTAACCCTAACCCTAACCCATACCCTACGCCGTACCCGAAGCCCTCCCCGAACCCGTACCCTAAGCCGTACCCTAAGCCTAACCCTAAGCCTAACCCTAACCCTAGGCTACCCTTGACTGCTTCTGCCTCCAATAGATTTCCTAAGCACTAGTGTTTTAAGGAACAGCTTAAAAAGAGAATCCTAATGTGATTTCTTTATAATGTGTGTGTTCCTTATATTATCTTAGTGTCTAAACTCTTCTCCATGGCTGGACCCCCAAATAATATTCCTTTACGTGCTAAGGGGTATCTAGAGAGTGGGATAGGTTTAATAACTACCCTAACCCTAACGCGTACCCTAACCCTAAACCCTACCCTAACCCTAACACGTACCCTAATCCTAACCCGTACCCTAAACCGAGCCCTAACCCTAACACTATCCCTAACCCTAACCCTAAACCATACCCTACGCCGTACCCGAAGCCCTCCCCGAACCCGTACCCTAAGCCGTACCCTAAGCCTAATCCTAAGCCTAACCCTAACCCTAGGCTACCCTTGACTGCTTCTGCCTCCAATAGATTTCCTAAGCACTAGTGTTTTAAGGAACAGCTTAAAAAGAGAATCCTAATGTGATTTCTTTATAATGTGTGTGTTCCTTATATTATCTTAGTGTCTAAACTCTTCTCCATGGCTGGACCCCCAAATAATATTCCTTTACGTGCTAAGGGGTAACTAGAGAGTGGCTTAGGTTTAATAACTACCCTAACCCCAACGCGTACCCTAACGCTAACCCCTACCCTAACCCTAACACGAACCCTAATCCTAACCCGAACCCTAAACCGAGCCCTAACCCTAACACTAACCCTAACCCTAACGCTAACCCATACCCTACGCCGTACCCGAAGCCCTCCCCGAACCCGTACCCTAAGGCGTACCCTAAGCCTAACCCTAAGCCTAACCCTAACCCTAGGCTACCCTTGACTGCTTCTGCCTCCACTAGATTTCCTAAGCACTAGTGTTTTAAGGAACAGCTTAAAAAGAGAATCCTAATGTGATTTCTTTATAATGGGTGTGTTCCTTATCTTATCTTAGTGCCTAAACTCTTCTCCATGGCTGGACCCCCAAATAATATTCCTTTATGTGCTAAGGGGTATCTAGAGACTGGGATAGGTTTAATAACTACCCTAACCGTAACGTGTACCCTAACCCTAACCCCTACCCTAAACCTAACACGTACCCTAATCCTAACCCGTACCCTAAACCGAGCCCTAACCCTAACACTAACCCTAACCCTAACCCTAACCCATACCCTACGCCGTACCCGAAGCCCTCCCCGAACACGTACCCTAAGCCGTACCCTAAGCCTAACCCTAAGCCTAACCCTAACCCTAGGCTACCCTTGACTGCTTCTGCCTCCAATAGATTTCCTAAGCACTAGTGTTTTAAGGAAAAGCTTAAAAAGAGAATCCTAATGCGATTTCTTTATAATGGGTGTGTTCCTTATCTTTTCCTAGTGTCTAAACTCTTCTCCATGGCTGGACCCCCAAATAATATTCCTTTACGTGCTAAGGGGTAACTAGAGAGTGGGATAGGTTTAATAACTACCCTAACCGTAACGCGTACCCTAACGGTAACCCCTACCCTAACCCTAACACGTACCCTAATCCTAACCCGTACCCTAAACCGAGCCCTAACCCTAACACTAACCCTAGCCCTAACCCTAACCCATACCCTACGCCGTACCCGAAGCCCTCCCCGAACCCGTACCCTAAGCCGTACCCTAAGCCTAACCCTAAGCCTAACCCTAACCCTAGGCTACCCTTGACTCCTTCTGCCTCCAATAGATTTCCTAAGCACTAGTGTTTTAAAGAACAGCTTAAAAAGAGAATCCTAATGTGATTTCTTTATAATGGGTGTGTTCCTTATCTAATCCTAGTGTCTAAACTCTTCTCCTTGGCTGGACCCCCAAATAATATTCCTTTATGTGCAAAGGGGTATCTAGAGAGTGGGATAGGTTTAATCACTACCCTAACCCTAACGCGTACCATAACCCTAACCCCTACCCTAACCCTAACACGTACCCTAATCCTAACCCGTAACCTAAACCGAGCCCTAACCCTAACACTAACCCTAACCCTAACCCTAACCCATACCCTACGCCGTAACCGAAGCCCTCCCCGAACCCGTACCCTAAGCCGTACCCTAAGCCTAACCCTAAGCCTAACTCTAACCCTAGGCTACCCTTGACTGCTTCTGCCTCCAATAGATTTCCTAAGCACTAGTGTTTTAAGGAACAGCTTAAAAAGAGAATCCTAATGTGATTTCTTTATAATGTGTGTGTTCCTTATATTATCTTAGTGTCTAAACTCTTCTCCATGGCTGGACCCCCAAATAATATTCCTTTACGTGCTAAGGGGTATCTAGAGAGTGGGATAGGTTTAATCACTACCCTAACCCTAACGCGTACCATAACCCTAACCCCTACCCTAACCCTAACACGTACCCTAATCCTAACCCGTACCCTAAACCGAGCCCTAACCCTAACACTAACCCTAACCCTAACCCTAACCCATACCCTACGCCATACCCGAAGCCCTCCCCGAACCCGTACCCTAAGCCGTACCCTAAGGCTAACCCTAAGCCTAACTCTAACCCTAGGCTACCCTTGACTGCTTCTGCCTCCAATAGATTTCCTAAGCACTAGTGTTTTAAGGAACAGCTTAAAAAGAGAATCCTAATGTGATTTCTTTATAATGTGTGTGTTCCTTATATTATCTTAGTGTCTAAACTCTTCTCCATGGCTGGACCCCCAAATAATATTCCTTTACGTGCTAAGGGGTATCTAGAGAGTGGGATAGGTTTAATAACTACCCTAACCCTAACACGTACCCTAACCCTAACCCCTAACCTAACCCTAACACATACCCTAATCCTAACCTGTACCCTAAACCGAGCCCTAACCCTAACACTAACCCTAAACCTAACCCTAACCCATACCCTACGCCGTACACGAAGCCCTCCCCGAACCCGTACCCTAAGCCGTACCCTAAGCCTAACCCTAAGCCTAACCCTAACCCTAGGCTACCCTTGACTGCTTCTGCCTCCAATAGATTTCCTAAGCACTAGTGTTTTAAGGAACAGCTTAAAAAGAGAATCCTAATGTGATTTCTTTATACTGGGTGTGTTCCTTATCTTATCCTAGTGTCTAAACTCTTCTCCATGGCTGGACCCCCAAATAATATTCCTTTACGTGCTAAGGTGTAACTAGAGAGTGGGATAGGTTTAATAACTACCCTAACCCTAACGCGTACCCTAACGCTAACCCCTACCCTAACCCTAACACGTACCCTAATCCTAACCCGTACCCTAAACCGAGCCCTAACCCTAACACTAACCCTAACCCTAACCCTAACCCATACCCTACGCCGTACCCGAAGCCCTCCCCGAACCCGTACCCTAAGCCGTACCCTAAGCCTAACCCTAACCCTAGGCTACCCTTGACTGCTTCTGCCTCCAATAGATTTCCTAACCACTAGTGTTTTAAGGAACAGCTTAGAAAGTGAATCCTAATGTGATTTCTTTATAATGGGTGTGTTCCTTATCTAATCCTAGTGTCTAAACTCTTCTCCATGGCTGGACCCCCAAATTATATTCCTTTATGTGCTAAGGGGTATCTAGAGAGTGGGATAGGTTTAATCACTACCCTAACCCTAACGCGTACCATAACCCTAACCCCTACCCTAACCCTAACACGTACCCTAATCCTAACCCGTACCCTAAACCGAGCCCTAACCCTAACACTAACCCTAACCCTAACCCTAACCCATACCCTACGCCGTTCCCGAAGCCCTCCCCGAACCCGTACCCTAAGCCGTACCCTAAGCCTAACCCTAAGCCTAACCCTAACCCTAGGCTACCCTTGACTGCTTCTGCCTCCAATAGATTTCCTAAGCACTAGTGTTTTAAGGAACAGCTTAAAAAGAGAATCCTAATGTGATTTCTTTATAATGGGTGTGTTCCTTATCTTTTCCTAGTGTCTAAACTCTTCTCCATGGCTGGACCCCCTAATAATATTCCTTTACGTGCTAAGGGGTAACTAGAGAGTGGGATAGGTTTAATAACTACCCTAACCGTAACGTGTACCCTAACGGTAACCCCTACCCTAACCCTAACACGTACCCTAATCCTAACCCGTACCCTAAACCGAGCCCTAACTCTAACACTAACCCTAACCCTAACCCTAACCCATACCCTACGCCGTACCCGAAGCCCTCCCCGAACCCGTACCCTAAGCCGTACCCTAAGCCTAACCCTAAGCCTAACCCTAACCCTAGGCTACCCTTGACTGCTTCTGCCTCCAATAGGTTTCCTAAGCACTAGTGTTTTAAAGAACAGCTTAAAAAGAGAATCCTAATGTGATTTCTTTATAATGGGTGTGTTCCTTATCTAATCCTAGTGTCTAAACTCTTCTCCATGGCTGGACCCCCAAATAATATTCCTTTATGTGCTAAGGGGTATCTAGAGAGTGGGATAGGTTTAATCACTACCCTAACCCTAACGCGTACCATAACCCTAACCCCTACCCTAACCCTAACACGTACCCTAATCCTAACCCGTACCCTAAACCGAGCCCTAACCCTAACACTAACCCTAACCCTAACCCTAACCCATACCCTACGCCGTACCCGAAGCCCTCCCCGAACCCGTACCCTAAGCCGTACCCTAAGCCTAACCCTAAGCCTAACTCTAACCCTAGGCTACCCTTGACTGCTTCTGCCTCCAATAGATTTCCTAAGCACTAGTGTTTTAAGGAACAGCTTAAAAAGAGAATCCTAATGTGATTTCTTTATAATGTGTGTGTTCCTTATATTATCTTAGTGTCTAAACTCTTCTCCATGGCTGGACCCCCAAATAATATTCCTTTACGTGCTAAGGGGTATCTAGAGAGTGGGATAGGTTTAATAACTACCCTAACCCTAACGCGTACCCTAACCCTAACCCCTAACCTAACCCTAACACGTACCCTAATCCTAACCTGTACCCTAAACCGAGCCCTAACCCTAACACTAACCCTAACCATAACCCTAACCCATACCCTACGCCGTACCCGAAGCCCTCCCCGAACCCGTACCCTAAGCCGTACCCTAAGCCTAACCCTAAGCCTAACCCTAACCCTAGGCTACCCTTGACTGCTTCTGCCTCCAATAGATTTCCTAAGCACTAGTGTTTTAAAGAACAGCTTAAAAAGAGAATCCTAATGTGATTTCTTTATAATGGGTGTGTTCCTTATCTTATCCTAGTGTGTAAACTCTTCTCCATGGCTGGACCCCCAAATAATATTCCTTTACGTGCTAAGGGGTAACTAGAGAGTGGGATAGGTTTAATAACTACCCTAACCCTAACGCGTACCCTAACGCTAACTCCTTCCCTAACCCTAACACGTACCCTAATCCTAACCCGTACCCTAAACCGAGCCCTAACACTAACACTAACCCTAACCCTACCCCTAACCCATACCCTACGCCGTACCCGAAGCCCTCCCCGAACCCGTACCCTAAGCCGTACCCTAAGCCTAACCCTAAGCCTAACCCTAACCCTAGGCTACCCTTGACTGTTTCTGCCTCCAATAGATTTCCTAAGCACTAGTGTTTTAAGGAAGAGCTTAAAAAGTAAATCCTAATGTGATTTCTTTATAATGGGTGTGTTCCTTATCTAATCCTAGTGTCTAAACTCTTCTCCATGGCTGGACCCCCAAATAATATTCCTTCGTGTGCTAAGGGGTATCTAGAGAGTGGGATAGGTTTAATCACTACCCTAACCCTAACGCGTACCATAACCCTAACCCCTACCCTAACCCTAACACGTACCCTAATCCTAACCCGTACCCTAAACCGAGCCCTAACCCTAACACTAACCCTAACCCTAACCCTAACCCATACCCTACGCCGTACCCGAATCCCTCCCCGAAACTGTACCCTAAGCCGTACCCTAAGCCTAACCCTACGCCTAACCCTAACCCTACGCTACCCTTGACTGCTTCTGCCTCCAATAGATTTCCTAAGCACTAGGGTTTTAAGGAACAGCTTAAAAAGAGAATCCTAATGTGATTTCTTTGTAATGGGTGTGTTCCTTATCTTTTCCTAGTGTCTAAACTCTTCTCCATGGCTGGACCCCCAAATAATATTCCTTTACGTGCTAAGGGGTATCTAGAGAGTGGGATAGGTTTAATCACTACCCTAACCCTAACGCGTACCATAACCCTAACGCCTACCCTAACCCTAACACGTACCCTAATCCTAACCCGTACCCTAAACCGAGCCCTAACCCTAACACTAACCCTAACACTAACCCTAACCCATACCCTACGCCGTACCCGAAGCCCTCCCCGAACCCGTACCCTAAGCCGTACCCTAAGCCTAACCCTAAGCCTAACTCTAACCCTAGGCTACCCTTGACTGCTTCTGCCTCCAATAGATTTCCTAAGCACTAGTGTTTTAAGGAACAGCTTAAAAAGAGAATCCTAATGTGATTTCTTTATAATGGGTGTGTTCCTTATATTATCTTAGTGTCTAAACTCTTCTCCATGGCTGGGCCCCCAAATAATATTCCTTTACGTGCTAAGGGTTATCTAGAGAGTGGGATAGGTTTAATAACTACCCTAACCCTAACGCGTACCCTAACCCTAACCCCTAACCTAACCCTAACACGTACCCTAATCCTAACCTGTACCCTAAACCGAGCCCTAACCCTAACACTAACCCTAAACCTAACCCTAACCCATACCCTACGCCGTACCCGAAGCCCTCCCCGAACCCGTACCCTAAGCCGTACCCTAAGCCTAACTCTAAGCCTAACCCTAACCCTAGGCTACCCTTGACTGCTTCTGCCTCCAATAGATTTCCCAAGCACTAGTGTTTTAAGGAACAGCTTAAAAAGAGAATCCTAATGTGATTTCTTTATAATGGGTGTGTTCCTTATCTTATCCTAGTGTCTAAACTCTTCTCCATGGCTGGACCCCCAAATAATATTCCTTTACGTGCTAAGGTGTAACTAGAGAGTGGGATAGGTTTAATAACTACCCTAACCCTAACGCGTACCCTAACGCTAACCCCTACCCTAACCCTAACACGTACCCTAATCCTAACCCGTACCCTAAACCGAGCCCTAACCCTAACACTAACCCTAACCCTAACCCTAACCCATACCCTACGCCGTACCCGAAGCCCTCCCCGAACCCGTACCCTAAGCCGTACCCTAAGCCTAACCCTAAGCCTAACCCTAACCCTAGGCTACCCTTGACTGCTTCTGCCTCCAATAGATTTCCTAAGCACTAGTGTTTTAAAGAACAGCTTAAAAAGAGAATCCTAATGTGATTTCTTTATAATGGGTGTGTTCCTTATCTAATCTTAGTGTCTAAACTCTTCTCCATGGCTGGACCCCCAAATAATATTCCTTTATGTGCTAAGGGGTATCTAGAGAGTGGGATAGGTTTAATCACTACCCTAACCCTAACGCGTACCATAACCCTAACCCCTACACTAACCCTAACACGTACCCTAATCCTAACCCGTACCCTAAACCGAGCCCTAACCCTAACACTAACCCTAACCCTAACCCTAACCCATACCCTACGCCGTACCCGAAGCCCTCCCCGAACCCGTACCCTAAGCCGTACCCTAAGCCTAACCCTAAGCCTAACTCTAACCCTAGGCTACCCTTGACTTCTTCTGCCTCCAATAGATTTCCTAAGCACTAGTGTTTTAAGGAACAGCTTAAAAAGAGAATCCTAATGTGATTTCTTTATAATGTGTGTGTTCCTTATATTATCTTAGTGTCTTAACTCTTCTCCATGGCTGGACCCCCAAATAATATTACTTTACGTGCTAAGGGGTATCTAGAGAGTGGGATAGGTTTAATAACTACCCTAACCCTAACGCGTACCCTAACCCTAACCCCTAACCTAACCCTAACACGTACCCTAATCCTAACCCATACCCTAAACCGAGCCCTAACCCTAACACTAACCCTAACCCTAACCCTAACCCATACCCTACGCCGTACCCGAAGCCCTCCCCGAACCCGTACCCTAAGCCGTACCCTAAGCCTAACCCTAAGCCTAACTCTAACCCTAGGCTACCCTTGACTGCTTCTGCCTCCAATAGATTTCCTAAGCACTAGTGTTTTAAGGAACAGCTTAAAAAGAGAATCCTAATGTGATTTCTTTATAATGTGTGTGTTCCTTATATTATCTTAGTGTCTTAACTCTTCTCCATGGCTGGACCCCCAAATAATATTCCTTTACGTGCTAAGGGGTATCTAGAGAGTGGGATAGGTTTAATAACTACCCTAACCCTAACACGTACCCTAACGCTAACCCCTACCCTAACCCTAACACGTACCCTAATCCTAACCCGTACCCTAAACCGAGCCCTAACCCTAACACTAACACTAACCCTAACCCTAACTCATACCCTACGCCGTACCCAAAGCCCTCCCGGAACCCGTACCCTAAGCCGTACCCTAAGCCTAACCCTAAGCCTAACCCAAACCCTAGGCTACCCTTGACTGCTTCTGCCTCCAATAGATTTCCTAAGCACTAGTGTTTTAAAGAACAGCTTAAAAAGAGAATCCTAATGTGATTTCTTTATAATGGGTGTGTTCCTTATCTTTTCCTAGTGTCTAAACTCTTCTCCATGGCTGGACCCCCAAATAATATTCCTTTACGTGCTAAGGGGTAAGTAGAGAGTGGGATAGGTTTAATAACTACCCTAACCGTAACGCGTACCCTAACGGTAACCCCTACCCTAACCCTAACACGTACCCTAATCCTAACCCGTACCCTAAACCGAGCCCTAACCCTAACACTAACCCTAACCCTAACCCTAACCCATACCCTACGCCGTACCCGAAGCCCTCCCCGAACCCGTACCCTAAGCCGTACCCTAAGCCTAACCCTAAGCCTAACCCTAACCCTAGGCTACCCTTGACTGCTTCTGCCTCCAATAGATTTCCTAAGCACTAGTGTTTTAAAGAACAGCTTAAAAAGAGAATCCTAATGTGATTTCTTTATAATGGGTGTGTTCCTTATCTAATCCTAGTGTCTAAACTCTTCTCCATGGCTGGACCCCCAAATAATATTCCTTTATGTGCTAAGGGGTATCTAGAGAGTGGGATAGGTTTAATCACTACCCTAACCCTAACGCGTACCATAACCCTAACCCCTACCCTAACCCTAACACGTACCCTAATCCTAACCCGTACCCTAAACCGAGCCCTAACCCTAACACTAACCCTAACCCTAACCCTAACCCATACCCTATGCCGTACCCGAAGCCCTCCCCGAACCCGTACCCTAAGCCGTACCCTAAGCCTAACCCTAAGCCTAACTCTAACCCTAGGCTACCCTTGACTTCTTCTGCCTCCAATAGATTTCCTAAGCACTAGTGTTTTAAGGAACAGCTTAAAAAGAGAATCCTAATGTGATTTCTTTATAATGTGTGTGTTCCTTATATTATCTTAGTGTCTTAACTCTTCTCCATGGCTGGACCCCCAAATAATATTACTTTACGTGCTAAGGGGTATCTAGAGAGTGGGATAGGTTTAATAACTACCCTAACCCTAACGCGTACCCTAACCCTAACCCCTAACCTAACCCTAACACGTACCCTAATCCTAACCCATACCCTAAACCGAGCCCTAACCCTAACACTAACCCTAACCCTAACCCTAACCCATACCCTACGCCGTACCCGAAGCCCTCCCCGAACCCGTACCCTAAGCCGTACCCTAAGCCTAACCCTAAGCCTAACCCTAACCCTAGGCTACCCTTGACTGCTTCTGCCTCCAGTAGATTTCCTAAGCACTAGTGTTTTAAGGAACAGCTTAAAAAGAGAATCCTAATGTGATTTCTTTATAATGGGTGTGTTCCTTATCTTATCCTAGTGTCTAAACTCTTCTCCATGGCTGGACCCCCAAATAATATTCCTTTACGTGCTAAGGGGTAACTAGAGAGTGGGATAGGTTTAATAACTACCCTAACCCTAACGCGTACCCTAACGCTAACCCCTACCCTAACCCTAACACGTACCCTAATCCTAACCCGTACCCTAAACCGAGCCCTAACCCTAACACTAACACTAACCCTAACCCTAACCCATACCCTACGCCGTACCCAAAGCCCTCCCGGAACCCGTACCCTAAGCCGTACCCTAAGCCTAACCCTAAGCCTAACCCTAACCCTAGGCTACCCTTGACTGCTTCTGCCTCCAATAGATTTCCTAAGCACTAGTGTTTTAAAGAACAGCTTAAAAAGAGAATCCTAATGTGATTTCTTTATAATGGGTGTGTTCCTTATCTAATCCTAGTGTCTAAACTCTACTCCATGGCTGGACCCCCAAATAATATTCCTTTATGTGCTAAGGGGTATCTAGAGAGTGGGATAGGTTTAATCACTACCCTAACCCTAACGCGTACCATAACCCTAACCCCTACCCTAACCCTAACACGTACCCTAATCCTAACCCGTACCCTAAACCGAGCCCTAACCCTAACACTAACCCTAACCCTAACCCTAACCCATACCCTACGCCGTACCCGAAGCCCTCCCCGAACCCGTACCCTAAGCCGTACCCTAAGCCTAACCCTAAGCCTAACCCTAACCCTAGGCTACCCTTGACTGCTTCTGCCTCCAATAGATTTCCTAAGCACTAGTGTTTTAAGGAACAGCTTAAAAAGTAAATCCTAATGTGATTTCTTTATAATGGGTGTGTTCCTTATCTAATCCTAGTGTCTAACCTCTTCTCCATTGCTGGACCACCAAATAATATTCCTTTATGTGCTAATGGGTATCTAGAGAGTGGGATAGGTTTAATCACTACCCTAACCGTAACGCGTACCCTAACGGTAACCCCTACCCTAACCCTAACACGTACCCTAAACCTAACCCGTACCCTAAACCGATCCCTAACCCTAACACTAACCCTAACCCTAACCCTAACCCATACCCTACGCCGTACCCGAAGCCCTCCCCGAACCCGTACCCTAAGCCGTACCCTAAGCCTAACCCTAAGCCTAACCCTAACCCTAGGCTACCCTTGACTGCTTCTGCCTCCAATAGATTTCCTAAGCACTAGTGTTTTAAGGAACAGCTTAAAAAGAGAATCCTAATGTGATTTCTTTATAATGGGTGTGTTCCTTATCTTTTCCTAGTGTCTAAACTCTTCTCCATGGCTGGACCCCCAAATAATATTCCTTTACGTGCTAAGGGGTAACTAGAGAGTGGGATAGGTTTAATAACTACCCTAACCATAACGCGTACCCTAACGGTAACCCCTACCCTAACCCTAACACGTACCCTAATCCTAACCCGTACCCTAAACCGAGCCCTAACCCTAACACTAACCCTAACCCTAACCCTAACCCATACCCTACGCCGTACCCGAAGCCCTCCCCGAACCCGTACCCTAAGCCGTACCCTAAGCCTAACCCTAAGGCTAACCCTAACCCTAGGCTACCCTTGACTGCTTCTGCCTCCAATAGATTTCCTAAGCACTAGTGTTTTAAAGAACAGCTTAAAAAGAGAATCCTAATGTGATTTCTTTATAATGGGTGTGTTCCTTATCTAATCCTAGTGTCTAAACTCTTCTCCATGGCTGGACCCCCAAATAATATTCCTTTATGTGCTAAGGGGTATCTAGAGAGTGGGATAGGTTTAATCACTACCCTAACCCTAACGCGTACCATAACCCTAACCCCTACCCTAACCCTAACACGTACCCTAATCCTAACCCGTACCCTAAACCGAGCCCTAACCCTAACACTAACCCTAACCCTAACCCTAACCCATACCCTACGCCGTACCCGAAGCCCTCCCCGAACCCGTACCCTAAGCCGTACCCTAAGCCTAACCCTAAGCCTAACCCTAACCCTAGGCTACCCTTGACTGCTTCTGCCTCCAATAGATTTCCTAAGCACTAGTGTTTTAAGGAACAGCTTAAAAAGAGAATCCTAATGTGATTTCTTTATAATGTGTGTGTTCCTTATATTATCTTAGTGTCTAAACTCTTCTCCATGGCTGGATCCCCAAATAATATTCCTTTACGTGCTAAGGGGTATCTAGAGAGTGGGATAGGTTTAATAACTACCCTAACCCTAACGCGTACCCTAACCCTAACCCCTAACCTAACCCTAACACGTACCCTAATCCTAACCTGTACCCTAAACCGAGCCCTAACCCTAACACTAACCCTAACCCTAACCCTAACCCATACCCTACGCCGTACCCGAAGCCCTCCCCGAACCCGTACCCTAAGCCGTACCCTAAGCCTAACCCTAAGCCTAACCCTAACCCTAGGCTACCCTTGACTGCTTCTGCCTCCAATAGATTTCCTAAGCACTAGTGTTTTAAGGAACAGCTTAAAAAGTAAATCCTAATGTGATTTCTTTATAATGGGTGTGTTCCTTATCTAATCCTAGTGTCTAAACTCTTCTCCATGGCTGGACCCCCACATAATATTCCTTTATGTGCTAAGGGGTATCTAGAGAGTGGGATAGGTTTAATCACTACCCTAACCCTAACGCGTACCCTAACGCTAACCCCTACCCTAACTCTAACACGTACCCTAATCCTAACCTGTACCCTAAACCGAGCCCTAACCCTAACACTAACCCTAACCCTAACGCTAACCCATACCCTACGCCGTACCCGAAGCCCTCCCCGAACCCGTACCCTAAGCCGTACCCTAAGCCTAATCCTAAGCTTAACCCTAACCCTAGGCTACCCTTGACTGCTTCTGCCTCCAATAGATTTCCTAAGCACTAGTGTTTAAGGAACAGCTTAAAAAGAGAATCCTAAAGTGATTTCTTTATAATGTGTGTGTTCCTTATATTATCTTAGTGTCTTAACTCTTCTCCATGGCTGGACCCCCAAATAATATTCCTTTACGTGCTGAGGGGTATCTAGAGAGTGGGATAGGTTTAATAACTACCCTAACCCTAACGCGTACCCTAACCCTAACCCCTAACCTAACCCTAACACGTAACCTAATCCTAACCCGTACCCTAAACCGAGCCCTAACCCTAACACTAACCCTAACCCTAACCCTAACCCATACCCTACGCCGTACCCGAAGCCCTCCCCGAACCCGTACCCTAAGCCGTACCCTAAGCCTAACCCTAAGCCTAACCCTAACCCTAGGCTACCCTTGACTGCTTCTGCCTCCAATAGATTTCCTAAGCACTAGTGTTTTAAAGAACAGCTTAAAAAGAGAATCCTAATGTGATTTCTTTATAATGGGTGTGTTCCTTATCTAATCCTAGTGTCTAAACCCTTCTCCATGGCTGGACCCCCAAATAATATTCCTTTATGTGCTAAGGGGTATCTAGAGAGTGGGATAGGTTTAATCACTACCCTAACCCTAACGCGTACCATAACCCTAACCCCTACCCTAACCCTAACACGTACCCTAATCCTAACCCGTACCCTAAACCGAGCCCTAACCCTAACACTAACCCTAAACCTAACCCTAACCCATACCCTACGCCGTACCCGAAGCCCTCCCCGAACCCGTACCCTGAGCCGTACCCTAAGCCTAACCCTAAGCCTAACCCTAACCCTAGGCTACCCTTGACTGCTTCTGCCTCCAATAGATTTCCTAAGCACTAGTGTTTTAAGGAACAGCTTAAAAAGAGAATCCTAATGTGATTTCTTTATAATGGGTGTGTTCTTTATCTTTTCCTAGTGTCTAAACTCTTCTCCATGGCTGGACCCCCAAATAATATTCCTTTACGTGCTAAGGGGTAACTAGAGAGTGGCTTAGGTTTAATAACTACCCTAACCCCAACGCGTACCCTAACGCTAACCCCTACCCTAACCGTAACACGTACCCTAATCCTAACCCGTACCCTAAACCGAGCCCTAACCCTAACACTAACCCTAACCCTAACGCTAACCCATACCCTACGCCGTACCCGAAGCCCTCCCCGAACCCGTACCCTAAGCCGTACCCTAAGCCTAATCCTAAGCTTAACCCTAACCCTAGGCTACCCTTGACTGCTTCTGCCTCCAATAGATTTCCTAAGCACTAGTGTTTAAGGAACAGCTTAAAAAGAGAATCCTAAAGTGATTTCTTTATAATGTGTGTGTTCCTTATATTATCTTAGTGTCTTAACTCTTCTCCATGGCTGGACCCCCAAATAATATTCCTTTACGTGCTGAGGGGTATCTAGAGAGTGGGATAGGTTTAATAACTACCCTAACCCTAACGCGTACCCTAACCCTAACCCCTAACCTAACCCTAACACGTACCCTAATCCTAACCCGTACCCTAAACCGAGCCCTAACCCTAACACTAACCCTAACCCTAACCCTAACCCATACCCTACGCCGTACCCGAAGCCCTCCCCGAACCCGTACCCTAAGCCGTACCCTAAGCCTAACCCTAAGCCTAACCCTAACCCTAGGCTACCCTTGACTGCTTCTGCCTCCAATAGATTTCCTAAGCACTAGTGTTTTAAAGAACAGCTTAAAAAGAGAATCCTAATGTGATTTCTTTATAATGGGTGTGTTCCTTATCTAATCCTAGTGTCTAAACCCTTCTCCATGGCTGGACCCCCAAATAATATTCCTTTATGTGCTAAGGGGTATCTAGAGAGTGGGATAGGTTTAATCACTACCCTAACCCTAACGCGTACCATAACCCTAACCCCTACCCTAACCCTAACACGTACCCTAATCCTAACCCGTACCCTAAACCGAGCCCTAACCCTAACACTAACCCTAACCCTAACCCTAACCCATACCCTACGCCGTACCCGAAGCCCTCCCCGAACCCGTACCCTAAGCCGTACCCTAAGCCTAACCCTAAGCCTAACCCTAACCCTAGGCTACCCTTGACTGCTTCTGCCTCCAATAGATTTCCTAAGCACTAGTGTTTTAAGGAACAGCTTAAAAAGAGAATCCTAATGTGATTTCTTTATAATGTGTGTGTTCCTTATATTATCTTAGTGTCTAAACTCTTCTCCATGGCTGGACCCCCAAATAATATTCCTTTACGTGCTAAGGGGTATCTAGAGAGTGGGATAGGTTTAATAACTACCCTAACCCTAACGCGTACCCTAACCCTAAACCCTACCCTAACCCTAACACGTACCCTAATCCTAACCCGTACCCTAAACCGAGCCCTAACCCTAACACTAACCCTAACCCTAACCCTAAACCATACCCTACGCCGTACCCGAAGCACTCCCCGAACCCGTACCCTAAGCCGTACCCTAAGCCTAATCCTAAGCCTAACCCTAACCCTAGGCTACCCTTGACTGCTTCTGCCTCCAATAGATTTCCTAAGCACTAGTGTTTTAAGGAACAGCTTAAAAAGAGAATCCTAATGTGATTTCTTTATAATGGGTGTGTTCTTTATCTTTTCCTAGTGTCTAAACTCTTCTCCATGGCTGGACCCCCAAATAATATTCCTTTACGTGCTAAGGGGTAACTAGAGAGTGGCTTAGGTTTAATAACTACCCTAACCCCAACGCGTACCCTAACGCTAACCCCTACCCTAACCGTAACACGTACCCTAATCCTAACCCGTACCCTAAACCGAGCCCTAACCCTAACACTAACCCTAACCCTAACGCTAACCCATACCCTACGCCGTACCCGAAGCCCTCCCCGAACCCGTACCCTAAGCCGTACCCTAAGCCTAATCCTAAGCCTAACCCTAACCCTAGGCTACCCTTGACTGCTTCTGCCTCCAATAGTTTTCCTAAGCACTAGTGTTTTAAGGAACAGCTTAAAAAGAGAATCCTAATGTGATTTCTTTATAATGTGTGTGTTCCTTATATTATCTTAGTGTCTAAACTCTTCTCCATGGCTGGACCCCCAAATAATATTCCTTTACGTGCTAAGGGGTATCTAGAGAGTGGGATAGGTTTAATAACTACCCTAACCCTAACGCGTACCCTAACCCTAACCCCTAACCTAACCCTAACACGTACCCTAATCCTAACCCGTACCCTAAACCGAGCCCTAACCCTAACACTAACCCTAACCCTAACCCTAACCCATACCCTACGCCGTACCCGAAGCCCTCCCCGAACCCGTATCCTAAGCCGTACCCTAAGCCTAACCCTAAGCCTAACCCTAACCCTAGGCTACCCTTGACTGCTTCTGCCTCCAATAGATTTCCTAAGCACTAGTGTTTTAAAGAAGAGCTTAAAAAGAGAATCCTAATGTGATTTCTTTATAATGGGTGTGTTCCTTATCTAATCCTAGTGTCTAAACTCTTCTCCATGGCTGGACCCCCAAATAATATTCCTTTATGTGCTAAGGGGTATCTAGAGAGTGGGATAGGTTTAATCACTACCCTAACCCTAACGCGTACCATAACCCTAACCCCTACCCTAACCCTAACACGTACCCTAATCCTAACCCGTACCCTAAACCGAGCCCTAACCCTAACACTAACCCTAACCCTAACCCTAACCCATACCCTACGCCGTACCCGAAGCCCTCCCCGAACCCGTACCCTAAGCCGTACCCTAAGCCTAACCCTAAGCCTAACCCTAACCCTAGGCTACCCTTGACTGCTTCTGCCTCCAATAGATTTCCTAAGCACTAGTGTTTTAAGGAACAGCTTAAAAAGAGAATCCTAATGTGATTTCTTTATAATGTGTGTGTTCCTTATATTATCTTAGTGTCTAAACTCTTCTCCATGGCTGGACCCCCAAATAATATTCCTTTACGTGCTAAGGGGTATCTAGAGAGTGGGATAGGTTTAATAACTACCCTAACCCTAACGCGTACCCTAACCCTAAACCCTACCCTAACCCTAACACGTACCCTAATCCTAACCCGTACCCTAAACCGAGCCCTAACCCTAACACTATCCTTAACCCTAACCCTAAACCATACCCTACGCCGTACCCGAAGCCCTCCCCGAACCCGTACCCTAAGCCGTACCCTAAGCCTAATCCTAAGCCTAACCCTAACCCTAGGCTACCCTTGACTGCTTCTGCCTCCAATAGATTTCCTAAGCACTAGTGTTTTAAGGAACAGCTTAAAAAGAGAATCCTAATGTGATTTCTTTATAATGTGTGTGTTCCTTATATTATCTTAGTGTCTAAACTCTTCTCCATGGCTGGACCCCCAAATAATATTCCTTTACGTGCTAAGGGGTAACTAGAGAGTGGCTTAGGTTTAATAACTACCCTAACCCCAACGCGTACCCTAACGCTAACCCCTACCCTAACCCTAACACGAACCCTAATCCTAACCCGAACCCTAAACCGAGCCCTAACCCTAACACTAACCCTAACCCTAACGCTAACCCATACCCTACGCCGTACCCGAAGCCCTCCCCGAACCCGTACCCTAAGGCGTACCCTAAGCCTAACCCTAAGCCTAACCCTAACCCTAGGCTACCCTTGACTGCTTCTGCCTCCAATAGATTTCCTAAGCACTAGTGTTTTAAGGAACAGCTTAAAAAGAGAATCCTAATGTGATTTCTTTATAATGGGTGTGTTCTTTATCTTTTCCTAGTGTCTAAACTCTTCTCCATGGCTGGACCCCCAAATAATATTCCTTTACGTGCTAAGGGGTAACTAGAGAGTGGCTTAGGTTTAATAACTACCCTAACCCCAACGCGTACCCTAACGCTAACCCCTACCCTAACCGTAACACGTACCCTAATCCTAACCCGTACCCTAAACCGAGCCCTAACCCTAACACTAACCCTAACCCTAACGCTAACCCATACCCTACGCCGTACCCGAAGCCCTCCCCGAACCCGTACCCTAAGCCGTACCCTAAGCCTAATCCTAAGCCTAACCCTAACCCTAGGCTACCCTTGACTGCTTCTGCCTCCAATAGTTTTCCTAAGCACTAGTGTTTTAAGGAACAGCTTAAAAAGAGAATCCTAATGTGATTTCTTTATAATGTGTGTGTTCCTTATATTATCTTAGTGTCTTAACTCTTCTCCATGGCTGGACCCCCAAATAATATTCCTTTACGTGCTAAGGGGTATCTAGAGAGTGGGATAGGTTTAATAACTACCCTAACCCTAACGCGTACCCTAACCCTAACCCCTAACCTAACCCTAACACGTACCCTAATCCTAACCCGTACCCTAAACCGAGCCCTAACCCTAACACTAACCCTAACCCTAACCCTAACCCATACCCTACGCCGTACCCGAAGCCCTCCCCGAACCCGTATCCTAAGCCGTACCCTAAGCCTAACCCTAAGCCTAACCCTAACCCTAGGCTACCCTTGACTGCTTCTGCCTCCAATAGATTTCCTAAGCACTAGTGTTTTAAAGAAGAGCTTAAAAAGAGAATCCTAATGTGATTTCTTTATAATGGGTGTGTTCCTTATCTAATCCTAGTGTCTAAACTCTTCTCCATGGCTGGACCCCCAAATAATATTCCTTTATGTGCTAAGGGGTATCTAGAGAGTGGGATAGGTTTAATCACTACCCTAACCCTAACGCGTACCATAACCCTAACCCCTACCCTAACCCTAACACGTACCCTAATCCTAACCCGTACCCTAAACCGAGCCCTAACCCTAACACTAACCCTAACCCTAACCCTAACCCATACCCTACGCCGTACCCGAAGCCCTCCCCGAACACGTACCCTAAGCCGTACCCTAAGCCTAACCCTAAGCCTAACCCTAACCCTAGGCTACCCTTGACTGCTTCTGAATCCAATAGATTTCCTAAGCACTAGTGTTTTAAGGAACAGCTTAAAAAGAGAATCCTAATGTGATTTCTTTATAGTGGGTGTGTTCCTTATCTAATCCTAGTGTCTAAACTCTTCTCCATGGCTGGACCCCCAAATAATATTCCTTTATGTGCTAAGGGGTATCTAGAGAGTGGGATAGGTTTAATCCCTACCCTAACCCTAACGCGTACCCTAACCCTAACCCCTACCCTAGCCCTAACACGTACCCTAATCCTAACCCGTACCCTAAACCGAGCCCTAACCCTAACACTAACCCTAACCCTAACCCTAACCCATACCCTACGCCGTACCCGAAGCCCTCCCCGAACCCGTACCCTAAGAAGTACCCTAAGCCTAACCCTAAGCCTAACCCTAACCCTAGGCTACCCTTGACTGCTTCTGCCTCCAATAGATTTCCTAAGCACTAGTGTTTTAAGGAAAAGCTTAAAAAGAGAATCCTAATGCGATTTCTTTATAATGGGTGTGTTCCTTATCTTTTCCTAGTGTCTAAACTCTTCTCCATGGCTGGACCCCCAAATAATATTCCTTTACGTGCTAAGGGGTAACTAGAGAGTGGGATAGGTTTAATAACTACCCTAACCGTAACGCGTACCCTAACGGTAACCCCTACCCTAACCCTAACACGTACCCTAATCCTAACCCGTACCCTAAACCGAGCCCTAACCCTAACACTAACCCTAGCCCTAACCCTAACCCATACCCTACGCCGTACCCGAAGCCCTCCCTGAACCCGTACCCTAAGCCGTACCCTAAGCCTAACCCTAAGCCTAACCCTAACCCTAGGCTACCCTTGACTGCTTCTGCCTCCAATAGATTTCCTAAGCACTAGTGTTTTAAAGAACAGCTTAAAAAGAGAATCTTAATGTGATTTCTTTATAATGGGTGTGTTCCTTATCTAATCCTAGTGTCTAAACTCTTCTCCTTGGCTGGACCCCCAAATAATATTCCTTTATGTGCAAAGGGGTATCTAGAGAGTGGGATAGGTTTAATCACTACCCTAACCCTAACGCGTACCATAACCCTAACCCCTACCCTAACCCTAACACGTACCCTAATCCTAACCCGTAACCTAAACCGAGCCCTAACCCTAACACTAACCCTAACCCTAACCCTAACCCATACCCTACGCCGTAACCGAAGCCCTCCCCGAACCCGTACCCTAAGCCGTACCCTAAGCCTAACCCTAAGCCTAACTCTAACCCTAGGCTACCCTTGACTGCTTATGCCTCCAATAGATTTCCTAAGCACTAGTGTTTTAAGGAACAGCTTAAAAAGAGAATCCTAATGTGATTTCTTTATAATGTGTGTGTTCCTTATATTATCTTAGTGTCTAAACTCTTCTCCATGGCTGGACCCCCAAATAATATTCCTTTACGTGCTAAGGGGTATCTAGAGAGTGGGATAGGTTTAATAACTACCCTAACCCTAACGCGTACCCTAACCCTAACCCCTAACCTAACCCTAACACGTACCCTAATCCTAACCTGTACCCTAAACCGAGCCCTAACCCTAACACTAACCCTAACCCTAACCCTAACCCATACCCTACGCCGTACCCGAAGCCCTCCCCGAACCCGTACCCTAAGCCGTACCCTAAGCCTAACCCTAAGCCTAACCCTAACCCTAGGCTACCCTTGACTGCTTCTGCCTCCAATAGATTTCCTAAGCACTAGTGTTTTAAGGAACAGCTTAAAAAGTAAATCCTAATGGATTTCTTTATAATGGGTGTGTTCCTTATCTAATCCTAGTGTCTAAACTCTTCTCCATGGCTGGACCCCCACATAATATTCCTTTATGTGCTAAGGGGTATCTAGAGAGTGGGATAGGTTTAATCACTACCCTAACCCTAACGCGTACCCTAACGCTAACCCCTACCCTAACTCTAACACGTACCCTAATCCTAACCCGTACCCTAAACCGAGCCCTAACCCTAACACTAACCCTAACCCTAACCCTAACCCATACCCTACGCCGTACCCGAAGCCCTCCCCGAACCCGTACCCTAAGCCGTACCCTAAGCCTAACCCTAAGCCTAACCCTAACCCTAGGCTACCCTTGACTGCTTCTGCCTCCAATAGATTTCCTAAGCACTAGTGTTTTAAGGAACAGCTTAAAAAGAGAATCCTAATGTGATTTCTTTATAATGTGTGTGTTCCTTATATTATCTTAGTGTCTAAACTCTTCTCCATGGCTGGACCCCCAAATAATATTCCTTTACGTGCTAAGGGGTATCTAGAGAGTGGGATAGGTTTAATAACTACCCTAACCCTAACGCGTACCCTAACCCTAAACCCTACCCTAACCCTAACACGTACCCTAATCCTAACCCGTACCCTAAACCGAGCCCTAACCCTAACACTAACCCTAACCCTAAACCATACCCTACGCCGTACCCGAAGCCCTCCCCGAACCCGTACCCTAAGCCGTACCCTAAGCCTAATCCTAAGCCTAACCCTAACCCTAGGCTACCCTTGACTGCTTCTGCCTCCAATAGATTTCCTAAGCACTAGTGTTTTAAGGAACAGCTTAAAAAGAGAATCCTAATGTGATTTCTTTATAATGGGTGTGTTCTTTATCTTTTCCTAGTGTCTAAACTCTTCTCCATGGCTGGACCCCCAAATAATATTCCTTTACGTGCTAAGGGGTAACTAGAGAGTGGCTTAGGTTTAATAACTACCCTAACCCCAACGCGTACCCTAACGCTAAACCCTACCCTAACCCTAACACGTACCCTAATCCTAACCCGTACCCTAAACCGAGCCCTAACCCTAACACTAACCCTAACCCTAACGCTAACCCATACCCTACGCCGTACCCGAAGCCCTCCCCGAACCCGTACCCTAAGCCGTACCCTAAGCCTAATCCTAAGCCTAACCCTAACCCTAGGCTACCCTTGACTGCTTCTGCCTCCAATAGTTTTCCTAAGCACTAGTGTTTTAAGGAACAGCTTAAAAAGAGAATCCTAAGGTGATTTCTTTATAATGTGTGTGTTCCTTATATTATCTTAGTGTCTAAACTCTTCTCCATGGCTGGACCCCCAAATAATATTCCTTTACGTGCTAAGGGGTATCTAGAGAGTGGGATAGGTTTAATAACTACCCTAACCCTAACGCGTACCCTAACCCTAAACCCTACCCTAACCGTAACACGTACCCTAATCCTAACCCGTACCCTAAACCGAGCCCTAACCCTAACACTAACCCTAACCCTAACCCTAAACCATACCCTACGCCGTACCCGAAGCCCTCCCCGAACCCGTACCCTAAGCCGTACCCTAAGCCTAACCCTAAGCCTAACCCTAACCCTAGGCTACCCTTGACTGCTTCTGCCTCCAATAGATTTCCTAAGCACTAGTGTTTTAAAGAACAGCTTAAAAAGAGAATCCTAATGTGATTTCTTTATAATGGGTGTGTTCCTTATCTAATCCTAGTGTCTAAACTCTTCTCCATGGCTGGACCCCCAAATAATATTCCTTTATGTGCAAAGGGGTATCTAGAGAGTGGGATAGGTTTAATAACTACCCTAACCCTAACGCGTACCCTAACCCTAACCCCTAACCTAACCCTAACACGTACCCTAATCCTAACCTGTACCCTAAACCGAGCCCTAACCCTAACACTAACCCTAACCCTAACCCTAACCCATACCCTACGCCGTACCCAAAGCCCTCCCCAAATCGGTACCCTAAGCCGTACCCTAAGCCTAACCCTAAGCCTAACCCTAACCCTAGGCTACCCTTGACTGCTTCTGCCTCCAATAGATTTCCTAAGCACTAGTGTTTTAAGGAACAGCTTAAAAAGTAAATCCTAATGTGATTTCTTTATAATGGGTGTGTTCCTTATCTAATCCTAGTGTCTAAACTCTTCTCCATGGCTGGACCCCCACATAATATTCCTTTATGTGCTAAGGGGTATCTAGAGAGTGGGATAGGTTTAATCACTACCCTAACCCTAACGCGTACCCTAACGCTAACCCCTACCCTAACTCTAACACGTACCCTAATCCTAACCTGTACCCTAAACCGAGCCCTAACCCTAACACTAACCCTAACCCTAACGCTAACCCATACCCTACGCCGTACCCGAAGCCCTCCCCGAACCCGTACCCTAAGCCGTACCCTAAGCCTAATCCTAAGCCTAACCCTAACCCTAGGCTACCCTTGACTGCTTCTGCCTCCAATAGATTTCCTAAGCACTAGTGTTTTAAGGAACAGCTTAAAAAGAGAATCCTAAAGTGATTTCTTTATAATGTGTGTGTTCCTTATATTATCTTAGTGTCTTAACTCTTCTCCATGGCTGGACCCCCAAATAATATTCCTTTACGTGCTAAGGGGTATCTAGAGAGTGGGATAGGTTTAATAACTACCCTAACCCTAACGCGTACCCTAACCCTAACCCCTAACCTAACCCTAACACGTACCCTAATCCTAACCCGTACCCTAAACCGAGCCCTAACCCTAACACTAACCCTAACCCTAACCCTAACCCATACCCTACGCCGTACCCGAAGCCCTCCCCGAACCCGTACCCTAAGCCGTACCCTAAGCCTAACCCTAAGCCTAACCCTAACCCTAGGCTACCCTTGACTGCTTCTGCCTCCAATAGATTTCCTAAGCACTAGTGTTTTAAGGAACAGCTTAAAAAGAGAATCCTAATGTGATTTCTTTATAATGGGTGTGTTCCTTATCTAATCCTAGTGTCTAAACTCTTCTCCATGGCTGGACCCCCAAATAATATTCCTTTACGTGCTAAGGGGTAACTAGAGAGTGGCTTAGGTTTAATAACTACCCTAACCCCAACGCGTACCCTAACGCTAACCCCTACCCTAACCCTAACACGTACCCTAATCCTAACCCGTACCCTAAACCGAGCCCTAACCCTAACACTAACCCTAACCCTAACGCTAACCCATACCCTACGCCGTACCCGAAGCCCTCCCCGAACCCGTACCCTAAGCCGTACCCTAAGCCTAATCCTAAGCCTAACCCTAACCCTAGGCTACCCTTGACTGCTTCTGCCTCCAATAGTTTTCCTAAGCACTAGTGTTTTAAGGAACAGCTTAAAAAGAGAATCCTAAGGTGATTTCTTTATAATGTGTGTGTTCCTTATATTATCTTAGTGTCTTAACTCTTCTCCATGGCTGGACCCCCAAATAATATTCCTTTACGTGCTAAGGGGTATCTAGAGATTGGGATAGGTTTAATAACTACACTAACCCTAACGCGTACCCTAACCCTAACCCCTAACCTAACCCTAACACGTACCCTAATCCTAACCCGTACCCTAAACCGAGCCCTAACCCTAACACTAACCCTAACCCTAACGCTAACCCATACCCTACGCCGTACCCGAAGCCCTCCCCGAACCCGTACCCTAAGGCGTACCCTAAGCCTAACCCTAAGCCTAACCCTAACCCTAGGCTACCCTTGACTGCTTCTGCCTCCAATAGATTTCCTAAGCACTAGTGTTTTAAGGAACAGCTTAAAAAGAGAATCCTAATGTGATTTCTTTATAATGGGTGTGTTCCTTATCTAATCCTAGTGTCTAAACTCTTCTCCATGGCTGGACCCCCAAATAATATTCCTTTATGTGCTAAGGGGTATCTAGAGAGTGGGATAGGTTTAATCACTACCCTAACCCTAACGCGTACCATAACCCTAACCCCTACCCTAACCCTAACACGTACCCTAATCCTAACCCGTACCCTAAACCGAGCCCTAACCCTAACACTAACCCTAACCCTAACCCTAACCCATACCCTACGCCGTACCCGAAGCCCTCCCCGAACCCGTACCCTAAGCCGTACCCTAAGCCTAACCCTAAGCCTAACCCTAACCCTAGGCTACCCTTGACTGCTTCTGCCTCCAATAGATTTCCTAAGCACTAGTGTTTTAAGGAACAGCTTAAAAAGAGAATCCTAATGTGATTTCTTTATAATGTGTGTCTTCCTTATATTATCTTAGTGTCTAAACTCTTCTCCATGGCTGGACCCCCAAATAATATTCCTTTACGTGCTAAGGGGTATCTAGAGAGTGGGATAGGTTTAATAACTACCCTAACCCTAACGCGTACCCTAACCCTAAACCCTACCCTAACCCTAACACGTACCCTAATCCTAACCCATACCCTAATCCGAGCCCTAACCCTAACACTAACCCTAACCCTAACCCTAAACCATACCCTACGCCGTACCCGAAGCCCTCCCCGAACCAGTACCCTAAGCCATACCCTAAGCCTAATCCTAAGCCTAACCCTAACCCTAGGCTACCCTTGACTGCTTCTGCCTCCAATAGATTTCCTAAGCACTAGTGTTTTAAGGAACAGCTTAAAAAGAGAATCCTAATGTGATTTCTTTATAATGGGTGTGTTCTTTATTTTTTCCTAGTGTCTAAACTCTTCTCCATGGCTGGACCCCCAAATAATATTCCTTTACGTGCTAAGGGGTAACTAGAGAGTGGCTTAGGTTTAATAACTACCCTAACCCAAACGCGTACCCTAACGCTAACCCCTACCCTAACCCTAACACGTACCCTAATCCTAACCCGTACCCTAAACCGAGCCCTAACCCTAACACTAACCCTAACACTAACGCTAACCCATACCCTACGCCGTACCCGAAGCCCTCCCCGAACCCGTACCCTAAGGCGTACCCTAAGCCTAACCCTAAGCCTAACCCTAACCCTAGGCTACCCTTGACTGCTTCTGCCTCCAATAGATTTCCTAAGCACTAGTGTTTTAAGGAACAGCTTAAAAAGAGAATCGTAATGTGATTTCTTTATAATGGGTGTGTTCCTTATCTTATCTTAGTGCCTAAACTCTTCTCCATGTCTGGACCCCCAAATAATATTCCTTTATGTGCTAAGGGGTATCTAGAGAGTGGGATAGGTTTAATAACTACCCTAACCGTAACGTGTACCCTAACCCTAACCCCTACCCTAAACCTAACACGTACCCTAATCCTAACCCGTACCCTAAACCGAGCCCTAACCCTAACACTAACCCTAACCCTAACCCTAACCCATACCCTACGCCGTACCCGAAGCCCTCCCCGAACACGAACCCTAAGCCGTACCCTAAGCCTAACCCTAAGCCTAACCCTAACCCTAGGCTACCCTTGACTGCTTCTGAATCCAATAGATTTCCTAAGCACTAGTGTTTTAAGGAACAGCTTAAAAAGAGAATCCTAATGTGATTTCTTTATACTGGGTGTGTTCCTTATCTAATCCTAGTGTCTAAACTCTTCTCCATGGCTGGACCCCCAAATAATATTCCTTTATGTGCTAAGGGGTATCTAGAGAGTGGGATAGGTTTAATCCCTACCCTAACCCTAACGCGTACCCTAACCCTAACCCCTACCCTAGCCCTAACACGTACCCTAATCCTAACCCGTACCCTAAACCGAGCCCTAACCCTAACACTAACCCTAACCCTAACCCTAACCCATACCCTATGCCGTACCCGAAGCCCTCCCCGAACCCGTACCCTAAGCCGTACCCTAAGCCTAACCCTAAGCCTAACCCTAACCCTAGGCTACCCTTGACTGCTTCTGCCTCCAATAGATTTCCTAAGCACTAGTGTTTTAAGGAACAGCTTAAAAAGAGAATCCTAATGTGATTTCTTTATAATGTGTGTGTTCCTTATATTATCTTAGTGTCTAAACTCTTCTCCATGGCTATACCCCCAAATAATATTCCTTTACGTGCTAAGGGGTATCTAGAGAGTGGGATAGGTTTAATAACTACCCTAACCCTAACGCGTACCCTAACCCTAACCCCTAACCAGCCCTAACACGTACCCTAATCCTATCCCGTACCCTAAACTGAGCCCTAACCCTAACACTAACCCTAACCCTAACCCTAACCCATACCCTACGCTGTACCCGAAGCCCTCCCCAAACCCGTACCCTAAGCCGTACCCTAAGCCTAACCCTAAGCCTAACCCTAACCCTAGGCTACCCTTGACTGCTTCTGCCTCCAATAGATTTCCTAAGCACTAGTGTTTTAAGGAACAGCTTAAAAAGAGAATCCTAAAGTGATTTCTTTATAATGTGTGTGTTCCTTATATTATCTTAGTGTCTTAACTCTTCTCCATGGCTGGACCCCCAAATAATATTCCTTTACGTGCTAAGGGGTATCTAGAGAGTGGGATAGGTTTAATAACTACCCTAACCCTAACGCGTACCCTAACCCTAACCCCTAACCTAACCCTAACACGTACCCTAATCCTAACCCGTACCCTAAACCGAGCCCTAACCCTAACACTAACCCTAACCCTAACCCTAACCCATACCCTACGCCGTACCCGAAGCCCTCCCCGAACCCGTACCCTAAGCCGTACCCTAAGCCTAACCCTAAGCCTAACCCTAACCCTAGGCTACCCTTGACTGCTTCTGCCTCCAATAGATTTCCTAAGCACTAGTGTTTTAAGGAACAGCTTAAAAAGAGAATCCTAATGTGATTTCTTTATAATGGGTGTGTTCCTTATCTAATCCTAGTGTCTAAACTCTTCTCCATGGCTGGACCCCCAAATAATATTCCTTTATGTGCTAAGGGGTATCTAGAGAGTGGGATAGGTTTAATCACTACCCTAACCCTAACGCGTACCATAACCCTAACCCCTACCCTAACCCTAACACGTACCCTAATCCTAACCCGTACCCTAAACCGAGCCCTAACCCTAACACTAACCCTAACCCTAACCCTAACCCATACCCTACGCCGTACCCGAAGCCCTCCCCGAACCCGTACCCTAAGCCGTACCCTAAGCCTAACCCTAAGCCTAACCCTAACCCTAGGCTACCCTTGACTGCTTCTGCCTCCAATAGATTTCCTAAGCACTAGTGTTTTAAGGAACAGCTTAAAAAGAGAATCCTAATGTGATTTCTTTATAATGTGTGTGTTCCTTATATTATCTTAGTGTCTAAACTCTTCTCCATGGCTGGACCCCCAAATAATATTCCTTTACGTGCTAAGGGGTATCTAGAGAGTGGGATAGGTTTAATAACTACCCTAACCCTAACGCGTACCCTAACCCTAAACCCTACCCTAACCCTAACACGTACCCTAATCCTAACCCGTACCCTAAACCGAGCCCTAACCCTAACACTAACCCTAACCCTAAACCATACCCTACGCCGTACCCGAAGCCCTCCCCGAACCCGTACCCTAAGCCGTACCCTAAGCCTAATCCTAAGCCTAACCCTAACCCTAGGCTACCCTTGACTGCTTCTGCCTCCAATAGATTTCCTAAGCACTAGTGTTTTAAGGAACAGCTTAAAAAGAGAATCCTAATGTGATTTCTTTATAATGAGTGTGTTCTTTATCTTTTCCTAGTGTCTAAACTCTTCTCCATGGCTGGACCCCCAAATAATATTCCTTTACGTGCTAAGGGGTAACTAGAGAGTTGCTTAGGTTTAATAACTACCCTAACCCCAACGCGTACCCTAACGCTAACCCCTACCCTAACCCTAACACGTACCCTAATCCTAACCCGTACCCTAAACCGAGCCCTAACCCTAACACTAACCCTAACCCTAACGCTAACCCATACCCTACGCCGTACCCGAAGCCCTCCCCGAACCCGTACCCTAAGCCGTACCCTAAGCCTAATCCTAAGCCTAACCCTAACCCTAGGCTACCCTTGACTGCTTCTGCCTCCAATAGTTTTCCTAAGCACTAGTGTTTTAAGGAACAGCTTAAAAAGAGAATCCTAAGGTGATTTCTTTATAATGTGTGTGTTCCTTATATTATCTTAGTGTCTTAACTCTTCTCCATGGCTGGACCCCCAAATAATATTCCTTTACGTGCTAAGGGGTATCTAGAGATTGGGATAGGTTTAATAACTACCCTAACCCTAACGCGTACCCTAACCCTAACCCCTAACCTAACCCTAACACGTACCCTAATCCTAACCCGTACCCTAAACCGAGCCCTAACCCTAACACTAACCCTAACCCTAACCCTAACCCATACCCTACGCCGTACCCGAAGCCCTCCCCGAACCCGTATCCTAAGCCGTACCCTAAGCCTAACCCTAAGCCTAACCCTAACCCTAGGCTACCCTTGACTGCTTCTGCCTCCAATAGATTTCCTAAGCACTAGTGTTTTAAAGAAGAGCTTAAAAAGAGAATCCTAATGTGATTTCTTTATAATGGGTGTGTTCCTTATCTAATCCTAGTGTCTAAACTCTTCTCCATGGCTGGACCCCCAAATAATATTCCTTTATGTGCTAAGGGGTATCTAGAGAGTGGGATAGGTTTAATCACTACCCTAACCCTAACGCGTACCATAACCCTAACCCCTACCCTAACCCTAACACGTACCCTAATCCTAACCCGTACCCTAAACCGAGCCCTAACCCTAACACTAACCCTAACCCTAACCCTAACCCATACCCTACGCCGTACCCGAAGCCCTCCCCGAACCCGTACCCTAAGCCGTACCCTAAGCCTAACCCTAAGCCTAACCCTAACCCTAGGCTACCCTTGACTGCTTCTGCCTCCAATAGATTTCCTAAGCACTAGTGTTTTAAGGAACAGCTTAAAAAGAGAATCCTAATGTGATTTCTTTATAATGGGTGTGTTCCTTATCTAATCCTAGTGTCTAAACTCTTCTCCATGGCTGGACCCCCAAATAATATTCCTTTATGTGCTAAGGGGTATCTAGAGAGTGGGATAGGTTTAATCACTACCCTAACCCTAACGCGTACCATAACCCTAACCCCTACCCTAACCCTAACACGTACCCTAATCCTAACCCGTACCCTAAACCGAGCCCTAACCCTAACACTAACCCTAACCCTAACCCTAACCCATACCCTACGCCGTACCCGAAGCCCTCCCCGAACCCGTACCCTAAGCCGTACCCTAAGCCTAACCCTAAGCCTAACCCTAACCCTAGGCTACCCTTGACTGCTTCTGCCTCCAATAGATTTCCTAAGCACTAGTGTTTTAAGGAACAGCTTAAAAAGAGAATCCTAATGTGATTTCTTTATAATGTGTGTGTTCCTTATATTATCTTAGTGTCTAAACTCTTCTCCATGGCTGGACCCCCAAATAATATTCCTTTACGTGCTAAGGGGTATCTAGAGAGTGGGATAGGTTTAATAACTACCCTAACCCTAACGCGTACCCTAACCCTAAACCCTACCCTAACCCTAACACGTACCCTAATCCTAACCCGTACCCTAAACCGAGCCCTAACCCTAACACTAACCCTAACCCTAAACCATACCCTACGCCGTACCCGAAGCCCTCCCCGAACCCGTACCCTAAGCCGTACCCTAAGCCTAATCCTAAGCCTAACCCTAACCCTAGGCTACCCTTGACTGCTTCTGCCTCCAATAGATTTCCTAAGCACTAGTGTTTTAAGGAACAGCTTAAAAAGAGAATCCTAATGTGATTTCTTTATAATGAGTGTGTTCTTTATCTTTTCCTAGTGTCTAAACTCTTCTCCATGGCTGGACCCCCAAATAATATTCCTTTACGTGCTAAGGGGTAACTAGAGAGTTGCTTAGGTTTAATAACTACCCTAACCCCAACGCGTACCCTAACGCTAACCCCTACCCTAACCCTAACACGTACCCTAATCCTAACCCGTACCCTAAACCGAGCCCTAACCCTAACACTAACCCTAACCCTAACGCTAACCCATACCCTACGCCGTACCCGAAGCCCTCCCCGAACCCGTACCCTAAGCCGTACCCTAAGCCTAATCCTAAGCCTAACCCTAACCCTAGGCTACCCTTGACTGCTTCTGCCTCCAATAGTTTTCCTAAGCACTAGTGTTTTAAGGAACAGCTTAAAAAGAGAATCCTAAGGTGATTTCTTTATAATGTGTGTGTTCCTTATATTATCTTAGTGTCTTAACTCTTCTCCATGGCTGGACCCCCAAATAATATTCCTTTACGTGCTAAGGGGTATCTAGAGATTGGGATAGGTTTAATAACTACCCTAACCCTAACGCGTACCCTAACCCTAACCCCTAACCTAACCCTAACACGTACCCTAATCCTAACCCGTACCCTAAACCGAGCCCTAACCCTAACACTAACCCTAACCCTAACCCTAACCCATACCCTACGCCGTACCCGAAGCCCTCCCCGAACCCGTATCCTAAGCCGTACCCTAAGCCTAACCCTAAGCCTAACCCTAACCCTAGGCTACCCTTGACTGCTTCTGCCTCCAATAGATTTCCTAAGCACTAGTGTTTTAAAGAAGAGCTTAAAAAGAGAATCCTAATGTGATTTCTTTATAATGGGTGTGTTCCTTATCTAATCCTAGTGTCTAAACTCTTCTCCATGGCTGGACCCCCAAATAATATTCCTTTATGTGCTAAGGGGTATCTAGAGAGTGGGATAGGTTTAATCACTACCCTAACCCTAACGCGTACCATAACCCTAACCCCTACCCTAACCCTAACACGTACCCTAATCCTAACCCGTACCCTAAACCGAGCCCTAACCCTAACACTAACCCTAACCCTAACCCTAACCCATACCCTACGCCGTACCCGAAGCCCTCCCCGAACCCGTACCCTAAGCCGTACCCTAAGCCTAACCCTAAGCCTAACCCTAACCCTAGGCTACCCTTGACTGCTTCTGCCTCCAATAGATTTCCTAAGCACTAGTGTTTTAAGGAACAGCTTAAAAAGAGAATCCTAATGTGATTTCTTTATAATGTGTGTGTTCCTTATATTATCTTAGTGTCTAAACTCTTCTCCATGGCTGTACCCCCAAATAATATTCCTTTACGTGCTAAGGGGTATCTAGAGAGTGGGATAGGTTTAATAACTACCCTAACCCTAACGCGTACCCTAACCCTAAACCCTACCCTAACCCTAACACGTACCCTAATCCTAACCCGTACCCTAAACCGAGCTCTAACCCTAACACTAACCCTAACCCTAACCCTAAACCATACCCTACGCCGTACCCGAAGCCCTCCCCGAACCCGTACCCTAAGCCGTACCCTAAGCCTAATCCTAAGCCTAACCCTAACCCTAGGCTACCCTTGACTGCTTCTGCCTCCAATAGATTTCCTAAGCACTAGTGTTTTAAGGAACAGCTTAAAAAGAGAATCCTAATGTGATTTCTTTATAATGGGTGTGTTCTTTATCTTTTCCTAGTGTCTAAACTCTTCTCCATGGCTGGACCCCCAAATAATATTCCTTTACGTGCTAAGGGGTAACTAGAGAGTGGCTTAGGTTTAATAACTACCCTAACCCCAACGCGTACCCTAACGCTAACCCCTACCCTAACCCTAACACGTACCCTAATCCTAACCCGTACCCTAAACCGAGCCCTAACCCTAACACTAACCCTAACCCTAACGCTAACCCATACCCTACGCCGTACCCGAAGCCCTCCCCGAACCCGTACCCTAAGGCGTACCCTAAGCCTAACCCTAACCCTAGGCTACCCTTGACTGCTTCTGCCTCCAATAGATTTCCTAAGCACTAGTGTTTTAAGGAACAGCTTAAAAAGAGAATCCTAATGTGATTTCTTTATAATGGGTGTGTTCCTTATCTTATCTTAGTGCCTAAACTCTTCTCCATGGCTGGACCCCCAAATAATATTCCTTTATGTGCTAAGGGGTATCTAGAGAGTGGGATAGGTTTAATAACTACCCTAACCGTAACGTGTACCCTAACCCTAACCCCTACCCTAAACCTAACACGTACCCTAATCCTAACCCGTACCCTAAACTGAGCCCTAACCCTAACACTAACCCTAAACCTAACCCTAACCCATACCCTACGCCGTACCCGAAGCCCTCCCCGAACCCGTATCCTAAGCCGTACCCTAAGCCTAACCCTAAGCCTAACCCTAACCCTAGGCTACCCTTGACTGCTTCTGCCTCCAATAGATTTCCTAAGCACTAGTGTTTTAAAGAAGAGCTTAAAAAGAGAATCCTAATGTGATTTCTTTATAATGGGTGTGTTCCTTATCTAATCCTAGTGTCTAAACTCTTCTCCATGGCTGGACCCCCAAATAATATTCCTTTATGTGCTAAGGGGTATCTAGAGAGTGGGATAGGTTTAATCACTACCCTAACCCTAACGCGTACCATAACCCTAACCCCTACCCTAACCCTAACACGTACCCTAATCCTAACCCGTACCCTAAACCGAGCCCTAACCCTAACACTAACCCTAACCCTAACCCAAACCCATACCCTACGCCGTACCCGAAGCCCTCCCCGAACCCGTACCCTAAGCCGTACCCTAAGCCTAACCCTAAGCCTAACCCTAACCCTAGGCTACCCTTGACTGCTTCTGCCTCCAATAGATTTCCTAAGCACTAGTGTTTTAAGGAACAGCTTAAAAAGAGAATCCTAATGTGATTTCTTTATAATGTGTGTGTTCCTTATATTATCTTAGTGTCTAAACTCTTCTCCATGGCTGGACCCCCAAATAATATTCCTTTACGTGCTAAGGGGTATCTAGAGAGTGGGATAGGTTTAATAACTACCCTAACCCTAACGCGTAACCTAACCCTAAACCCTACCCTAACCCTAACACGTACCCTAATCCTAACCCATACCCTAAACCGAGCCCTAACCCTAACACTAACCCTAACCCTAACCCTAAACCATACCCTACGCCGTACCCGAAGCCCTCCCCGAACCCGTACCCTAAGCCGTACCCTAAGCCTAATCCTAAGCCTAACCCTAACCCTAGGCTACCCTTGACTGCTTCTGCCTCCAATAGATTTCCTAAGCACTAGTGTTTTAAGGAACAGCTTAAAAAGAGAATCCTAATGTGATTTCTTTATAATGGGTGTGTTCTTTATCTTTTCCTAGTGTCTAAACTCTTCTCCATGGCTGGACCCCCAAATAATATTCCTTTACGTGCTAAGGGGTAACTAGAGAGTGGCTTAGGTTTAATAACTACCCTAACCCCAACGCGTACCCTAACGCTAACCCCTACCCTAACCCTAACACGTACCCTAATCCTAACCCGTACCCTAAACCGAGCCCTAACCCTAACACTAACCCTAACCCTAACGCTAACCCATACCCTACGCCGTACCCGAAGCCCTCCCCGAACCCGTACCCTAAGGCGTACCCTAAGCCTAACCCTAAGCCTAACCCTAACCCTAGGCTACCCTTGACTGCTTCTGCCTCCAATAGATTTCCTAAGCACTAGTGTTTTAAGGAACAGCTTAAAAAGAGAATCCTAATGTGATTTCTTTATAATGGGTGTGTTCCTTATCTTATCTTAGTGCCTAAACTCTTCTCCATGGCTGGACCCCCAAATAATATTCCTTTATGTGCTAAGGGGTATCTAGAGAGTGGGATAGGTTTAATAACTACCCTAACCGTAACGTGTACCCTAACCCTAACCCCTACCCTAAACCTAACACGTACCCTAATCCTAACCCGTACCCTAAACCGTGCCCTAACCCTAACACTAACCCTAACCCTAACCCTAACCCATACCCTAGGCCGTACCCGAAGCCCTCCCCGAACACGAACCCTAAGCCGTACCCTAAGCCTAACCCTAAGCCTAACCCTAACCCTAGGCTACCCTTGACTGCTTCTGAATCCAATAGATTTCCTAAGCACTAGTGTTTTAAGGAACAGCTTAAAAAGAGAATCCTAATGTGATTTCTTTATAGTGGGTGTGTTCCTTATCTAATCCTAGTGTCTAAACTCTTCTCCATGGCTGGACCCCCAAATAATATTCCTTTATGTGCTAAGGGGTATCTAGAGAGTGGGATAGGTTTAATCCCTACCCTAACCCTAACGCGTACCCTAACCCTAACCCCTACCCTAGCCCTAACATGTACCCTAATCCTAACCCGTACCCTAAACCGAGCCCTAACCCTAACACTAACCCTAACCCTAACCCTAACCCATACCCTACGCCGTACCTGAAGCCCTCCCCGAACCCGTACCCTAAGCCGTACCCTAAGCCTAACCCTAAGCCTAACCCTAACCCTAGGCTACCCTTGACTGCTTCTGCCTCCAATAGATTTCCTAAGCACTAGTGTTTTAAGGAACAGCTTAAAAAGAGAATCCTAATGTGATTTCTTTATAATGTGTGTGTTCCTTATATTATATTAGTGTCTAAACTCTTCTCCATGGCTATACCCCCAAATAATATTCCTTTACGTGCTAAGGGGTATCTAGAGAGTGGGATAGGTTTAATAACTACCCTAACCCTAACGCGTACCCTAACCCTAACCCCTAACCTAACCCTAACACGTACCCTAATCCTAACCCGTACCCTAAACCGAGCCCTAACCCTAACACTAACCCTAACCCTAACCCTAACCCATACCCTACGCTGTACCTGAAGCCCTCCCCAAACCCGTACCCTAAGCCGTACCCTAAGCCTAACCCTAAGCCTAACCCTAACCCTAGGCTACCCTTGACTGCTTCTGCCTCCAATAGATTTCCTAAGCACTAGGGTTTTAAGGAACAGCTTAAAAAGAGAATCCTAATGTGATTTCTTTATAATGTGTGTGTTCCTTATATTATCTTAGTGTCTAAACTCTTCTCCATGGCTGGACCCCCAAATAATATTCCTTTACGTGCTAAGGGGTATCTAGAGAGTGGGATAGGTTTAATAACTACCCTAACCCTAACGCGTACCCTAACCCTAACCCCTACCCTAACCCTAACACGTACCCTAATCCTAACCCGTACCCTAAACCGAGCCCTAACCCTAACACTAACCCTAACCCTAACCCTAACCCATACCCTACGCCATACCCGAAGCCCTCCCCGAACCCGTACCCTAAGCCGTACCCTAAGCCTAACCCTAAGCCTAACCCTAACCCTAGGCTACCCTTGACTGCTTCTGCCTCCAATAGATTTCCTAAGCACTAGTGTTTTAAGGAACAGCTTAAAAAGAGAATCCTAATGTGATTTCTTTATAATGTGTGTGTTCCTTATATTATCTTAGTGTCTAAACTCTTCTCCATGGCTGGACCCCCAAATAATATTCCTTTACGTGCTAAGGGGTATCTAGAGAGTGGGATAGGTTTAATAACTACCCTAACCCTAACGCGCACCCTAAGACTAACCCCTACCCTAACCCTAACACGTACCCTAATCCTAACCCGTACCCTAAACCGAGCCCTAACCCTAACACTAACCCTAACCCTAACCCTAACCAATACCCTACGCCGTACCCGAAGCCCTCCCCAAACCCGTACCCTAAGCCGTACCCTAAGCCTAACCCTAACCCTAGGCTACCCTTGACTGCTTCTGCCTCCAATAGATTTCCTAAGCACTAGGGTTTTAAGGAACAGCTTAAAAAGAGAATCCTAATGTGATTTCTTTATAATGTGTGTGTTCCTTATATTATCTTAGTGTCTAAACTCTTCTCCATGGCTGGAACCCCAAATAATATTCCTTTACGTGCTAAGGGGTAACTGGAGAGTGGGTTAGGTTTAATAACTACCCTAACCCCAACGCGTACCCTAACGCTAACCCCTACCCTAACCCTAACACGTAACCTAATCCTAACCCGTACCCTAAACCGAGCCCTATCCCTAACACTAACCCTAACCATAACGCTAACCCATACCCTACGCCGTACCCGAAGCCCTCCCCGAACCCGTACCCTAAGGCGTACCCTAAGCCTAACCCTAAGCCTAACCCTAACCCTAGGCTACCCTTGACTGCTTCTGCCTCCAATAGATTTCCTAAGCACTAGTGTTTTAAGGAACAGCTTAAAAAGAGAATCCTAATGTGATTTCTTTATAATGAGTGTGTTCTTTATCTTTTCCTAGTGTCTAAACTCTTCTCCATGGCTGGACCCCCAAATAATATTCCTTTACGTGCTAAGGGGTAACTAGAGAGTTGCTTAGGTTTAATAACTACCCTAACCCCAACGCGTACCCTAACGCTAACCCCTACCCTAACCCTAACACGTACCCTAATCCTAACCCGTACCCTAAACCGAGCCCTAACCCTAACACTAACCCTAACCCTAACCCTAAACCATACCCTACGCCGTACCCGAAGCCCTCCCCGAACCCGTACCCTAAGCCGTACCCTAAGCCTAATCCTAAGCCTAACCCTAACCCTAGGCTACCCTTGACTGCTTCTGCCTCCAATAGTTTTCCTAAGCACTAGTGTTTTAAGGAACAGCTTAAAAAGAGAATCCTAAGGTGATTTCTTTATAATGTGTGTGTTCCTTATATTATCTTAGTGTCTTAACTCTTCTCCATGGCTGGACCCCCAAATAATATTCCTTTACGTGCTAAGGGGTATCTAGAGATTGGGATAGGTTTAATAACTACCCTAACCCTAACGCGTACCCTAACCCTAACCCCTAACCTAACCCTAACACGTACCCTAATCCTAACCCGTACCCTAAACCGAGCCCTAACCCTAACACTAACCCTAACCCTAACCCTAACCCATACCCTACGCCGTACCCGAAGCCCTCCCCGAACCCGTATCCTAAGCCGTACCCTAAGCCTAACCCTAAGCCTAACCCTAACCCTAGGCTACCCTTGACTGCTTCTGCCTCCAATAGATTTCCTAAGCACTAGTGTTTTAAAGAAGAGCTTAAAAAGAGAATCCTAATGTGATTTCTTTATAATGGGTGTGTTCCTTATCTAATCCTAGTGTCTAAACTCTTCTCCATGGCTGGACCCCCAAATAATATTCCTTTATGTGCTAAGGGGTATCTAGAGAGTGGGATAGGTTTAATCACTACCCTAACCCTAACGCGTACCATAACCCTAACCCCTACCCTAACCCTAACACGTACCCTAATCCTAACCCGTACCCTAAACCGAGCCCTAACCCTAACACTAACCCTAACCCTAACCCTAACCCATACCCTACGCCGTACCCGAAGCCCTCCCCGAACCCGTACCCTAAGCCGTACCCTAAGCCTAACCCTAAGCCTAACCCTAACCCTAGGCTACCCTTGACTGCTTCTGCCTCCAATAGATTTCCTAAGCACTAGTGTTTTAAGGAACAGCTTAAAAAGAGAATCCTAATGTGATTTCTTTATAATGTGTGTGTTCCTTATATTATCTTAGTGTCTAAACTCTTCTCCATGGCTGTACCCCCAAATAATATTCCTTTACGTGCTAAGGGGTATCTAGAGAGTGGGATAGGTTTAATAACTACCCTAACCCTAACGCGTACCCTAACCCTAAACCCTACCCTAACCCTAACACGTACCCTAATCCTAACCCGTACCCTAAACCGAGCTCTAACCCTAACACTAACCCTAACCCTAACCCTAAACCATACCCTACGCCGTACCCGAAGCCCTCCCCGAACCCGTACCCTAAGCCGTACCCTAAGCCTAATCCTAAGCCTAACCCTAACCCTAGGCTACCCTTGACTGCTTCTGCCTCCAATAGATTTCCTAAGCACTAGTGTTTTAAGGAACAGCTTAAAAAGAGAATCCTAATGTGATTTCTTTATAATGGGTGTGTTCTTTATCTTTTCCTAGTGTCTAAACTCTTCTCCATGGCTGGACCCCCAAATAATATTCCTTTACGTGCTAAGGGGTAACTAGAGAGTGGCTTAGGTTTAATAACTACCCTAACCCCAACGCGTACCCTAACGCTAACCCCTACCCTAACCCTAACACGTACCCTAATCCTAACCCGTACCCTAAACCGAGCCCTAACCCTAACACTAACCCTAACCCTAACGCTAACCCATACCCTACGCCGTACCCGAAGCCCTCCCCGAACCCGTACCCTAAGGCGTACCCTAAGCCTAACCCTAACCCTAGGCTACCCTTGACTGCTTCTGCCTCCAATAGATTTCCTAAGCACTAGTGTTTTAAGGAACAGCTTAAAAAGAGAATCCTAATGTGATTTCTTTATAATGTGTGTGTTCCTTATATTATACTAGTGTCTAAACTCTTCTCCATGGCTATACCCCCAAATAATATTCCTTTACGTGCTAAGGGGTATCTAGAGAGTGGGATAGGTTTAATAACTACCCTAACCCTAACGCGTACCCTAACCCTAACCCCTAACCTAACCCTAACACGTACCCTAATCCTAACCCGTACCCTAAACCGAGCCCTAACCCTAACACTAACCCTAACCCTAACCCTAACCCATACCCTACGCTGTACCTGAAGCCCTCCCCAAACCCGTACCCTAAGCCGTACCCTAAGCCTAACCCTAAGCCTAACCCTAACCCTAGGCTACCCTTGACTGCTTCTGCCTCCAATAGATTTCCTAAGCACTAGGGTTTTAAGGAACAGCTTAAAAAGAGAATCCTAATGTGATTTCTTTATAATGTGTGTGTTCCTTATATTATCTTAGTGTCTAAACTCTTCTCCATGGCTGGACCCCCAAATAATATTCCTTTACGTGCTAAGGGGTATCTAGAGAGTGGGATAGGTTTAATAACTACCCTAACCCTAACGCGTACCCTAACCCTAACCCCTACCCTAACCCTAACACGTACCCTAATCCTAACCCGTACCCTAAACCGAGCCCTAACCCTAACACTAACCCTAACCCTAACCCTAACCCATACCCTACGCCATACCCGAAGCCCTCCCCGAACCCGTACCCTAAGCCGTACCCTAAGCCTAACCCTAAGCCTAACCCTAACCCTAGGCTACCCTTGACTGCTTCTGCCTCCAATAGATTTCCTAAGCACTAGTGTTTTAAGGAACAGCTTAAAAAGAGAATCCTAATGTGATTTCTTTATAATGTGTGTGTTCCTTATATTATCTTAGTGTCTAAACTCTTCTCCATGGCTGGACCCCCAAATAATATTCCTTTACGTGCTAAGGGGTATCTAGAGAGTGGGATAGGTTTAATAACTACCCTAACCCTAACGCGTACCCTAAGACTAACCCCTACCCTAACCCTAACACGTACCCTAATCCTAACCCGTACCCTAAACCGAGCCCTAACCCTAACACTAACCCTAACCCTAACCCTAACCAATACCCTACGCCGTACCCGAAGCCCTCCCCAAACCCGTACCCTAAGCCGTACCCTAAGCCTAACCCTAACCCTAGGCTACCCTTGACTGCTTCTGCCTCCAATAGATTTCCTAAGCACTAGGGTTTTAAGGAACAGCTTAAAAAGAGAATCCTAATGTGATTTCTTTATAATGTGTGTGTTCCTTATATTATCTTAGTGTCTAAACTCTTCTCCATGGCTGGAACCCCAAATAATATTCCTTTACGTGCTAAGGGGTAACTGGAGAGTGGGTTAGGTTTAATAACTACCCTAACCCCAACGCGTACCCTAACGCTAACCCCTACCCTAACCCTAACACGTAACCTAATCCTAACCCGTACCCTAAACCGAGCCCTATCCCTAACACTAACCCTAACCATAACGCTAACCCATACCCTACGCCGTACCCGAAGCCCTCCCCGAACCCGTACCCTAAGGCGTACCCTAAGCCTAACCCTAAGCCTAACCCTAACCCTAGGCTACCCTTGACTGCTTCTGCCTCCAATAGATTTCCTAAGCACTAGTGTTTTAAGGAACAGCTTAAAAAGAGAATCCTAATGTGATTTCTTTATAATGGGTGTGTTCCTTATCTTATCTTAGTGCCTAAACTCTTCTCCATGGCTGGACCCCCAAATAATATTCCTTTATGTGCTAAGGGGTATCTAGAGAGTGGGATAGGTTTAATAACTACCCTAACCGTAACGCGTACCCTAACCCTAACCCCTACCCTAACCCTAACACGTACCCTAATCCTAACCCGTACCCTAAACCGAGCCCTAACCCTAACACTAACCCTAACCCTAACCCTAACCCATACCCTACGCCGTACCCGAATCCCTCCCCGAACCCGTACCCTAAGCCGTACCCTAAGCCTAACCCTAAGCCTAACCCTAACCCTAGGCTACCCTTGACTGCTTCTGCCTCCAATAGATTTCCTAAGCACTAGTGTTTTAAGGAACAGCTTAAAAAGAGAATCCTAATGTGATTTCTTTATAATGGGTGTGTTCCTTATCTTATCCTAGTGTCTAAACTCTTCTCCATGGCTGGACCCCCAAATAATATTCCTTTACGTGCTAAGGGGTATCTAGAGAGTGGGTTAGGTTTAATAACTACCCTAACCGTAAGGCGTACCCTAACGCTAAACCCTACCCTAACCCTAACACGTACCCTAATCCTAACCCGTACCCTAAACCGAGCCCTAACCCTAACACTAACCCTAACCCATACCCTACGCCGTACCCGAAGCCCTCCCCGAACCCGTACAATAAGCCATACCCTAAGCCTAACCCTAACCCTAGGCTACCCTTGACTGCTTCTGCCTCCAATAGATTTCCTAACCATTAGTGTTTTAAGGAACAGCTTAGAAAGTGAATCCTAAGGTGATTTCTTTATAATGGGTGTGTTCCTTATCTAATCCTAGTGTCTAAACTCTTCTCCATGGCTGGACCCCCAAATTATATTCCTTTATGTGCTAAGGGGTATCTAGAGACTGGGATAGGTTTAATCACTACCCTAACCCTAACGCGTACCCTAACCCTAACCCCTACCCTAACCCTAACCCTAACCCTAACCCTAACCCTAAACCGAGCCCTAACCCTAACACTAACCCTAACCCTAACCCTAACCCATACCCTACGCCGTACCCGAAGCCCTCCCCGAACCCGTACCCTAAGCCGTACCCTAAGCCTAAACCTAAGCCTAAACCTAACCCTAGGCTACCCTTGACTGCTTCTGCCTCCAATAGATTTCCTAAGCACTAGTGTTTTAAGGAACAGCTTAAAAAGAAAATCCTAATGTGATTTCTTTATAATGGGAGTGTTCCTTATCTTTTCCTAGTGTCTAAACTCTTCTCCATGGCTGGACCCCCAAATAATATTCCTTTACGTGCTAAGGGGTAACTAGAGAGTGGGATAGGTTTAATAACTACCCTAACCGTAAAGCGTACCCTAACGGTAACCCCTACCCTAACCCTAAAACGTACCCTAATCCTAACCCGTACCCTAAACCGAGCCCTAACCCTAACACTAACCCTAACCCTAACCCATACCCTACACTGTACCCAAAGCCCTCCCCGAACCCGTACCCTAAGCCGTACCCTAAGCCTAACCCTAAGCCTAACCCTAACCCTAGGCTACCCTTGACTGCTTCTGCCTCCAATAGATTTCCTAAGCACTAGTGTTTTAAAGAACAGCTTAAAAAGAGAATCCTAATGTGATTTCTTTATAATGGGTGTGTTCCTTATCTAATCCTAGTGTCTAAACTCTTCTCCATGGCTGGACCCCCAAGTAATATTCCTTTATGTGCTAAGGGGTATCTAGAGAGTGGGATAGGTTTAATCACTACCCTAACCCTAACGCGTACCATAACCCTAACCCCTACCCTAACCCTAACACGTACCCTAATCCTAACCCGTACCCTAAACCAAGCCCTAAACCTAACACTAACCCTAACCCTAACCCTAACCAATACCCTACGCCGTACCCGAAGCCCTCCCCAATCCCGTACCCTAAGCCTAACCCTAAGCCTAACCCTAACCCTAGGCTACCCTTGACTGCTTCTGCCTCCAATAGATTTCCTAAGCACTAGGGTTTTAAGGAACAGCTTAAAAAGAGAATCCTAATGTGATTTCTTTATAATGTGTGTGTTCCTTATATTATCTTAGTGTCTAAACTCTTCTCCATGGCTGGACCCCCAAATAATATTCCTTTACGTGCTAAGGGGTATCTAGAGAGTGGGATAGGTTTAATAACTACCCTAACCCTAACGCGTACCCTAACCCTAACCCCTACCCTAACCCTAACACGTACCCTAATCCTAACCCGTACCCTAAACCGAGCCCTAACCCTAACACTAACCCTAACCCTAACCCTAACCCATACCCTACGCCATACCCGAAGCCCTCCCCGAACCCGTACCCTAAGCCGTACCCTAAGCCTAACCCTAAGCCTAACCCTAACCCTAGGCTACCCTTGACTGCTTCTGCCTCCAATAGATTTCCTAAGCACTAGTGTTTTAAGGAACAGCTTAAAAAGAGAATCCTAATGTGATTTCTTTATAATGTGTGTGTTCCTTATATTATCTTAGTGTCTAAACTCTTCTCCATGGCTGGACCCCCAAATAATATTCCTTTACGTGCTAAGGGGTATCTAGAGAGTGGGATAGGTTTAATAACTACCCTAACCCTAACGCGTACCCTAAGACTAACCCCTACCCTAACCCTAACACGTACCCTAATCCTAACCCGTACCCTAAACCGAGCCCTAACCCTAACACTAACCCTAACCCTAACCCTAACCAATACCCTACGCCGTACCCGAAGCCCTCCCCAAACCCGTACCCTAAGCCGTACCCTAAGCCTAACCCTAACCCTAGGCTACCCTTGACTGCTTCTGCCTCCAATAGATTTCCTAAGCACTAGGGTTTTAAGGAACAGCTTAAAAAGAGAATCCTAATGTGATTTCTTTATAATGTGTGTGTTCCTTATATTATCTTAGTGTCTAAACTCTTCTCCATGGCTGGAACCCCAAATAATATTCCTTTACGTGCTAAGGGGTAACTGGAGAGTGGGTTAGGTTTAATAACTACCCTAACCCCAACGCGTACCCTAACGCTAACCCCTACCCTAACCCTAACACGTAACCTAATCCTAACCCGTACCCTAAACCGAGCCCTATCCCTAACACTAACCCTAACCATAACGCTAACCCATACCCTACGCCGTACCCGAAGCCCTCCCCGAACCCGTACCCTAAGGCGTACCCTAAGCCTAACCCTAAGCCTAACCCTAACCCTAGGCTACCCTTGACTGCTTCTGCCTCCAATAGATTTCCTAAGCACTAGTGTTTTAAGGAACAGCTTAAAAAGAGAATCCTAATGTGATTTCTTTATAATGGGTGTGTTCCTTATCTTATCTTAGTGCCTAAACTCTTCTCCATGGCTGGACCCCCAAATAATATTCCTTTATGTGCTAAGGGGTATCTAGAGAGTGGGATAGGTTTAATAACTACCCTAACCGTAACGCGTACCCTAACCCTAACCCCTACCCTAACCCTAACACGTACCCTAATCCTAACCCGTACCCTAAACCGAGCCCTAACCCTAACACTAACCCTAACCCTAACCCTAACCCATACCCTACGCCGTACCCGAATCCCTCCCCGAACCCGTACCCTAAGCCGTACCCTAAGCCTAACCCTAAGCCTAACCCTAACCCTAGGCTACCCTTGACTGCTTCTGCCTCCAATAGATTTCCTAAGCACTAGTGTTTTAAGGAACAGCTTAAAAAGAGAATCCTAATGTGATTTCTTTATAATGGGTGTGTTCCTTATCTTATCCTAGTGTCTAAACTCTTCTCCATGGCTGGACCCCCAAATAATATTCCTTTACGTGCTAAGGGGTATCTAGAGAGTGGGTTAGGTTTAATAACTACCCTAACCGTAAGGCGTACCCTAACGCTAAACCCTACCCTAACCCTAACACGTACCCTAATCCTAACCCGTACCCTAAACCGAGCCCTAACCCTAACACTAACCCTAACCCATACCCTACGCCGTACCCGAAGCCCTCCCCGAACCCGTACAATAAGCCATACCCTAAGCCTAACCCTAACCCTAGGCTACCCTTGACTGCTTCTGCCTCCAATAGATTTCCTAACCATTAGTGTTTTAAGGAACAGCTTAGAAAGTGAATCCTAAGGTGATTTCTTTATAATGGGTGTGTTCCTTATCTAATCCTAGTGTCTAAACTCTTCTCCATGGCTGGACCCCCAAATTATATTCCTTTATGTGCTAAGGGGTATCTAGAGACTGGGATAGGTTTAATCACTACCCTAACCCTAACGCGTACCCTAACCCTAACCCCTACCCTAACCCTAACCCTAACCCTAACCCTAACCCTAACCCTAAACCGAGCCCTAACCCTAACACTAACCCTAACCCTAACCCTAACCCATACCCTACGCCGTACCCGAAGCCCTCCCCGAACCCGTACCCTAAGCCGTACCCTAAGCCTAAACCTAAGCCTAAACCTAACCCTAGGCTACCCTTGACTGCTTCTGCCTCCAATAGATTTCCTAAGCACTAGTGTTTTAAGGAACAGCTTAAAAAGAAAATCCTAATGTGATTTCTTTATAATGGGAGTGTTCCTTATCTTTTCCTAGTGTCTAAACTCTTCTCCATGGCTGGACCCCCAAATAATATTCCTTTACGTGCTAAGGGGTAACTAGAGAGTGGGATAGGTTTAATAACTACCCTAACCGTAAAGCGTACCCTAACGGTAACCCCTACCCTAACCCTAAAACGTACCCTAATCCTAACCCGTACCCTAAACCGAGCCCTAACCCTAACACTAACCCTAACCCTAACCCATACCCTACACTGTACCCAAAGCCCTCCCCGAACCCGTACCCTAAGCCGTACCCTAAGCCTAACCCTAAGCCTAACCCTAACCCTAGGCTACCCTTGACTGCTTCTGCCTCCAATAGATTTCCTAAGCACTAGTGTTTTAAAGAACAGCTTAAAAAGAGAATCCTAATGTGATTTCTTTATAATGGGTGTGTTCCTTATCTAATCCTAGTGTCTAAACTCTTCTCCATGGCTGGACCCCCAAGTAATATTCCTTTATGTGCTAAGGGGTATCTAGAGAGTGGGATAGGTTTAATCACTACCCTAACCCTAACGCGTACCATAACCCTAACCCCTACCCTAACCCTAACACGTACCCTAATCCTAACCCGTACCCTAAACCAAGCCCTAAACCTAACACTAACCCTAACCCTAACCCTAACCAATACCCTACGCCGTACCCGAAGCCCTCCCCAATCCCGTACCCTAAGCCTAACCCTAAGCCTAACCCTAACCCTAGGCTACCCTTGACTGCTTCTGCCTCCAATAGATTTCCTAAGCACTAGGGTTTTAAGGAACAGCTTAAAAAGAGAATCCTAATGTGATTTCTTTATAATGTGTGTGTTCCTTATATTATCTTAGTGTCTAAACTCTTCTCCATGGCTGGACCCCCAAATAATGTTCCTTTACGTGCTAAGGTGTATCTAGAGAGTGGGATAGGTTTAATAACTACCCTAACCCTAATGCGTGCCCTAACCCTAACCCCTACCCTAACCCTAACACGTACCCTAACCCTAACCCGTACCCTAAACCGAGCCCTAACCCTAACACTAACCCTAACCCTAACCCTAACCCATACCCTACGCCGTACCCGAAGCCCTCCCCGAACCCGTACCCTAAGCCGTACCCTAAGCCTAACCCTAAGCCTAACCCTAACCCTAGGCTACCCTTGACTGCTTCTGCCTCCAATAGATTTCCTAAGCACTAGTGTTTTAAGGAACAGCTTAAAAAGAGAATCCTAATGTGATTTCTTTATAATGGGTGTGTTCTTTATCTTTTCCTAGTGTCTAAACTCTTCTCCATGGCTGGACCCCCAAATAATATTCCTTTACGTGCTAAGGGGTAACTAGAGAGTGGGTTAGGTTTAATAACTACCCTAACCCCAACGCGTACCCTAACGCTAACCCCTACCCTAACCCTAACACGTACCCTAATCCTAACCCATACCCTAAACCGAGCCCTAACCCTAACACTAACCCTAACCCTAACGCTAACCCATACCCTACGCCGTACCCGAAGCCCTCCCGGAACCGTACCCTAAGGCGTACCCTAAGCCTAACCCTAAGCCTAACCCTAACCCTAGGCTACCCTTGACTGCTTCTGCCTCCAATAGATTTGCTAAGCACTAGTGTTTTAAGGAACAGCTTAAAAAGAGAATCCTAATGTGATTTCTTTATAGTGGGTGTGTTCCTTATCTAATCCTAGTGTCTAAACTCTTCTCCATGGCTGGACCCCCAAATAATATTCCTTTATGTGCTAAAGGGTATCTAGAGAGTGGGATAGGTTTAATCCCTACCCTAACCCTAACGCGTACCCTAACCCTAACCCCTACCCTAGCCCTAACACGTACCCTAATCCTAACCCGTACCCTAAACCGAGCCCTAACCCTAACACTAACCCTAACCCTAACCCATACCCTACGCCGTACCCGAAGCCCTCCCCGAACCCGTACCCTAAGCCGTACCCTAAGCCTAACCCTAAGCCTAACCCTAACCCTAGGCTACCCTTGACTGCTTCTGCCTCCAATAGATTTCCTAAGCACTAGTGTTTTAAAGAACAGCTTAAAAAGAGAATCCTAATGTGATTTCTTTATAATGGGTGTGTTCCTTATCTAATCCTAGTGTCTAAACTCTTCTCCATGGCTGGACCCCCAAATAATATTCCTTTATGTGCAAAGGGGTATCTAAAGAGTGGGATAGGTTTAATCACTACCCTAACCCTAACGCGTACCATAACCCTAACCGCTACCCTAACCCTAACACGTACCCTAATCCTAACCCGTACCCTAAACCGAGCCCTAACCCTAACACTAACCCTAACCCTAACCCTAACCCATACCCTACGCCGTACCCGAAGCCCTCCCCGAACCCGTACCCTAAGCCGTACCCTAAGCCTAACCCTAAGCCTAACTCTAACCCTAGGCTACCCTTGACTGCTTCTGCCTCCAATAGATTTCCTAAGCACTAGTGTTTTAAGGAACAGCTTAAAAAGAGAATCCTAATGTGATTTCTTTATAATGTGTGTGTTCCTTATATTATCTTAGTGTCTAAACTCTTCTCCATGGCTGGACCCCCAAATAATATTCCTTTACGTGCTAAGGGGTATCTAGAGAGTGGGATAGGTTTAATAACTACCCTAACCCTAACGCGTACCCTAACCCTAACCCCTAACCTAACCCTAACACGTACCCTAATCCTAACCCGTACCCTAAACCGAGCCCTAACCCTAACACTAACCCTAACCCTAACCCTAACCCATACCCTGCGCCGTACCCGAAGCCCTCCCCGAACCCGTACCCTAAGCCGTACCCTAAGCCTAACCCTAAGCCTAACCCTAACCCTAGGCTACCCTTGACTGCTTCTGCCTCCAATAGATTTCCTAAGCACTAGTGTTTTAAGGAACAGCTTAAAAAGAGAATCCTAATGTGATTTCTTTATAATGGGTGTGTTCCTTATCTAATCCTAGTGTCTAAACTCTTCTCCATGGCTGGACCCCCAAATAATATTCCTTTATGTGCTAAGGGCTATCTAGAGAGTGGGATAGGTTTAATCACTACCCTAACCCTAACGCGTACCATAACCCTAACCCCTACCCTAACCCTAACACGTACCCTAATCCTAACCCGTACCCTAAACCGAGCCCTAACCCTAACACTAACCCTAACCCTAACCCTAACCCATACCCTACGCCGTACCCGAAGCCCTCCCCGAACCCGTACCCTAAGCCGTACCCTAAGCCTAACCCTAAGCCTAACCCTAACCCTAGGCTACCCTTGACTGCTTCTGCCTCCAATAGATTTCCTAAGCACTAGTGTTTTAAGGAACAGCTTAAAAAGAGAATCCTAATGTGATTTCTTTATAATGTGTGTGTTCCTTATATTATCTTAGTGTCTAAACTCTTCTCCATGGCTGGACCCCCAAATAATATTCCTTTACGTGCTAAGGGGTATCTAGAGAGTGGGATAGGTTTAATAACTACCCTAACCCTAACGCGTACCCTAACCCTAAACCCTACCCTAACCCTAACACGTACCCTAATCCTAACCCGTACCCTAAACCGAGCCCTAACCCTAACACTAACCCTAACCCTAACCCTAAACCATACCCTACGCCGTACCCGAAGCCCTCCCCGAACCCGTACCCTAAGCCGTACCCTAAGCCTAATCCTAAGCCTAACCCTAACCCTAGGCTACCCTTGACTGCTTCTGCCTCCAATAGATTTCCTAAGCACTAGTGTTTTAAGGAACAGCTTAAAAAGAGAATCCTAATGTGATTTCTTTATAATGGGTGTGTTCTTTATCTTTTCCTAGTGTCTAAACTCTTCTCCATGGCTGGACCCCCAAATAATATTCCTTTACGTGCTAAGGGGAAACTAGAGAGTGGCTTAGGTTTAATAACTACCCTAACCCCAACGCGTACCCTAACGCTAACCCCTACCCTAACCCTAACACGTACCCTAATCCTAACCCGTACCCTAAACCGAGCCCTAACCCTAACACTAACCCTAACCATAACGCTAACCCATACCCTACGCCGTACCCGAAGCCCTCCCCGAACCCGTACCCTAAGGCGTACCCTAAGCCTAACCCTAAGCCTAACCCTAACCCTAGGCTACCCTTGACTGCTTCTGCCTCCAATAGATTTCCTAAGCACTAGTGTTTTAAGGAACAGCTTAAAAAGAGAATCCTAATGTGATTTCTTTATAATGGGTGTGTTCCTTATCTTATCTTAGTGCCTAAACTCTTCTCCATGGCTGGACCCCCAAATAATATTCCTTTATGTGCTAAGGGGTATCTAGAGAGTGGGATAGGTTTAATAACTACCCTAACCGTAACGTGTACCCTAACCCTAACCCCTACCCTAAACCTAACACGTACCCTAATCCTAACCCGTACCCTAAACCGAGCCCTAACCCTAACACTAACCCTAACCCTAACCCTAACCCATACCCTACGCCGTACCCGAAGCCCTCCCCGAACACGTACCCTAAGCCGTACCCTAAGCCTAACCCTAAGCCTAACCCTAACCCTAGGCTACCCTTGACTGCTTCTGAATCCAATAGATTTCCTAAGCACTAGTGTTTTAAGGAACAGCTTAAAAAGAGAATCCTAATGTGATTTCTTTATAGTGGGTGTGTTCCTTATCTAATCCTAGTGTCTAAACTCTTCTCCATGGCTGGACCCCCAAATAATATTCCTTTATGTGCTAAGGGGTATCTAGAGAGTGGGATAGGTTTAATCCCTACCCTAACCCTAACGCGTACCCTAACCCTAACCCCTACCCTAGCCCTAACACGTACCCTAATCCTAACCCGTACCCTAAACCGAGCCCTAACCCTAACACTAACCCTAACCCTAACCCTAACCCATACCCTACGCCGTACCCGAAGCCCTCCCCGAACCCGTACCCTAAGCCGTACCCTAAGCCTAACCCTAAGCCTAACCCTAACCCTAGGCTACCCTTGACTGCTTCTGCCTCCAATAGATTTCCTAAGCACTAGTGTTTTAAGGAACAGCTTAAAAAGAGAATCCTAATGTGATTTCTTTATAATGTGTGTGTTCCTTATATTATCTTAGTGTCTAAACTCTTCTCCATGGCTGTACCCCCAAATAATATTCCTTTACGTGCTAAGGGGTATCTAGAGAGTGGGATAGGTTTAATAACTACCCTAACCCTAACGCGTACCCTAACCCTAACCCCTAACCTAACCCTAACACGTACCCTAATCCTAACCCGTACCCTAAAACGAGCCCTAACCCTAACACTAACCCTAACCCTAACCCTAACCCATACCCTACGCTGTACCCGAAGCCCTCCCCAAACCCGTACCCTAAGCCGTACCCTAAGCCTAACCCTAAGCCTAACCCTAACCCTAGGCTACCCTTGACTACTTCAGCCTCCAATAGATTTCCTAAGCACTAGGGTTTTAAGGAACAGCTTAAAAAGAGAATCCTAATGTGATTTCTTTATAATGTGTGTGTTCCTTATATTATCTTAGTGTCTAAACTCTTCTCCATGGCTGGACCCCCAAATAATATTCCTTTACGTGCTAAGGGGTATCTAGAGAGTGGGATAGGTTTAATAACTACCCTAACCCTAACGCGTACCCTAACCCTAACCCCTACCCTAACCCTAACACGTACCCTAATCCTAACCCGTACCCTAAACCGAGCCCTAACCCTAACACTAACCCTAACCCTAACCCTAACCAATACCCTACGCCGTACCCGAAGCCCTCCCCAAACCCGTACCCTAAGCCGTACCCTAAGCCTAACCCTAAGCCTAACTCTAACCCTAGGCTACCCTTGACTGCTTCTGCCTCCAATAGATTTCCTAAGCACTAGGGTTTTAAGGAACAGCTTAAAAAGAGAATCCTAATGTGATTTCTTTATAATGTGTGTGTTCCTTATATTATCTTAGTGTCTAAACTCTTCTCCATGGCTGGAACCCCAAATAATATTCCTTTACGTGCTAAGGGGTAACTGGAGAGTGGGTTAGGTTTAATAACTACCCTAACCCCAACGCGTACCCTAACGCTAACCCCTACCCTAACCCTAACACGTAACCTAATCCTAACCCGTACCCTAAACCGAGCCCTAACCCTAACACTAACCCTAACCATAACGCTAACCCATACCCTATGCCGTACCCGAAGCCCTCCCCGAACCCGTACCCTAAGGCGTACCCTAAGCCTAACCCTAAGCCTAACCCTAACCCTAGGCTACCCTTGACTGCTTCTGCCTCCAATAGATTTCCTAAGCACTAGTGTTTTAAGGAACAGCTTAAAAAGAGAATCCTAATGTGATTTCTTTATAATGGGTGTGTTCCTTATCTTATCTTAGTGCCTAAACTCTTCTCCATGGCTGGATCCCCAAATAATATTCCTTTATGTGCTAAGGGGTATCTAGAGAGTGGGATAGGTTTAATAACTACCCTAACCGTAACGCGTACCCTAACCCTAACCCCTACCCTAACCCTAACACGTACCCTAATCCTAACCCGTACCCTAAACCGAGCCCTAACCCTAACACTAACCCTAACCCTAACCCTAACCCTAAACCTAACCCTAACCCTAACCCTAACCCTAACCCTAACCCTAACCCTAAGCCGTACCCTAAGACTAACCCTAAGCCTAACCCTAACCCTAGGCTACCCTTGACTGCTTCTGAATCCAATAGATTTCCTAAGCACTAGTGTTTTAAGGAACAGCTTAAAAAGAGAATCCTAATGTGATTTCTTTATAATGGGTGTGTTCCTTATCTAATCCTAGTGTCTAAACTCTTCTCCATGGCTGGACCCCCAAATAATATTCCTTTATGTGCTAAGGGGTATCTAGAGACTGGGATAGGTTTAATCACTACCCTAACCCTAACGCGTACCCTAACCCTAACCCCTACCCTAACCCTAACACGTACCCTAATCCTAACCCGTACCCTAAACCGAGCCCTAACCCTAACACTAAGCCTAACCCTAACCCTAACCCATACCCTACGCCATACCCGAAGCCCTCCCCGAAACCGTACCCTAAGCCGTACCCTAAGCCTAACCCTAAGCCTAACCCTAACCCTAGGCTACCCTTGACTGCTTCTGCCTCCAATAGATTTCCTAAGCACTAGTGTTTTAAGGAACAGCTTAAAAAGAGAATCCTAATGTGATTTCTTTATAATGTGTGTGTTCCTTATATTATCTTAGTGTCTAAACTCTTCTCCATGGCTGGACCCCCAAATAATATTCCTTTACGTGCTAAGGGGTATCTAGAGAGTGGGATAGGTTTAATAACTACCCTAACCCTAACGCGTACCCTAAGACTAACCCCTACCCTAACCCTAACACGTACCCTAATCCTAACCCGTACCCTAAACCGAGCCCTAACCCTAACACTAACCCTAACCCTAACCCTAACCAATACCCTACGCCGTACCCGAAGCCCTCCCCAAACCCGTACCCTAAGCCGTACCCTAAGCCTAACCCTAAGCCTAACCCTAACCCTAGGCTACCCTTGACTGCTTCTGCCTCCAATAGATTTCCTAAGCACTAGGGTTTTAAGGAACAGCTTAAAAAGAGAATCCTAATGTGATTTCTTTATAATGTGTGTGTTCCTTATATTATCTTAGTGTCTAAACTCTTCTCCATGGCTGGAACCCCAAATAATATTCCTTTACGTGCTAAGGGGTAACTGGAGAGTGGGTTAGGTTTAATAACTACCCTAACCCCAACGCGTACCCTAACGCTAACCCCTACCCTAACCCTAACACGTAACCTAATCCTAACCCGTACCCTAAACCGAGCCCTAACCCTAACACTAACCCTAACCATAACGCTAACCCATACCCTACGCCGTACCCGAAGCCCTCCCCGAACCCGTACCCTAAGGCGTACCCTAAGCCTAACCCTAAGCCTAACCCTAACCCTAGGCTACCCTTGACTGCTTCTGCCTCCAATAGATTTCCTAAGCACTAGTGTTTTAAGGAACAGCTTAAAAAGAGAATCCTAATGTGATTTCTTTATAATGGGTGTGTTCCTTATCTTATCTTAGTGCCTAAACTCTTCTCCATGGCTGGACCCCCAAATAATATTCCTTTATGTGCTAAGGGGTATCTAGAGAGTGGGATAGGTTTAATAACTACCCTAACCGTAACGCGTACCCTAACCCTAACCCCTACCCTAACCCTAACACGTACCCTAATCCTAACCCGTACCCTAAACCGAGCCCTAACCCTAACACTAACCCTAACCCTAACCCATACCCTACGCTGTACACGAAGCCCTCCCCGAACACGTACCCTAAGCCGTACCCTAAGCCTAACCCTAAGCCTAACCCTAACCCTAGGCTACCCTTGACTGCTTCTGAATCCAATAGATTTCCTAAGCACTAGTGTTTTAAGGAACAGCTTAAAAAGAGAATCCTAATGTGATTTCTTTATAATGCGTGTGTTCCTTATCTTTTCTTAGTGCCTAAACTTTTCTCCATGGATGGACCCCCAAATAATATTCCTTTACGTGCTAAGGGGTATCTAGAGAGTGGGATAGGTTTAATAACTAACCTAACCGTAACGCGTACCCTAACCCTAACCACTACCCTAACCCTAACACTAACCCTAATCCTAACCCGTAACCTAAACCGAGCCCTAACCCTAACACTAACCCTAACCCTAACCCTAAACCTAAAACTAACCCTAACCCTAACCCTAACCCTAACCCTAACCCTAACCCTAACCCTAAGCCGTACCCTAAGCCTAACCCTAAGCCTAACCCTAACCCTAGGCTACCCTTGACTGCTTCTGAATCCAATAGATTTCCTAAGCACTAGTGTTTTAAGGAACAGCTTAAAAAGAGAATCCTAATGTGATTTCTTTATAATGGGTGTGTTCCTTTTCTAATCCTAGTGTCTAAACTCTTCTCCATGGCTGGACCCCCAAATAATATTCCTTTATGTGCTAAGGGGTATCTAGAGACTGGGATAGGTTTAATCACTACCCTAACCCTAACGCGTACCCTAACCCTAACCCCTACCCTAACCCTAACACGTACCCTAATCCTAACCCGTACCCTAAACCGAGCCCTAACCCTAACACTAACCCTAACCCTAACCCTAACCCATACCCTACTGCGTACCCGAATCCCTCCCCGAACCCGAACCCTAAGCCGTACCCTAAGCCTAACCCTAAGCCTAACCCTAACCCTAGGCTACCCTTGACTGCTTCTGCCTCCAATAGATTTCCTAAGCACTAGTGTTTTAAGGAACAGCTTAAAAAGAGAATCCTAATGTGATTTCTTTATAATGGGTGTGTTCCTTATCTTATCCTAGTGTCTAAACTCTTCTCCATGGCTGGACCCCCAAATAATATTCCTTTACGTGCTAAGGGGTATCTAGAGAGTGGGTTAGGTTTAATAACTACCCTAACCGTTAGGCGTACCCTAACGCTAAACCCTACCCTAACCCTAACACGTACCCTAATCCTAACCCGTACCCTAAACCGAGCCCTAACCCTAACACTAACCCTAACCCATACCCTACGCCGTACCCGAAGCCCTCCCCGAACCCGTACCCTAAGCCATACCCTAAGCCTAACCCTAACCCTAGGCTACCCTTGACTGCTTCTGCCTCCAATAGATTTCCTAACCATTAGTGTTTTAAGGAACAGCTTAGAAAGTGAATCCTAATGTGATTTCTTTATAATGGGTGTGTTCCTTATCTAATCCTAGTGTCTAAACTCTTCTCCATGGCTGGACCCCCAAATTATATTCCTTTATGTGCTAAGGGGTATCTAGAGAGTGGGATAGGTTTAATCACTACCCTAACCCTAACGCGTACCATAACCCTAACCCCTACCCTAACCCTAACACGTACCCTAATCCTAACCCGTACCCTAAACCGAGCCCTAACCCTAACACTAACCCTAACCCTAACCCTAACCCATACCCTACGCCGTACCCGAAGCCCTCCCCGAACCCGTACCCTAAGACGTACCCTAAGCCTAACCCTAAGCCTAAACCTAACCCTAGGCTACCCTTGACTGCTTCTGCCTCCAATAGATTTCCTAAGCACTAGTGTTTTAAGGAACAGCTTAAAAAGAAAATCCTAATGTGATTTCTTTATAATGGGAGTGTTCCTTATCTTTTCCTAGTGTCTAAACTCTTCTCCATGGCTGGACCCCCAAATAATATTCCTTTACGTGCTAAGGGGTATCTAGAGAGTGGGATAGGTTTGATCACTACCCTAACCCTAACGCGTACCATAACCCTAACCCCTACCCTAACCCTAACACGTACCCTAATCCTAATCCGTACCCTAAACCAAGCCCTAACCCTAACACTAACCCTAACCCTAACCCTAACCAATAACCTACGCCGTACCCGAAGCCCTCCCCAAACCCGTACCCTAAGCCGTACCCTAAGCCTAACCCTAACCCTAGGCTACCCTTGACTGCTTCTGCCTCCAATAGATTTCCTAAGCACTAGGGTTTTAAGGAACAGCTTAAAAAGAGAATCCTAATGTGATTTCTTTATAATGTGTGTGTTCCTTATATTATCTTAGTGTCTAAACTCTTCTCCATGGCTGGACCCCCAAATAATGTTCCTTTACGTGCTAAGGTGTATCTAGAGAGTGGGATAGGTTTAATAACTACCCTAACCCTAATGCGTGCCCTAACCCTAACCCCTACCCTAACCCTAACACGTACCCTAATCCTAACCCGTACCCTAAACCGAGCCCTAACCCTAACACTAACCCTAACCCTAACCCTAACCCATACCCTACGCCGTACCCGAAGCCCTCCCCGAACCCGTACCCTAAGCCGTACCCTAAGCCTAACCCTAAGCCTAACCCTAACCCTAGGCTACCCTTGACTGCTTCTGCCTCCAATAGATTTCCTAAGCACTAGTGTTTTAAGGAACAGCTTAAAAAGAGAATCCTAATGTGATTTCTTTATAATGGGTGTGTTCTTTATCTTTTCCTAGTGTCTAAACTCTTCTCCATGGCTGGACCCCCAAATAATATTCCTTTACGTGCTAAGGGGTAACTAGAGAGTGGGTTAGGTTTAATAACTACCCTAACCCCAACGCCTACCCTAACGCTAACCCCTACCCTAACCCTAACACGTACCCTAATCCTAACCCGTACCCTAAACCGAGCCCTAACCCTAACACTAACCCTAACCCTAACGCTAACCCATACCCTACGACGTACCCGAAGCCCTCCCGGAACCCGTACCCTAAGGCGTACCCTAAGCCTAACCCTAAGCCTAACCCTAACCCTAGGCTACCCTTGACTGCTTCTGCCTCCAATAGATTTGCTAAGCACTAGTGTTTTAAGGAACAGCTTAAAAAGAGAATCCTAATGTGATTTCTTTATAGTGGGTGTGTTCCTTATCTAATCCTAGTGTCTAAACTCTTCTCCATGGCTGGACCCCCAAATAATATTCCTTTATGTGCTAAGGGGTATCTAGAGAGTGGGATAGGTTTAATCCCTACCCTAACCCTAACGCGTACCCTAATCCTAACCCCTACCCTAGCCCTAACACGTACCCTAATCCTAACCCGTACCCTAAACCGAGCCCTAACCCTAACACTAACCCTAACCCTAACCCTAACCCATACCCTACGCCGTACCCGAAGCCCTCCCCGAACCCGTACCCTAAGCCGTACCCTAAGCCTAACCCTAAGCCTAACCCTAACCCTAGGCTACCCTTGACTGCTTCTGCCTCCAATAGATTTCCTAAGCACTAGTGTTTTAAGGAAAAGCTTAAAAAGAGAATCCTAATGTGATTTCTTTATAATGGGTGTGTTCCTTATCTTTTGCTAGTGTCTAAACTCTTCTCCATGGCTGGACCCCCAAATAATATTCCTTTACGTGCTAAGGGGTAACTAGAGAGTGGGATAGGTTTAATAACTACCCTAACCGTAACGCGTACCCTAACCCTAACCCCTACCCTAACCCTAACACGTACCCTAATCCTAACCCGTACCCTAAACCGAGCCCTAACCCTAACACTAACCCTAACCCTAACCCTAACCCTAAACCTAACCCTAACCCTAACCCTAACCCTAACCCTAACCCTAACCCTAAGCCGTACCCTAAGCCTAACCCTAAGCCTAACCCTAACCCTAGGCTACCCTTGACTGCTTCTGAATCCAATAGATTTCCTAAGCACTAGTGTTTTAAGGAACAGCTTAAAAAGAGAATCCTATTGTGATTTCTTTATAATGGGTGTGTTCCTTATCTAATCCTAGTGTCTAAACTCTTCTCCATGGCTGGACCCCCAAATAATATTCCTTTATGTGCTAAGGGGTATCTAGAGACTGGGATAGGTTTAATCACTACCCTAACCCTAACGCGTACCCTAACCCTAACCCCTACCCTAACCCTAACACGTACCCTAATCCTAACCCGTACCCTAAACCGAGCCCTAACCCTAACACTAAGCCTAACCCTAACCCTAACCCATACCCTACGCCATACCCGAAGCCCTCCCCGAAACCGTACCCTAAGCCGTACCCTAAGCCTAACCCTAAGCCTAACCCTAACCCTAGGCTACCCTTGACTGCTTCTGCCTCCAATAGATTTCCTAAGCACTAGGGTTTTAAGGAACAGCTTAAAAAGAGAATCCTAATGTGATTTCTTTATAATGTGTGTGTTCCTTATATTATCTTAGTGTCTAAACTCTTCTCCATGGCTGGACCCCCAAATAATATTCCTTTACGTGCTAAGGGGTATCTAGAGAGTGGGATAGGTTTAATAACTACCCTAACCCTAACGCGTACCCTAAGACTAACCCCTACCCTAACCCTAACACGTACCCTAATCCTAACCCGTACCCTAAACCGAGCCCTAACCCTAACACTAACCCTAACCCTAACCCTAACCAATACCCTACGCCGTACCCGAAGCCCTCCCCAAACCCGTACCCTAAGCCGTACCCTAAGCCTAACCCTAAGCCTAACCCTAACCCTAGGCTACCCTTGACTGCTTCTGCCTCCAATAGATTTCCTAAGCACTAGGGTTTTAAGGAACAGCTTAAAAAGAGAATCCTAATGTGATTTCTTTATAATGTGTGTGTTCCTTATATTATCTTAGTGTCTAAACTCTTCTCCATGGCTGGAACCCCAAATAATATTCCTTTACGTGCTAAGGGGTAACTGGAGAGTGGGTTAGGTTTAATAACTACCCTAACCCCAACGCGTACCCTAACGCTAACCCCTACCCTAACCCTAACACGTAACCTAATCCTAACCCGTACCCTAAACCGAGCCCTAACCCTAACACTAACCCTAACCATAACTCTAACCCATACCCTACGCCGTACCCGAAGCCCTCCCCGAACCCGTACCCTAAGGCGTACCCTAAGCCTAACCCTAAGCCTAACCCTAACCCTAGGCTACCCTTGACTGCTTCTGCCTCCAATAGATTTCCTAAGCACTAGTGTTTTAAGGAACAGCTTAAAAAGAGAATCCTAATGTGATTTCTTTATAATGGGTGTGTTCCTTATCTTATCTTAGTGCCTAAACTCTTCTCCATGGCTGGACCCCCAAATAATATTCCTTTATGTGCTAAGGGGTATCTAGAGAGTGGGATAGGTTTAATAACTACCCTAACCGTAACGCGTACCCTAACCCTAACCCCTACCCTAACCCTAACACGTACCCTAATCCTAACCCGTACCCTAAACCGAGCCCTAACCCTAACACTAACCCTAACCCTAACCCATACCCTACGCTGTACACGAAGCCCTCCCCGAACACGTACCCTAAGCCGTACCCTAAGCCTAACCCTAAGCCTAACCCTAACCCTAGGCTACCCTTGACTGCTTCTGAATCCAATAGATTTCCTAAGCACTAGTGTTTTAAGGAACAGCTTAAAAAGAGAATCCTAATGTGATTTCTTTATAATGGGTGTGTTCCTTATCTAATCCTAGTGTCTAAACTCTTCTCCATGGCTGGACCCCCAAATAATATTCCTTTATGTGCTAAGGGGTATCTAGAGACTGGGATAGGTTTAATCACTACCCTAACCCTAACGCGTACCCTAACCCTAACCCCTACCCTAACCCTAACACGTACCTTAATCCTAACCCGTACCCTAAACCGAGCCCTAACCCTAACACTAACCCTAACCCTAACCCTAACCCATACCCTACGCCGTACCCGAATCCCTCCCCGAACCCGTACCCTAAGCCGTACCCTAAGCCTAACCCTAAGCCTAACCCTAACCCTAGGCTACCCTTGACTGCTTCTGCCTCCAATAGATTTCCTAAGCACTAGTGTTTTAAGGAACAGCTTAAAAAGAGAATCCTAATGTGATTTCTTTATAATGGGTGTGTTCCTTATCTTATCCTAGTGTCTAAACTCTTCTCCATGGCTGGACCCCCAAATAATATTCCTTTACGTGCTAAGGGGTATCTAGAGAGTGGGTTAGGTTTAATAACTACCCTAACCGTAAGGCGTACCCTAACGCTAAACCGTACCCTAACCCTAACACGTACCCTAATCCTAACCCGTACCCTAAACCGAGCCCTAACCCTAACACTAACCCTAACCCATACCCTACGCCGTACCCGAAGCCCTCCCCGAACCCGTACCCTAAGCCATACCCTAAGCCTAACCCTAACCCTAGGCTACCCTTGACTGCTTCTGCCTCCAATAGATTTCCTAACCATTAGTGTTTTAAGGAACAGCTTAGAAAGTGAATCCTAATGTGATTTCTTTATAATGGGTGTGTTCCTTATCTAATCCTAGTGTCTAAACTCTTCTCCATGGCTGGACCCCCAAATTATATTCCTTTATGTGCTAAGGGGTATCTAGAGAGTGGGATAGGTTTAATCACTACCCTAACCCTAACGCGTACCATAACCCTAACCCCTACCCTAACCCTAACACGTACCCTAATCCTAACCCGTACCCTAAACCGAGCCCTAACCCTAACACTAACCCTAACCCTAACCCTAACCCATACCCTACGCCGTACCCGAAGCCCTCCCCGAACCCGTACCGTAAGCCGTACCCTAAGCCTAACCCTAAGCCTAAACCTAACCCTAGGCTACCCTTGACTGCTTCTGCCTCCAATAAATTTCCTAAGCACTAGTGTTTTAAGGAACAGCTTAAAAAGAAAATCCTAATGTGATTTCTTTATAATGGGAGTGTTCCTTATCTTTTCCTAGTGTCTAAACTCTTCTCCATGGCTGGACCCCCAAATAATATTCCTTTACGTGCTAAGGGGTAACTAGAGAGTGGGATAGGTTTAATAACTACCCTAACCGTAAAGCGTACCCTAACGGTAACCCCTACCCTAACCCTAAAACGTACCCTAATCCTAACCCGTACCCTAAACCGAGCCCTAACCCTAACACTAACCCTAACCCTAACCCATACCCTACACCGTACCCGAAGCCCTCCCCGAACCCGTACCCTAAGCCGTACCCTAAGCCTAACCCTAAGCCTAACCCTAACCCTAGGCTACCCTTGACTGCTTCTGCCTCCAATAGATTTCCTAAGCACTAGTGTTTTAAAGAACAGCTTAAAAAGAGAATCCTAATGTGATTTCTTTATAATGGGTGTGTTCCTTATCTAATCCTAGTGTCTAAACTCTTCTCCATGGCTGGACCCCCAAGTAATATTCCTTTATGTGCTAAGGGGTATCTAGAGAGTGGGATAGGTTTAATCACTACCCTAACCCTAACGCGTACCATAACCCTAACCCCTACCCTAACCCTAACACGTACCCTAATCCTAACCCGTACCCTAAACCAAGCCCTAACCCTAACACTAATCCTAACCCTAACCCTAACCAATACCCTACGCCGTACCCGAAGCCCTCCCCAAACCCGTACCCTAAGCCGTACCCTAAGCCTAACCCTAACCCTAGGCTACCCTTGACTGCTTCTGCCTCCAATAGATTTCCTAAGCACTAGGGTTTTAAGGAACAGCTTAAAAAGAGAATCCTAATGTGATTTCTTTATAATGTGTGTGTTCCTTATATTATCTTAGTGTCTAAACTCTTCTCCATGGCTGGACCCCCAAATAATGTTCCTTTACGTGCTAAGGTGTATCTAGAGAGTGGGATAGGTTTAATAACTACCCTAACCCTAATGCGTGCCCTAACCCTAACCCCTACCCTAACCCTAACACGTACCCTAATCCTAACCCGTACCCTAAACCGAGCCCTAACCCTAACACTAACCCTAACCCTAACCCTAACCCATACCCTACGCCGTACCCGAAGACCTCCCCGAACCCGTACCCTAAGCCGTACCCTAAGCCTAACCCTAAGCCTAACCCTAACCCTAGGCTACCCTTGACTGCTTCTGCCTCCAATAGATTTCCTAAGCACTAGTGTTTTAAGGAACAGCTTAAAAAGAGAATCCTAATGTGATTTCTTTATAATGGGTGTGTTCTTTATCTTTTCCTAGTGTCTAAACTCTTCTCCATGGCTGGACCCCCAAATAATATTCCTTTACGTGCTAAGGGGTAACTAGAGAGTGGGTTAGGTTTAATAACTACCCTAACCCCAACGCGTACCCTAACGCTAACCCCTACCCTAACCCTAACACGTACCCTAATCCTAACCCGTACCCTAAACCGAGCCCTAACCCTAACACTAACCCTAACCCTAACGCTAACCCGTACCCTACGCCGTACCCGAAGCCCTCCCGGAACCCGTACCCTAAGGCGTACCCTAAGCCTAACCCTAAGCCTAACCCTAACCCTAGGCTACCCTTGACTGCTTCTGCCTCCAATAGATTTGCTAAGCACTAGTGTTTTAAGGAACAGCTTAAAAAGAGAATCCTAATGTGATTTCTTTATAGTGGGTGTGTTCCTTATCTAATCCTAGTGTCTAAACTCTTCTCCATGGCTGGACCCCCAAATAATATTCCTTTATGTGCTAAGGGGTATCTAGAGAGTGGGATAGGTTTAATCCCTACCCTAACCCTAACGCGTACCCTAACCCTAACACCTACCCTAGCCCTAACACGTACCCTAATCCTAACCCGTACCCTAAACCGAGCCCTAACCCTAACACTAACCCTAACCCTAACCCTAACCCATACCCTACGCCGTACCCGAAGCCCTCCCCGAACCCGTACCCTAAGCCGTACCCTAAGCCTAACCCTAAGCCTAACCCTAACCCTAGGCTACCCTTGACTGCTTCTGCCTCCAATAGATTTCCTAAGCACTAGTGTTTTAAGGAAAAGCTTAAAAAGAGAATCCTAATGTGATTTCTTTATAATGGGTGTGTTCCTTATCTTTTCCTAGTGTCTAAACTCTTCTCCATGGCTGGACCCCCAAATAATATTCCTTTACGTGCTAAGGGGTAACTAGAGAGTGGGATAGGTTTAATAACTACCCTAACCGTAACGCGTACCCTAACGGTAACCCCTACCCTAACCCTAACACGTACCCTAATCCTAACCCGTACCCTAAACCGAGCCCTAACCCTAACACTAACCCTAACCCTAACCCTAACCCATACCCTACGCCGTACCCGAAGCCCTCCCCGAACCCGTACCCTAAGCCGTACCCTAAGCCTAACCCTAAGCCTAACCCTAACCCTAGGCTACCCTTGACTGCTTCTGCCTCCAATAGATTTCCTAAGCACTAGTGTTTTAAAGAACAGCTTAAAAAGAGAATCCTAATGTGATTTCTTTATAATGGGTGTGTTCCTTATCTAATCCTAGTGTCTAAACTCTTCTCCATGGCTGGACCCCCAAATAATATTCCTTTATGTGCAAAGGGGTATCTAGAGAGTGGGATAGGTTTAATCACTACCCTAACCCTAACGCGTACCATAACCCTAACCGCTACCCTAACCCTAACACGTACCCTAATCCTAACCCGTACCCTAAACCGAGCCCTAACCCTAACACTAACCCTAACCCTAACCCTAACCCATACCCTACGCCGTACCCGAAGCCCTCCCCGAACCCGTACCCTAAGCCGTACCCTAAGCCTAACCCTAAGCCTAACTCTAACCCTAGGCTACCCTTGACTGCTTCTGCCTCCAATAGATTTCCTAAGCACTAGTGTTTTAAGGAACAGCTTAAAAAGAGAATCCTAATGTGATTTCTTTATAATGTGTGTGTTCCTTATATTATCTTAGTGTCTAAACTCTTCTCCATGGCTGGACCCCCAAATAATATTCCTTTACGTGCTAAGGGGTATCTAGAGAGTGGGATAGGTTTAATAACTACCCTAACCCTAACGCGTACCCTAACCCTAACCCCTAACCTAACCCTAACACGTACCCTAATCCTGACCCGTACCCTAAACCGAGCCCTAACCCTAACACTAACCCTAACCCTAACCGTAACCCATACCCTACGCCGTACCCGAAGCCCTCCCCGAACCCGTACCCTAAGCCGTACCCTAAGCCTAACCCTAAGCCTAACCCTAACCCTAGGCTACCCTTGACTGCTTCTGCCTCCAATAGATTTCCTAAGCACTAGTGTTTTAAGGAACAGCTTAAAAAGAGAATCCTAATGTGATTTCTTTATAATGGGTGTGTTCCTTATCTTTTCTTAGTGCCTAAACTTTTCTCCATGGATGGACCCCCAAATAATATTCCTTTACGTGCTAAGGGGTATCTAGAGAGTGGGATAGGTTTAATAACTAACCTAACCGTAACGCGTACCCTAACCCTAACCACTACCCTAACCCTAACACTAACCCTAATCCTAACCCGTACCCTAAACCGAGCCCTAACCCTAACACTAACCCTAACCCTAACCCTAAACCTAAACCTAACCCTAACCCTAACCCTAACCCTAACCCTAACCCTAACCCTAACCCTAAGCCGTACCCTAAGCCTAACCCTAAGCCTAACCCTAACCCTAGGCTACCCTTGACTGCTTCTGCCTCCAATAGATTTCCTAAGCACTAGTGTTTTAAGGAACAGCTTAAAAAGAGAATCCTAATGTGATTTCTTTATAATGGGTGTGTTCCTTATCTAATCCTAGTGTCTAAACTCTTCTCCATGGCTGGACCCCCAAATAATATTCCTTTATGTGCTAAGGGCTATCTAGAGAGTGGGATAGGTTTAATCACTACCCTAACCCTAACGCGTACCATAACCCTAACCCCTACCCTAACCCTAACACGTACCCTAATCCTAACCCGTACCCTAAACCGAGCCCTAACCCTAACACTAACCCTAACCCTAACCCTAACCCATACCCTACGCCGTACCCGAAGCCCTCCCCGAACCCGTACCCTAAGCCGTACCCTAAGCCTAACCCTAAGCCTAACCCTAAACCTAGGCTACCCTTGACTGCTTCTGCCTCCAATAGATTTCCTAAGCACTAGTGTTTTAAGGAACAGCTTAAAAAGAGAATCCTAATGTGATTTCTTTATAATGTGTGTGTTCCTTATATTATCTTAGTGTCTAAACTCTTCTCCATGGCTGGACCCCCAAATAATATTCCTTTACGTGCTAAGGGGTATCTAGAGAGTGGGATAGGTTTAATAACTACCCTAACCCTAACGCGTACCCTAACCCTAAACCCTACCCTAACCCTAACACGTACCCTAATCCTAACCCGTACCCTAAACCGAGCCCTAACCCTAACACTAACCCTAACCCTAACCCTAAACCATACCCTACGCCGTACCCGAAGCCCTCCCCGAACCCGTACCCTAAGCCGTACCCTAAGCCTAATCCTAAGCCTAACCCTAACCCTAGGCTACCCTTGACTGCTTCTGCCTCCAATAGATTTCCTAAGCACTAGTGTTTTAAGGAACAGCTTAAAAAGAGAATCCTAATGTGATTTCTTTATAATGGGTGTGTTCTTTATCTTTTCCTAGTGTCTAAACTCTTCTCCATGGCTGGACCCCCAAATAATATTCCTTTACGTGCTAAGGGGAAACTAGAGAGTGGCTTAGGTTGAATAACTACCCTAACCCCAACGCGTACCCTAACGCTAACCCCTACCCTAACCCTAACACGTACCCTAATCCTAACCCGTACCCTAAACCGAGCCCTAACCCTAACACTAACCCTAACCATAACGCTAACCCATACCCTACGCCGTACCCGAAGCCCTCCCCGAACCCGTACCCTAAGGCGTACCCTAAGCCTAACCCTAAGCCTAACCCTAACCCTAGGCTACCCTTGACTGCTTCTGCCTCCAATAGATTTCCTAAGCACTAGTGTTTTAAGGAACAGCTTAAAAAGAGAATCCTAATGTGATTTCTTTATAATGGGTGTGTTCCTTATCTTATCTTAGTGCCTAAACTCTTCTCCATGGCTGGACCCCCAAATAATATTCCTTTATGTGCTAAGGGGTATCTAGAGAGTGGGATAGGTTTAATAACTACCCTAACCGTAACGTGTACCCTAACCCTAACCCCTACCCTAAACCTAACACGTACCCTAATCCTAACCCGTACCCTAAACCGAGCCCTAACCCTAACACTAACCCTAACCCTAACCCTAACCCATACCCTACGCCGTACCCGAAGCCCTCCCCGAACACGTACCCTAAGCCGTACCCTAAGCCTAACCCTAAGCCTAACCCTAACCCTAGGCTACCCTTGACTGCTTCTGAATCCAATAGATTTCCTAAGCACTAGTGTTTTAAGGAACAGCTTAAAAAGAGAATCCTAATGTGATTTCTTTATACTGGGTGTGTTCCTTATCTAATCCTAGTGTCTAAACTCTTCTCCATGGCTGGACCCCCAAATAATATTCCTTTATGTGCTAAGGGGTATCTAGAGAGTGGGATAGGTTTAATCCCTACCCTAACCCTAACGCGTACCCTAGCCCTAACCCCTACCCTAGCCCTAACACGTACCCTAATCCTAACCCGTACCCTAAACCGAGCCCTAACCCTAACACTAACCCTAACCCTAACCCTAACCCATACCCTACGCCGTACCCGAAGCCCTCCCCGAACCCGTACCCTAAGCCGTACCCTAAGCCTAACCCTAAGCCTAACCCTAACCCTAGGCTACCCTTGACTGCTTCTGCCTCCAATAGATTTCCTAAGCACTAGTGTTTTAAGGAACAGCTTAAAAAGAGAATCCTAATGTGATTTCTTTATAATGTGTGTGTTCCTTATATTATCTTAGTGTCTAAACTCTTCTCCATGGCTGTACCCCCAAATAATATTCCTTTACGTGCTAAGGGGTATCTAGAGAGTGGGATAGGTTTAATAACTACCCTAACCCTAACGCGTACCCTAACCCTAACCCCTAACCTAACCCTAACACGTACCCTAATCCTAACCCGTACCCTAAAACGAGCCCTAACCCTAACACTAACCCTAACCCTAACCCTAACCCATACCCTACGCTGTACCCGAAGCCCTCCCCAAACCCGTACCCTAAGCCGTACCCTAAGCCGTACCCTAAGCCTAACCCTAACCCTAGGCTACCCTTGACTGCTTCTGCCTCCAATAGATTTCCTAAGCACTAGGGTTTTAAGGAACAGCTTAAAAAGAGAATCCTAATGTGATTTCTTTATAATGTGTGTGTTCCTTATATTATCTTAGTGTCTAAACTCTTCTCCATGGCTGGACCCCCAAATAATATTCCTTTACGTGCTAAGGGGTATCTAGAGAGTGGGATAGGTTTAATAACTACCCTAACCCTAACGCGTACCCTAACCCTAACCCCTACCCTAACCCTAACACGTACCCTAATCCTAACCCGTACCCTAAACCGAGCCCCAACCCTAACACTAACCCTAACCCTAACCCTAACCCATACCCTACGCCATACCCGAAGCCCTCCCCGAACCCGTACCCTAAGCCGTACCCTAAGCCTAACCCTAAGCCTAACCCTAACCCTAGGCTACCCTTGACTGCTTCTGCCTCCAATAGATTTCCTAAGCACTAGTGTTTTAAGGAACAGCTTAAAAAGAGAATCCTAATGTGATTTCTTTATAATGTGTGTGTTCCTTATATTATCTTAGTGTCTAAACTCTTCTCCATGGCTGGACCCCCAAATAATATTCCTTTACGTGCTAAGGGGTATCTAGAGAGTGGGATAGGTTTAATAACTACCCTAACCCTAACGCGTACCCTAAGACTAACCCCTACCCTAACCCTAACACGTACCCTAATCCTAACCCGTACCCTAAACCGAGCCCTAACCCTAACACTAACCCTAACCCTAACCCTAACCAATACCCTACGCCGTACCCGAAGCCCTCCCCAAACCCGTACCCTAAGCCGTACCCTAAGCCTAACCCTAAGCCTAACCCTAACCCTAGGCTACCCTTGACTGCTTCTGCCTCCAATAGATTTCCTAAGCACTAGGGTTTTAAGGAACAGCTTAAAAAGAGAATCCTAATGTGATTTCTTTATAATGTGTGTGTTCCTTATATTATCTTAGTGTCTAAACTCTTCTCCATGGCTGGAACCCCAAATAATATTCCTTTACGTGCTAAGGGGTAACTGGAGAGTGGGTTAGGTTTAATAACTACCCTAACCCCAACGCGTACCCTAACGCTAACCCCTACCCTAACCCTAACACGTAACCTAATCCTAACCCGTACCCTAAACCGAGCCCTAACCCTAACACTAACCCTAACCATAACGCTAACCCATACCCTATGCCGTACCCGAAGCCCTCCCCGAACCCGTACCCTAAGGCGTACCCTAAGCCTAACCCTAAGCCTAACCCTAACCCTAGGCTACCCTTGACTGCTTCTGCCTCCAATAGATTTCCTAAGCACTAGTGTTTTAAGGAACAGCTTAAAAAGAGAATCCTAATGTGATTTCTTTATAATGGGTGTGTTCCTTATCTTATCTTAGTGCCTAAACTCTTCTCCATGGCTGGATCTCCAAATAATATTCCTTTATGTGCTAAGGGGTATCTAGAGAGTGGGATAGGTTTAATAACTACCCTAACCGTAACGCGTACCCTAACCCTAACCCCTACCCTAACCCTAACACGTACCCTAATCCTAACCCGTACCCTAAACCGAGCCCTAACCCTAACACTAACCCTAACCCTAACCCTAACCCTAAACCTAACCCTAACCCTAACCCTAACCCTAACCCTAACCCTAACCCTAAGCCGTACCCTAAGCCTAACCCTAAGCCTAACCCTAACCCTAGGCTACCCTTGACTGCTTCTGAATCCAATAGATTTCCTAAGCACTAGTGTTTTAAGGAACAGCTTAAAAAGAGAATCCTAATGTGATTTCTTTATAATGGGTGTGTTCCTTATCTAATCCTAGTGTCTAAACTCTTCTCCATGGCTGGACCCCCAAATAATATTCCTTTATGTGCTAAGGGGTATCTAGAGACTGGGATAGGTTTAATCACTACTCTAACCCTAACGAGTACCCTAACCCTAACCCCTACCCTAACCCTAACACGTACCCTAATCCTAACCCGTACCCTAAACCGAGCCCTAACCCTAACACTAAGCCTAACCCTAACCCTAACCCATACCCTACACCATACCCGAAGCCCTCCCCGAAACCGTACCCTAAGCCGTACCCTAAGCCTAACCCTAAGCCTAACCCTAACCCTAGGCTACCCTTGACTGCTTCTGCCTCCAATAGATTTCCTAAGCACTAGTGTTTTAAGGAACAGCTTAAAAAGAGAATCCTAATGTGATTTCTTTATAATGTGTGTGTTCCTTATATTATCTTAGTGTCTAAACTCTTCTCCATGGCTGGACCCCCAAATAATATTCCTTTACGTGCTAAGGGGTATCTAGAGAGTGGGATAGGTTTAATAACTACCCTAACCCTAACGCGTACCCTAAGACTAACCCCTACCCTAACCCTAACACGTACCCTAATCCTAACCCGTACCCTAAACCGAGCCCTAACCCTAACACTAACCCTAACCCTAACCCTAACCAATACCCTACGCCGTACCCGAAGCCCTCCCCAAACCCGTACCCTAAGCCGTACCCTAAGCCTAACCCTAAGCCTAACCCTAACCCTAGGCTACCCTTGACTGCTTCTGCCTCCAATAGATTTCCTAAGCACTAGGGTTTTAAGGAACAGCTTAAAAAGAGAATCCTAATGTGATTTCTTTATAATGTGTGTGTTCCTTATATTATCTTAGTGTCTAAACTCTTCTCCATGGCTGGAACCCCAAATAATATTCCTTTACGTGCTAAGGGGTAACTGGAGAGTGGGTTAGGTTTAATAACTACCCTAACCCCAACGCGTACCCTAACGCTAACCCCTACCCTAACCCTAACACGTAACCTAATCCTAACCCGTACCCTAAACCGAGCCCGAACCCTAACACTAACCCTAACCATAACGCTAACCCATACCCTACGCCGTACCCGAAGCCCTCCCCGAACCCGTACCCTAAGGCGTACCCTAAGCCTAACCCTAAGCCTAACCCTAACCCTAGGCTACCCTTGACTGCTTCTGCCTCCAATAGATTTCCTAAGCACTAGTGTTTTAAGGAACAGCTTAAAAAGAGAATCCTAATGTGATTTCTTTATAATGGGTGTGTTCCTTATCTTATCTTAGTGCCTAAACTCTTCTCCATGGCTGGACCCCCAAATAATATTCCTTTATGTGCTAAGGGGTATCTAGAGAGTGGGATAGGTTTAATAACTACCCTAACCGTAACGCGTACCCTAACCCTAACCCCTACCCTAACCCTAACACGTACCCTAATCCTAACCAGTACCCTAAACCGAGCCCTAACCCTAACACTAACCCTAACCCTAACCCATACCCTACGCTGTACACGAAGCCCTCCCCGAACACGTACCCTAAGCCGTACCCTAAGCCTAACCCTAAGCCTAACCCTAACCCTAGGCTACCATTGACTGCTTCTGAATCCAATAGATTTCCTAAGCACTAGTGTTTTAAGGAACAGCTTAAAAAGAGAATACTAATGTGATTTCTTTATAATGGGTGTGTTCCTTATCTTTTCTTAGTGCCTAAACTTTTCTCCATGGATGGACCCCCAAATAATATTCCTTTACGTGCTAAGGGGTATCTAGAGAGTGGGATAGGTTTAATAACTAACCTAACCGTAACGCGTACCCTAACCCTAACCACTACCCTAACCCTAACACTAACCCTAATCCTAACCCGTACCCTAAACCGAGCCCTAACCCTAACACTAACCCTAACCCTAACCCTAAACCTAAAACTAACCCTAACCCTAACCCTAACCCTAACCCTAACCCTAAGCCGTACCCTAAGCCTAACCCTAAGCCTAACCCTAACCCTAGGCTACCCTTGACTGCTTCTGAATCCAATAGATTTCCTAAGCACTAGTGTTTTAAGGAACAGCTTAAAAAGAGAATCCTAATGTGATTTCTTTATAATGGGTGTGTTCCTTTTCTAATCCTAGTGTCTAAACTCTTCTCCATGGCTGGACCCCCAAATAATATTCCTTTATGTGCTAAGGGGTATCTAGAGACTGGGATAGGTTTAATCACTACCCTAACCCTAACGCGTACCCTAACCCTAACCCCTACCCTAACCCTAACACGTACCCTAATCCTAACCCGTACCCTAAACCGAGCCCTAACCCTAACACTAACCCTAACCCTAACCCTAACCCATACCCTACTGCGTACCCGAATCCCTCCCCGAACCCGAACCCTAAGCCGTACCCTAAGCCTAACCCTAAGCCTAACCCTAACCCTAGGCTACCCTTGACTGCTTCTGCCTCCAATAGATTTCCTAAGCACTAGTGTTTTAAGGAACAGCTTAAAAAGAGAATCCTAATGTGATTTCTTTATAATGGGTGTGTTCCTTATCTTATCCTAGTGTCTAAACTCTTCTCCATGGCTGGACCCCCAAATAATATTCCTTTACGTGCTAAGGGGTATCTAGAGAGTGGGTTAGGTTTAATAACTACCCTAACCGTTAGGCGTACCCTAACGCTAAACCCTACCCTAACCCTAACACGTACCCTAATCCTAACCCGTACCCTAAACCGAGCCCTAACCCTAACACTAACCCTAACCCATACCCTACGCCGTACCCGAAGCCCTCCCCGAACCCGTACCCTAAGCCATACCCTAAGCCTAACCCTAACCCTAGGCTACCCTTGACTGCTTCTGCCTCCAATAGATTTCCTAACCATTAGTGTTTTAAGGAACAGCTTAGAAAGTGAATCCTAATGTGATTTCTTTATAATGGGTGTGTTCCTTATCTAATCCTAGTGTCTAAACTCTTCTCCATGGCTGGACCCCCAAATTATATTCCTTTATGTGCTAAGGGGTATCTAGAGAGTGGGATAGGTTTAATCACTACCCTAACCCTAACGCGTACCATAACCCTAACCCCTACCCTAACCCTAACACGTACCCTAATCCTAACCCGTACCCTAAACCGAGCCCTAACCCTAACACTAACCCTAACCCTAACCCTAACCCATACCCTACGCCGTACCCGAAGCCCTCCCCGAACCCGTACCCTAAGCCGTACCCTAAGCCTAACCCTAAGCCTAAACCTAACCCTAGGCTACCCTTGACTGCTTCTGCCTCCAATAGATTTCCTAAGCACTAGTGTTTTAAGGAACAGCTTAAAAAGAAAATCCTAATGTGATTTCTTTATAATGGGAGTGTTCCTTATCTTTTCCTAGTGTCTAAACTCTTCTCCATGGCTGGACCCCCAAATAATATTCCTTTACGTGCTAAGGGGTAACTAGAGAGTGGGATAGGTTTAATAACTACCCTAACCGTAAAGCGTACCCTAACGGTAACCCCTACCCTAACCCTAAAACGTACCCTAATCCTAACCCGTACCCTAAACCGAGCCCTAACCCTAACACTAACCCTAACCCTAACCCATACCCTACACCGTACCCGAAGCCCTCCCCGAACCCGTACCCTAAGCCGTACCCTAAGCCTAACCCTAAGCCTAACCCTAACCCTAGGCTACCCTTGACTGCTTCTGCCTCCAATAGATTTCCTAAGCACTAGTGTTTTAAAGAACAGCTTAAAAAGAGAATCCTAATGTGATTTCTTTATAATGGGTGTGTTCCTTATCTAATCCTAGTGTCTAAACTCTTCTCCATGGCTGGACCCCCAAGTAATATTCCTTTATGTGCTAAGGGGTATCTAGAGAGTGGGATAGGTTTGATCACTACCCTAACCCTAACGCGTACCATAACCCTAACCCCTACCCTAACCCTAACACGTACCCTAATCCTAACCCGTACCCTAAACCAAGCCCTAACCCTAACACTAACCCTAACCCTAACCCTAACCAATACCCTACGCCGTACCCGAAGCCCTCCCCAAACCCGTACCCTAAGCCGTACCCTAAGCCTAACCCTAACCCTAGGCTACCCTTGACTGCTTCTGCCTCCAATAGATTTCCTAAGCACTAGGGTTTTAAGGAACAGCTTAAAAAGAGAATCCTAATGTGATTTCTTTATAATGTGTGTGTTCCTTATATTATCTTAGTGTCTAAACTCTTCTCCATGGCTGGACCCCCAAATAATGTTCCTTTACGTGCTAAGGTGTATCTAGAGAGTGGGATAGGTTTAATAACTACCCTAACCCTAATGCGTGCCCTAACCCTAACCCCTACCCTAACCCTAACACGTACCCTAATCCTAACCCGTACCCTAAACCGAGCCCTAACCCTAACACTAACCCTAACCCTAACCCTAACCCATACCCTACGCCGTACCCGAAGCCCTCCCCGAACCCGTACCCTAAGCCGTACCCTAAGCCTAACCCTAAGCCTAACCCTAACCCTAGGCTACCCTTGACTGCTTCTGCCTCCAATAGATTTCCTAAGCACTAGTGTTTTAAGGAACAGCTTAAAAAGAGAATCCTAATGTGATTTCTTTATAATGGGTGTGTTCTTTATCTTTTCCTAGTGTCTAAACTCTTCTCCATGGCTGGACCCCCAAATAATATTCCTTTACGTGCTAAGGGGTAACTAGAGAGTGGGTTAGGTTTAATAACTACCCTAACCCCAACGCCTACCCTAACGCTAACCCCTACCCTAACCCTAACACGTACCCTAATCCTAACCCGTACCCTAAACCGAGCCCTAACCCTAACACTAACCCTAACCCTAACGCTAACCCATACCCTACGACGTACCCGAAGCCCTCCCGGAACCCGTACCCTAAGGCGTACCCTAAGCCTAACCCTAAGCCTAACCCTAACCCTAGGCTACCCTTGACTGCTTCTGCCTCCAATAGATTTGCTAAGCACTAGTGTTTTAAGGAACAGCTTAAAAAGAGAATCCTAATGTGATTTCTTTATAGTGGGTGTGTTCCTTATCTAATCCTAGTGTCTAAACTCTTCTCCATGGCTGGACCCCCAAATAATATTCCTTTATGTGCTAAGGGGTATCTAGAGAGTGGGATAGGTTTAATCCCTACCCTAACCCTAACGCGTACCCTAATCCTAACCCCTACCCTAGCCCTAACACGTACCCTAATCCTAACCCGTACCCTAAACCGAGCCCTAACCCTAACACTAACCCTAACCCTAACCCTAACCCATACCCTACGCCGTACCCGAAGCCCTCCCCGAACCCGTACCCTAAGCCGTACCCTAAGCCTAACCCTAAGCCTAACCCTAACCCTAGGCTACCCTTGACTGCTTCTGCCTCCAATAGATTTCCTAAGCACTAGTGTTTTAAGGAAAAGCTTAAAAAGAGAATCCTAATGTGATTTCTTTATAATGGGTGTGTTCCTTATCTTTTCCTAGTGTCTAAACTCTTCTCCATGGCTGGACCCCCAAATAATATTCCTTTACGTGCTAAGGGGTAACTAGAGAGTGGGATAGGTTTAATAACTACCCTAACCGTAACGCGTACCCTAACCCTAACCCCTACCCTAACCCTAACACGTACCCTAATCCTAACCCGTACCCTAAACCGAGCCCTAACCCTAACACTAACCCTAACCCTAACCCTAACCCTAAACCTAACCCTAACCCTAACCCTAACCCTAACCCTAACCCTAACCCTAAGCCGTACCCTAAGCCTAACCCTAAGCCTAACCCTAACCCTAGGCTACCCTTGACTGCTTCTGAATCCAATAGATTTCCTAAGCACTAGTGTTTTAAGGAACAGCTTAAAAAGAGAATCCTATTGTGATTTCTTTATAATGGGTGTGTTCCTTATCTAATCCTAGTGTCTAAACTCTTCTCCATGGCTGGACCCCCAAATAATATTCCTTTATGTGCTAAGGGGTATCTAGAGACTGGGATAGGTTTAATCACTACCCTAACCCTAACGCGTACCCTAACCCTAACCCCTACCCTAACCCTAACACGTACCCTAATCCTAACCCGTACCCTAAACCGAGCCCTAACCCTAACACTAAGCCTAACCCTAACCCTAACCCATACCCTACGCCATACCCGAAGCCCTCCCCGAAACCGTACCCTAAGCCGTACCCTAAGCCTAACCCTAAGCCTAACCCTAACCCTAGGCTACCCTTGACTGCTTCTGCCTCCAATAGATTTCCTAAGCACTAGTGTTTTAAGGAACAGCTTAAAAAGAGAATCCTAATGTGATTTCTTTATAATGTGTGTGTTCCTTATATTATCTTAGTGTCTAAACTCTTCTCCATGGCTGGACCCCCAAATAATATTCCTTTACGTGCTAAGGGGTATCTAGAGAGTGGGATAGGTTTAATAACTACCCTAACCCTAACGCGTACCCTAAGACTAACCCCTACCCTAACCCTAACACGTACCCTAATCCTAACCCGTACCCTAAACCGAGCCCTAACCCTAACACTAACCCTAACCCTAACCCTAACCAATACCCTACGCCGTACCCGAAGCCCTCCCCAAACCCGTACCCTAAGCCGTACCCTAAGCCTAACCCTAAGCCTAACCCTAACCCTAGGCTACCCTTGACTGCTTCTGCCTCCAATAGATTTCCTAAGCACTAGGGTTTTAAGGAACAGCTTAAAAAGAGAATCCTAATGTGATTTCTTTATAATGTGTGTGTTCCTTATATTATCTTAGTGTCTAAACTCTTCTCCATGGCTGGAACCCCAAATAATATTCCTTTACGTGCTAAGGGGTAACTGGAGAGTGGGTTAGGTTTAATAACTACCCTAACCCCAACGCGTACCCTAACGCTAACCCCTACCCTAACCCTAACACGTAACCTAATCCTAACCCGTACCCTAAACCGAGCCCTAACCCTAACACTAACCCTAACCATAACGCTAACCCATACCCTACGCCGTACCCGAAGCCCTCCCCGAACCCGTACCCTAAGCCTAACCCTAAGCCTAACCCTAACCCTAGGCTACCCTTGACTGCTTCTGCCTCCAATAGATTTCCTAAGCACTAGTGTTTTAAAGAACAGCTTAAAAAGAGAATCCTAATGTGATTTCTTTATAATGGGTGTGTTCCTTATCTAATCCTAGTGTCTAAACTCTTCTCCATGGCTGGACCCCCAAGTAATATTCCTTTATGTGCTAAGGGGTATCTAGAGAGTGGGATAGGTTTAATCACTACCCTAACCCTAACGCGTACCATAACCCTAACCCCTACCCTAACCCTAACACGTACCCTAATCCTAACCCGTACCCTAAACCAAGCCCTAACCCTAACACTAACCCTAACCCTAACCCTAACCAATACCCTACGCCGTACCCGAAGCCCTCCCCAAACCCGTACCCTAAGCCGTACCCTAAGCCTAACCCTAACCCTAGGCTACCCTTGACTGCTTCTGCCTCCAATAGATTTCCTAAGCACTAGGGTTTTAAGGAACAGCTTAAAAAGAGAATCCTAATGTGATTTCTTTATAATGTGTGTGTTCCTTATATTATCTTAGTGTCTAAACTCTTCTCCATGGCTGGACCCCCAAATAATGTTCCTTTACGTGCTAAGGTGTATCTAGAGAGTGGGATAGGTTTAATAACTACCCTAACCCTAATGCGTGCCCTAACCCTAACCCCTACCCTAACCCTAACACGTACCCTAATCCTAACCGGTACCCTAAACCGAGCCCTAACCCTAACACTAACCCTAACCCTAACCCTAACCCATACCCTACGCCGTACCCGAAGCCCTCCCCGAACCCGTACCCTAAGCCGTACCCTAAGCCTAACCCTAAGCCTAACCCTAACCCTAGGCTACCCTTGACTGCTTCTGCCTCCAATAGATTTCCTAAGCACTAGTGTTTTAAGGAACAGCTTAAAAAGAGAATCCTAATGTGATTTCTTTATAATGGGTGTGTTCTTTATCTTTTCCTAGTGTCTAAACTCTTCTCCATGGCTGGACCCCCAAATAATATTCCTTAACGTGCTAAGGGGTAACTAGAGAGTGGGTTAGGTTTAATAACTACCCTAACCCCAACGCGTACCCTAACGCTAACCCCTACCCTAACCCTAACACGTACCCTAATCCTAACCCGTACCCTAAACCGAGCCCTAACCCTAACACTAACCCTAACCCTAACGCTAACCCATACCCTACGCCGTACCCGAAGCCCTCCCGGAACCCGTACCCTAAGGCGTACCCTAAGCCTAACCCTAAGCCTAACCCTAACCCTAGGCTACCCTTGACTGCTTCTGCCTCCAATAGATTTGCTAAGCACTAGTGTTTTAAGGAACAGCTTAAAAAGAGAATCCTAATGTGATTTCTTTATAGTGGGTGTGTTCCTTATCTAATCCTTGTGTCTAAACTCTTCTCCATGGCTGGACCCCCAAATAATATTCCTTTATGTGCTAAGGGGTATCTAGAGAGTGGGATAGGTTTAATCCCTACCCTAACCCTAACGCGTACCCTAACCCTAACCCCTACCCTAGCCCTAACACGTACCCTAATCCTAACCCGTACCCTAAACCGAGCCCTAACCCTAACACTAACCCTAACCCTAACCCTAACCCATACCCTACGCCGTACCCGAAGCCCTCCCCGAACCCGTACCCTAAGCCGTACCCTAAGCCTAACCCTAAGCCTAACCCTAACCCTAGGCTACCCTTGACTGCTTCTGCCTCCAATAGATTTCCTAAGCACTAGTGTTTTAAGGAAAAGCTTAAAAAGAGAATCCTAATGTGATTTCTTTATAATGGGTGTGTTCCTTATCTAATCCTAGTGTCTAAACTCTTCTCCATGGCTGGACCCCCAAATAATATTCCTTTATGTGCAAAGGGGTATCTAGAGAGTGGGATAGGTTTAATCACTACCCTAACCCTAACGCGTACCATAACCCTAACCGCTACCCTAACCCTAACACGTACCCTAATCCTAACCCGTACCCTAAACCGAGCCCTAACCCTAACACTAACCCTAACCCTAACCCTAACCCATACCCTACGCCGTACCCGAAGCCCTCCCCGAACCCGTACCCTAAGCCGTACCCTAAGCCTAACCCTAAGCCTAACTCTAACCCTAGGCTACCCTTGACTGCTTCTGCCTCCAATAGATTTCCTAAGCACTAGTGTTTTAAGGAACAGCTTAAAAAGAGAATCCTAATGTGATTTCTTTATAATGTGTGTGTTCCTTATATTATCTTAGTGTCTAAACTCTTCTCCATGGCTGGACCCCCAAATAATATTCCTTTACGTGCTAAGGGGTATCTAGAGAGTGGGATAGGTTTAATAACTACCCTAACCCTAACGCGTACCCTAACCCTAACCCCTAACCTAACCCTAACACGTACCCTAATCCTGACCCGTACCCTAAACCGAGCCTTAACCCTAACACTAACCCTAACCCTAACCGTAACCCATACCCTACGCCGTACCCGAAGCTCTCCCCGAACCCGTACCCTAAGCCGTACCCTAAGCCTAACCCTAAGCCTAACCCTAACCCTAGGCTACCCTTGACTGCTTCTGCCTCCAATAGATTTCCTAAGCACTAGTGTTTTAAGGAACAGCTTAAAAAGAGAATCCTAATGTGATTTCTTTATAATGGGTGTGTTCCTTATCTTTTCTTAGTGCCTAAACTTTTCTCCATGGATGGACCCCCAAATAATATTCCTTTACGTGCTAAGGGGTATCTAGAGAGTGGGATAGGTTTAATAACTAACCTAACCGTAACGCGTACCCTAACCCTAACCACTACCCTAACCCTAACACTAACCCTAATCCTAACCCGTACCCTAAACCGAGCCCTAACCCTAACACTAACCCTAACCCTAACCCTAAACCTAAACCTAACCCTAACCCTAACCCTAACCCTAACCCTAACCCTAACCCTAACCCTAAGCCGTACCCTAAGCCTAACCCTAAGCCTAACCCTAACCCTAGGCTACCCTTGACTGCTTCTGAATCCAATAGATTTCCTAAGCACTAGTGTTTTAAGGAACAGCTTAAAAAGAGAATCCTAATGTGATTTCTTTATAATGGGTGTGTTCCTTATCTAATCCTAGTGTCTAAACTCTTCTCCATGGCTGGACCCCCAAATAATATTCCTTTATGTGCTAAGGGGTATCTAGAGACTGGGATAGGTTTAATCACTACCCTAACCCTAACGCGTACCCTAACCCTAACCCCTACCCTAACCCTAACACGTACCCTAATCCTAACCCGTACCCTAAACCGAGACCTAACCCTAACACTAACCCTAACCCTAACCCTAACCCATACCCTACGCCGTACCCGAATCCCTCCCCGAACCCGTACCCTAAGCCGTACCCTAAGCCTAACCCTAAGCCTAACCCTAACCCTAGGCTACCCTTGACTGCTTCTGCCTCCAATAGATTTCCTAAGCACTAGTGTTTTAAGGAACAGCTTAAAAAGAGAATCCTAATGTGATTTCTTTATAATGGGTGTGTTCCTTATCTTATCCTAGTGTCTAAACTCTTCTCCATGGCTGGACCCCCAAATAATATTCCTTTACGTGCTAAGGGGTATCTAGAGAGTGGGTTAGGTTTAATAACTACCCTAACCGTAAGGCGTACCCTAACGCTAAACCGTACCCTAACCCTAACACGTACCCTAATCCTAACCCGTACCCTAAACCGAGCCCTAACCCTAACACTAACCCTAACCCATACCCTACGCCGTACCCGAAGCCCTCCCCGAACCCGTACCCTAAGCCATACCCTAAGCCTAACCCTAACCCTAGGCTACCCTTGACTGCTTCTGCCTCCAATAGATTTCCTAACCATTAGTGTTTTAAGGAACAGCTTAGAAAGTGAATCCTAATGTGATTTCTTTATAATGGGTGTGTTCCTTATCTAATCCTAGTGTCTAAACTCTTCTCCATGGCTGGACCCCCAAATTATATTCCTTTATGTGCTAAGGGGTATCTAGAGAGTGGGATAGGTTTAATCACTACCCTAACCCTAACGCGTACCATAACCCTAACCCCTACCCTAACCCTAACACGTACCCTAATCCTAACCCGTACCCTAAACCGAGCCCTAACCCTAACACTAACCCTAACCCTAACCCTAACCCATACCCTACGCCGTACCCGAAGCCCTCCCCGAACCCGTACCCTAAGCCGTACCCTAAGCCTAACCCTAAGCCTAAACCTAACCCTAGGCTACCCTTGACTGCTTCTGCCTCCAATAGATTTCCTAAGCACTATTGTTTTAAGGAACAGCTTAAAAAGAAAATCCTAATGTGATTTCTTTATAATGGGAGTGTTCCTTATCTTTTCCTAGTGTCTAAACTCTTCTCCATGGCTGGACCCCCAAATAATATTCCTTTACGTGCTAAGGGGTAACTAGAGAGTGGGATAGGTTTAATAACTACCCTAACCGTAAAGCGTACCCTAACGGTAACCCCTACCCTAACCCTAAAACGTACCCTAATCCTAACCCGTACCCTAAACCGAGCCCTAACCCTAACACTAACCCTAACCCTAACCCATACCCTACACCGTACCCGAAGCCCTCCCCGAACCCGTACCCTAAGCCGTACCCTAAGCCTAACCCTAAGCCTAACCCTAACCCTAGGCTACCCTTGACTGCTTCTGCCTCCAATAGATTTCCTAAGCACTAGTGTTTTAAAGAACAGCTTAAAAAGAGAATCCTAATGTGATTTCTTTATAATGGGTGTGTTCCTTATCTAATCCTAGTGTCTAAACTCTTCTCCATGGCTGGACCCCCAAGGAATATTCCTTTATGTGCTAAGGGGTATCTAGAGAGTGGGATAGGTTTGATCACTACCCTAACCCTAACGCGTACCATAACCCTAACCCCTACCCTAACCCTAACACGTACCCTAATCCTAACCCGTACCCTAAACCAAGCCCTAACCCTAACACTAACCCTAACCCTAACCCTAACCAATACCCTACGCCGTACCCGAAGCCCTCCCCAAACCCGTACCCTAAGCCGTACCCTAAGCCTAACCCTAACCCTAGGCTACCCTTGACTGCTTCTGCCTCCAATAGATTTCCTAAGCACTAGGGTTTTAAGGAACAGCTTAAAAAGAGAATCCTAATGTGATTTCTTTATAATGTGTGTGTTCCTTATATTATCTTAGTGTCTAAACTCTTCTCCATGGCTGGACCCCCAAATAATGTTCCTTTACGTGCTAAGGTGTATCTAGAGAGTGGGATAGGTTTAATAACTACCCTAACCCTAATGCGTGCCCTAACCCTAACCCCTACCCTAACCCTAACACGTACCCTAATCCTAACCCGTACCCTAAACCGAGCCCTAACCCTAACACTAACCCTAACCCTAACCCTAACCCATACCCTACGCCGTACCCGAAGCCCTCCCCGAACCCGTACCCTAAGCCGTACCCTAAGCCTAACCCTAAGCCTAACCCTAACCCTAGGCTACCCTTGACTGCTTCTGCCTCCAATAGATTTCCTAAGCACTAGTGTTTTAAGGAACAGCTTAAAAAGAGAATCCTAATGTGATTTCTTTATAATGGGTGTGTTCATTATCTTTTCCTAGTGTCTAAACTCTTCTCCATGGCTGGACCCCCAAATAATATTCCTTTACGTGCTAAGGGGTAACTAGAGAGTGGGTTAGGTTTAATAACTACCCTAACCCCAACGCGTACCCTAACGCTAACCCCTACCCTAACCCTAACACGTACCCTAATCCTAACCCGTACCCTAAACCGAGCCCTAACCCTAACACTAACCCTAACCCTAACGCTAACCCATACCCTACGCCGTACCCGAAGCCCTCCCGGAACCCGTACCCTAAGGCGTACCCTAAGCCTAACCCTAAGCCTAACCCTAACCCTAGGCTACCCTTGACTGCTTCTGCCTCCAATAGATTTGCTAAGCACTAGTGTTTTAAGGAACAGCTTAAAAAGAGAATCCTAATGTGATTTCTTTATAGTGGGTGTGTTCCTTATCTAATCCTAGTGTCTAAACTCTTCTCCATGGCTGGACCCCCAAATAATATTCCTTTATGTGCTAAGGGGTATCTAGAGAGTGGGATAGGTTTAATCCCTACCCTAACCCTAACGCGTACCCTAACCCTAACCCCTACCCTAGCCCTAACACGTACCCTAATCCTAACCCGTACCCTAAACCGAGCCCTAACCCTAACACTAACCCTAACCCTAACCCTAACCCATACCCTACGCCGTACCCGAAGCCCTCCCCGAACCCGTACCCTAAGCCGTACCCTAAGCCTAACCCTAAGCCTAACCCTAACCCTAGGCTACCCTTGACTGCTTCTGCCTCCAATAGATTTCCTAAGCACTAGTGTTTTAAGGAAAAGCTTAAAAAGAGAATCCTAATGTGATTTCTTTATAATGGGTGTGTTCCTTATCTTTTCCTAGTGTCTAAACTCTTCTCCATGGCTGGACCCCCAAATAATATTCCTTTACGTGCTAAGGGGTAACTAGAGAGTGGGATAGGTTTAATAACTACCCTAACCGTAACGCGTACCCTAACCCTAACCCCTACCCTAACCCTAACACGTACCCTAATTCTAACCCGTACCCTAAACCGAGCCCTAACCCTAACACTAACCCTAACCCTAACCCTAACCCTAAACCTAACCCTAACCCTAACCCTAACCCTAACCCTAACCCTAACCCTAACCCTAAGCCGTACCCTAAGCCTAACCCTAAGCCTAACCCTAACCCTAGGCTACCCTTGACTGCTTCTGAATCCAATAGATTTCCTAAGCACTAGTGTTTTAAGGAACAGCTTAAAAAGAGAATCCTAATGTGATTTCTTTATAATGGGTGTGTTCCTTATCTAATCCTAGTGTCTAAACTCTTCTCCATGGCTGGACCCCCAAATAATATTCCTTTATGTGCTAAGGGGTATCTAGAGACTGGGATAGGTTTAATCACTACCCTAACCCTAACGCGTACCCTAACCCTAACCCCTACCCTAACCCTAACACGTACCCTAATCCTAACCCGTACCCTAAACCGAGCCCTAACCCTAACACTAAGCCTAACCCTAACCCTAACCCATACCCTACGCCATACCCGAAGCCCTCCCCGAAACCGTACCCTAAGCCGTACCCTAAGCCTAACCCTAAGCCTAACCCTAACCCTAGGCTACCCTTGACTGCTTCTGCCTCCAATAGATTTCCTAAGCACTAGTGTTTTAAGGAACAGCTTAAAAAGAGAATCCTAATGTGATTTCTTTATAATGTGTGTGTTCCTTATATTATCTTAGTGTCTAAACTCTTCTCCATGGCTGGACCCCCAAATAATATTCCTTTACGTGCTAAGGGGTATCTAGAGAGTGGGATAGGTTTAATAACTACCCTAACCCTAACGCGTACCCTAAGACTAACCCCTACCCTAACCCTAACACGTACCCTAATCCTAACCCGTACCCTAAACCGAGCCCTAACCCTAACACTAACCCTAACCCTAACCCTAACCAATACCCTACGCCGTACCCGAAGCCCTCCCCAAACCCGTACCCTAAGCCGTACCCTAAGCCTAACCCTAAGCCTAACCCTAACCCTAGGCTACCCTTGACTGCTTCTGCCTCCAATAGATTTCCTAAGCACTAGGGTTTTAAGGAACAGCTTAAAAAGAGAATCCTAATGTGATTTCTTTATAATGTGTGTGTTCCTTATATTATCTTAGTGTCTAAACTCTTCTCCATGGCTGGAACCCCAAATAATATTCCTTTACGTGCTAAGGGGTAACTGGAGAGTGGGTTAGGTTTAATAACTACCCTAACCCCAACGCGTACCCTAACGCTAACCCCTACCCTAACCCTAACACGTAACCTAATCCTAACCCGTACCCTAAACCGAGCCCTAACCCTAACACTAACCCTAACCATAACGCTAACCCATACCCTACGCCGTACCCGAAGCCCTCCCCGAACCCGTACCCTAAGGCGTACCCTAAGCCTAACCCTAAGCCTAACCCTAACCCTAGGCTACCCTTGACTGCTTCTGCCTCCAATAGATTTCCTAAGCACTAGTGTTTTAAGGAACAGCTTAAAAAGAGAATCCTAATGTGATTTCTTTATAATGGGTGTGTTCCTTATCTTATCTTAGTGCCTAAACTCTTCTCCATGGCTGGACCCCCAAATAATATTCCTTTACGTGCTAAGGGGTAACTAGAGAGTGGGTTAGGTTTAATAACTACCCTAACCCCAACGCGTACCCTAACGCTAACCCCTACCCTAACCCTAACACGTACCCTAATCCTAACCCGTACCCTAAACCGAGCCCTAACCCTAACACTAACCCTAACCCTAACCCATACCCTACGCTGTACACGAAGCCCTCCCCGAACACGTACCCTAAGCCGTACCCTAAGCCTAACCCTAAGCCTAACCCTAACCCTAGGCTACCCTTGACTGCTTCTGAATCCAATAGATTTCCTAAGCACTAGTGTTTTAAGGAACAGCTTAAAAAGAGAATCCTAATGTGATTTCTTTATAATGGGTGTGTTCCTTATCTAATCCTAGTGTCTAAACTCTTCTCCATGGCTGGACCACCAAATAATATTCCTTTATGTGCTAAGGGGTATCTAGAGACTGGGATAGGTTTAATCACTACCCTAACCCTAACGCGTACCCTAACCCTAACCCCTACCCTAACCCTAACACGTACCCTAATCCTAACCCGTACCCTAAACCGAGCCCTAACCCTAACACTAACCCTAACCCTAACCCTAACCCATACCCTACGCCGTACCCGAATCCCTCCCCGAACCCGTACCCTAAGCCGTACCCTAAGCCTAACCCTAAGCCTAACCCTAACCCTAGGCTACCCTTGACTGCTTCTGCCTCCAATAGATTTCCTAAGCACTAGTGTTTTAAGGAACAGCTTAAAAAGAGAATCCTAATGTGATTTCTTTATAATGGGTGTGTTCCTTATCTTATCCTAGTGTCTAAACTCTTCTCCATGGCTGGACCCCCAAATAATATTCCTTTACGTGCTAAGGGGTATCTAGAGAGTGGGTTAGGTTTAATAACTACCCTAACCGTAAGGCGTACCCTAACGCTATACCGTACCCTAACCCTAACACGTACCCTAATCCTAACCCGTACCCTAAACCGAGCCCTAACCCTAACACTAACCCTAACCCATACCCTACGCCGTACCCGAAGCCCTCCCCGAACCCGTACCCTAAGCCATACCCTAAGCCTAACCCTAACCCTAGGCTACCCTTGACTGCTTCTGCCTCCAATAGATTTCCTAACCATTAGTGTTTTAAGGAACAGCTTAGAAAGTGAATCCTAATGTGATTTCTTTATAATGGGTGTGTTCCTTATCTAATCCTAGTGTCTAAACTCTTCTCCATGGCTGGACCCCCAAATTATATTCCTTTATGTGCTAAGGGGTATCTAGAGAGTGGGATAGGTTTAATCACTACCCTAACCCTAACGCGTACCATAACCCTAACCCCTACCCTAACCCTAACACGTACCCTAATCCTAACCCGTACCCTAAACCGAGCCCTAACCCTAACACTAACCCTAACCCTAACCCTAACCCATACCCTACGCCGTACCCGAAGTCCTCCCCGAACCCGTACCCTAAGCCGTACCCTAAGCCTAACCCTAAGCCTAAACCTAACCCTAGGCTACCCTTGACTGCTTCTGCCTCCAATAGATTTCCTAAGCACTAGTGTTTTAAGGAACAGCTTAAAAAGAAAATCCTAATGTGATTTCTTTATAATGGGAGTGTTCCTTATCTTTTCCTAGTGTCTAAACTCTTCTCCATGGCTGGACCCCCAAATAATATTCCTTTACGTGCTAAGGGGTAACTAGAGAGTGGGATAGGTTTAATAACTACCCTAACCGTAAAGCGTACCCTAACGGTAACCCCTACCCTAACCCTAAAACGTACCCTAATCCTAACCCGTACCCTAAACCGAGCCCTAACCCTAACACTAACCCTAACCCTAACCCATACCCTACACCGTACCCGAAGCCCTCCCCGAACCCGTACCCTAAGCCGTACCCTAAGCCTAACCCTAAGCCTAACCCTAACCCTAGGCTACCCTTGACTGCTTCTGCCTCCAATAGATTTCCTAAGCACTAGTGTTTTAAAGAACAGCTTAAAAAGAGAATCCTAATGTGATTTCTTTATAATGGGTGTGTTCCTTATCTAATCCTAGTGTCTAAACTCTTCTCCATGGCTGGACCCCCAAGTAATATTCCTTTATGTGCTAAGGGGTATCTAGAGAGTGGGATAGGTTTAATCACTACCCTAACCCTAACGCGTACCATAACCCTAACCCCTACCCTAACCCTAACACGTACCCTAATCCTAACCCGTACCCTAAACCAAGCCCTAACCCTAACACTAACCCTAACCCTAACCCTAACCAATACCCTACGCCGTACCCGAAGCCCTCCCCAAACCCGTACCCTAAGCCGTACCCTAAGCCTAACCCTAACCCTAGGCTACCCTTGACTGCTTCTGCCTCCAATAGATTTCCTAAGCACTAGGGTTTTAAGGAACAGCTTAAAAAGAGAATCCTAATGTGATTTCTTTATAATGTGTGTGTTCCTTATATTATCTTAGTGTCTAAACTCTTCTCCATGGCTGGACCCCCAAATAATGTTCCTTTACGTGCTAAGGTGTATCTAGAGAGTGGGATAGGTTTAATAACTACCCTAACCCTAATGCGTGCCCTAACCCTAACCCCTACCCTAACCCTAACACGTACCCTAATCCTAACCCGTACCCTAAACCGAGCCCTAACCCTAACACTAACCCTAACCCTAACCCTAACCCATACCCTACGCCGTACCCGAAGCCCTCCCCGAACCCGTACCCTAAGCCGTACCCTAAGCCTAACCCTAAGCCTAACCCTAACCCTAGGCTACCCTTGACTGCTTCTGCCTCCAATAGATTTCCTAAGCACTAGTGTTTTAAGGAACAGCTTAAAAAGAGAATCCTAATGTGATTTCTTTATAATGGGTGTGTTCTTTATCTTTTCCTAGTGTCTAAACTCTTCTCCATGGCTGGACCCCCAAATAATATTCCTTTACGTGCTAAGGGGTAACTAGAGAGTGGGTTAGGTTTAATAACTACCCTAACCCCAACGCGTACCCTAACGCTAACCCCTACCCTAACCCTAACACGTACCCTAATCCTAACCCGTACCCTAAACCGAGCCCTAACCCTAACACTAACCCTAACCCTAACGCTAACCCATACCCTACGCCGTACCCGAAGCCCTCCCGGAACCCGTACCCTAAGGCGTACCCTAAGCCTAACCCTAAGCCTAACCCTAACCCTAGGCTACCCCTGACTGCTTCTGCCTCCAATAGATTTGCTAAGCACTAGTGTTTTAAGGAACAGCTTAAAAAGAGAATCCTAATGTGATTTCTTTATAGTGGGTGTGTTCCTTATCTAATCCTAGTGTCTAAACTCTTCTCCATGGCTGGACCCCCAAATAATATTCCTTTATGTGCTAAGGGGTATCTAGAGAGTGGGATAGGTTTAATCCCTACCCTAACCCTAACGCGTACCCTAACCCTAACCCCTACCCTAGCCCTAACACGTACCCTAATCCTAACCCGTACCCTAAACCGAGCCCTAACCCTAACACTAACCCTAACCCTAACCCTAACCCATACCCTACGCCGTACCCGAAGCCCTCCCCGAACCCGTACCCTAAGCCGTACCCTAAGCCTAACCCTAAGCCTAACCCTAACCCTAGGCTACCCTTGACTGCTTCTGCCTCCAATAGATTTCCTAAGCACTAGTGTTTTAAGGAAAAGCTTAAAAAGAGAATCCTAATGTGATTTCTTTATAATGGGTGTGTTCCTTATCTTTTCCTAGTGTCTAAACTCTTCTCCATGGCTGGACCCCCAAATAATATTCCTTTACGTGCTAAGGGGTAACTAGAGAGTGGGATAGGTTTAATAACTACCCTAACCGTAACGCGTACCCTAACGGTAACCCCTACCCTAACCCTAACACGTACCCTAATCCTAACCCGTACCCTAAACCGAGCCCTAACCCTAACACTAACCCTAACCCTAACCCTAACCCATACCCTACGCCATACCCGAAGCCCTCCCCGAACCCGTACCCTAAGCCGTACCCTAAGCCTAACCCTAAGCCTAACCCTAACCCTAGGCTACCCTTGACTGCTTCTGCCTCCAATAGATTTCCTAAGCACTAGTGTTTTAAAGAACAGCTTAAAAAGAGAATCCTAATGTGATTTCTTTATAATGGGTGTGTTCCTTATCTAATCCTAGTGTCTAAACTCTTCTCCATGGCTGGACCCCCAAATAATATTCCTTTATGTGCAAAGGGGTATCTAGAGAGTGGGATAGGTTTAATCACTACCCTAACCCTAACGCGTACCATAACCCTAACCGCTACCCTAACCCTAACACGTACCCTAATCCTAACCCGTACCCTAAACCGAGCCCTAACCCTAACACTAACCCTAACCCTAACCCTAACCCATACCCTACGCCGTACCCGAAGCCCTCCCCGAACCCGTACCCTAAGCCGTACCCTAAGCCTAACCCTAAGCCTAACTCTAACCCTAGGCTACCCTTGACTGCTTCTGCCTCCAATAGATTTCCTAAGCACTAGTGTTTTAAGGAACAGCTTAAAAAGAGAATCCTAATGTGATTTCTTTATAATGTGTGTGTTCCATATATTATCTTAGTGTCTAAACTCTTCTCCATGGCTGGACCCCCAAATAATATTCCTTTACGTGCTAAGGGGTATCTAGAGAGTGGGATAGGTTTAATCACTACCCTAACCCTAACGCGTACCATAACCCTAACCCCTACCCTAACCCTAACACGTACCCTAAACCTAACCCGTACCCTAAACCGAGCCCTAACCCTAACACTAACCCTAACCCTAACCCTAACCCATACCCTACGCCGTACCCGAAGCCCTCCCCGAACCCGTACCCTAAGCCGTACCCTAAGCCTAACCCTAAGCCTAACCCTAACCCTAGGCTACCCTTGACTGCTTCTGCCTCCAATAGATTTCCTAAGCACTAGTGTTTTAAGGAACAGCTTAAAAAGAGAATCCTAATGTGATTTCTTTATAATGGGTGTGTTCCTTATCTTTTCTTAGTGCCTAAACTTTTCTCCATGGATGGACCCCCAAATAATATTCCTTTACGTGCTAAGGGGTATCTAGAGAGTGGGATAGGTTTAATAACTAACCTAACCGTAACGCGTACCCTAACCCTAACCACTACCCTAACCCTAACACTAACCCTAATCCTAACCCGTACCCTAAACCGAGCCCTAACCCTAACACTAACCCTAACCCTAACCCTAAACCTAAACCTAACCCTAACCCTAACCCTAACCCTAATCCTAACCCTAACCCTAAGCCGTACCCTAAGCCTAACCCTAAGCCTAACCCTAACCCTAGGCTACCCTTGACTGATTCTGAATCCAATAGATTTCCTAAGCACTAGTGTTTTAAGGAACAGCTTAAAAAGAGAATCCTAATGTGATTTCTTTATAATGGGTGTGTTCCTTATCTAATCCTAGTGTCTAAACTCTTCTCCATGGCTGGACCCCCAAATAATATTCCTTTATGTGCTAAGGGGTATCTAGAGACTGGGATAGGTTTAATCACTACCCTAACCCTAACGCGTACCCTAACCCTAACCCCTACCCTAACCCTAACACTAACCCTAACCCTAACCCTAACCCATACCCTACGCCGTACCCGAATCCCTCCCCGAACCAGTACCCTAAGCCGTACCCTAAGCCTAACCCTAAGCCTAACCCTAACCCTAGGCTACCCTTGACTGCTTCTGCCTCCAATAGATTTCCTAAGCACTAGTGTTTTAAGGAACAGCTTAAAAAGAGAATCCTAATGTGATTTCTTTATAATGGGTGTGTTCCTTATCTTATCCTAGTGTCTAAACTCTTCTCCATGGCTGGACCCCCAAATAATATTCCTTTACGTGCTAAGGGGTATCTAGAGAGTGGGTTAGGTTTAATAACTACCCTAACCGTAAGGCGTACCCTAACGCTAAACCCTACCCTAACCCTAACACGTACCCTAATCCTAACCCGTACCCTAAACCGAGCCCTAACCCTAACACTAACCCTAACCCATACCCTACGCCGTACCCGAAGCCCTCCCCGAACCCGTACCCTAAGCCATACCCTAAGCCTAACCCTAACCCTAGACTACCCTTGACTGCTTCTGCCTCCAATAGATTTCCTAACCATTAGTGTTTTAAGGAACAGCTTAGAAAGTGAATCCTAATGTGATTTCTTTATAATGGGTGTGTTCCTTATCTAATCCTAGTGTCTAAACTCTTCTCCATGGCTGGACCCCCAAATTATATTCCTTTATGTGCTAAGGGGTATCTAGAGAGTGGGATAGGTTTAATCACTACCCTAACCCTAACGCGTACCATAACCCTAACCCCTACCCTAACCCTAACACGTACCCTAATCCTAACCCGTACCCTAAACCGAGCCCTAACCCTAACACTAACCCTAACCCTAACCCTAACCCATACCCTACGCCGTACCCGAAGCCCTCCCCGAACCCGTACCCTAAGCCGTACCCTAAGCCTAACCCTAAGCCTAAACCTAACCCTAGGCTACCCTTGACTGCTTCTGCCTCCAATAGATTTCCTAAGCACTAGTGTTTTAAGGAACAGCTTAAAAAGAAAATCCTAATGTGATTTCTTTATAATGGGAGTGTTCCTTATCTTTTCCTAGTGTCTAAACTCTTCTCCATGGCTGGACCCCCAAATAATATTCCTTTACGTGCTAAGGGGTAACTAGAGAGTGGGATAGGTTTAATAACTACCCTAACCGTAAAGCGTACCCTAACGGTAACCCCTACCCTAACCCTAAAACGTACCCTAATCCTAACCCGTACCCTAAACCGAGCCCTAACCCTAACACTAACCCTAACCCTAACCCATACCCTACACCGTACCCGAAGCCCTCCCCGAACCCGTACCCTAAGCCGTACCCTAAGCCTAACCCTAAGCCTAACCCTAACCCTAGGCTACCCTTGACTGCTTCTGCCTCCAATAGATTTCCTAAGCACTAGTGTTTTAAAGAACAGCTTAAAAAGAGAATCCTAATGTGATTTCTTTATAATGGGTGTGTTCCTTATCTAATCCTAGTGTCTAAACTCTTCTCCATGGCTGGACCCCCAAGTAATATTCCTTTATGTGCTAAGGGGTATCTAGAGAGTGGGATAGGTTTAATCACTACCCTAACCCTAACGCGTACCATAACCCTAACCCCTACCCTAACCCTAACACGTACCCTAATCCTAACCCGTACCCTAAACCAAGCCCTAATCCTAACACTAACCCTAACCCTAACCCTAACCAATACCCTACGCCGTACCCGAAGCCCTCCCCAAACCCGTACCCTAAGCCGTACCCTAAGCCTAACCCTAACCCTAGGCTACCCTTGACTGCTTCTGCCTCCAATAGATTTCCTAAGCACTAGGGTTTTAAGGAACAGCTTAAAAAGAGAATCCTAATGTGATTTCTTTATAATGTGTGTGTTCCTTATATTATCTTAGTGTCTAAACTCTTCTCCATGGCTGGACCCCCAAATAATGTTCCTTTACGTGCTAAGGTGTATCTAGAGAGTGGGATAGGTTTAATAACTACCCTAACCCTAATGCGTGCCCTAACCCTAACCCCTACCCTAACCCTAACACGTACCCTAATCCTAACCCGTACCCTAAACCGAGCCCTAACCCTAACACTAACCCTAACCCTAACCCTAACCCATACCCTACGCCGTACCCGAAGCCCTCCCCGAACCCGTACCCTAAGCCGTACCCTAAGCCTAACCCTAAGCCTAACCCTAACCCTAGGCTACCCTTGACTGCTTCTGCCTCCAATAGATTTGCTAAGCACTAGTGTTTTAAGGAACAGCTTAAAAAGAGAATCCTAATGTGATTTCTTTATAGTGTGTGTGTTCCTTATCTAATCCTAGTGTCTAAACTCTTCTCCATGGCTGGACCCCCAAATAATATTCCTTTACGTGCTAAGGGGTAACTAGAGAGTGGGATAGGTTTAATAACTACCCTAACCGTAACGCGTACCCTAACGGTAACCCCTACCCTAACCCTAACACGTACCCTAATCCTAACCCGTACCCTAAACCGAGCCCTAACCCTAACACTAACCCTAACCCTAACCCTAACCCATACCCTACGCCGTACCCGAAGCCCTCCCCGAACCCGTACCCTAAGCCGTACCCTAAGCCTAACCCTAAGCCTAACCCTAACCCTAGGCTACCCTTGACTGCTTCTGCCTCCAAAAGATTTCCTAAGCACTAGTGTTTTAAAGAACAGCTTAAAAAGAGAATCCTAATGTGATTTCTTTATAATGGGTGTGTTCCTTATCTAATCCTAGTGTCTAAACTCTTCTCCATGGCTGGACCCCCAAATAATATTCCTTTATGTGCAAAGGGGTATCTAGAGAGTGGGATAGGTTTAATCACTACCCTAACCCTAACGCGTACCATAACCCTAACCGCTACCCTAACCCTAACACGTACCCTAATCCTAACCCGTACCCTAAACCGAGCCCTAACCCTAACACTAACCCTAACCCTAACCCTAACCCATACCCTACGCCGTACCCGAAGCCCTCCCCGAACCCGTACCCTAAGCCGTACCCTAAGCCTAACCCTAAGCCTAACTCTAACCCTAGGCTACCCTTGACTGCTTCTGCCTCCAATAGATTTCCTAAGCACTAGTGTTTTAAGGAACAGCTTAAAAAGAGAATCCTAATGTGATTTCTTTATAATGTGTGTGTTCCTTATATTATCTTAGTGTCTAAACTCTTCTCCATGGCTGGACCCCCAAATAATATTCCTTTACGTGCTAAGGGGTATCTAGAGAGTGGGATAGGTTTAATAACTACCCTAACCCTAACGCGTACCCTAACCCTAACCCCTAACCTAACCCTAACACGTACCCTAATCCTAACCCGTACCCTAAACCGAGCCCTAACCCTAACACTAACCCTAACCCTAAACCTAACCCATACCCTACGCCGTACCCGAAGCCCTCCCCGAACCCGTACCCTAAGCCGTACCCTAAGCCTAACCCTAAGCCTAACCCTAACCCTAGGCTACCCTTGACTGCTTCTGCCTCCAATAGATTTCCTAAGCACTAGTGTTTTAAGGAACAGCTTAAAAAGAGAATCCTAATGTGATTTCTTTATAATGGGTGTGTTCCTTATCTAATCCTAGTGTCTAAACTCTTCTCCATGGCTGGACCCCCAAATAATATTCCTTTATGTGCTAAGGGGTATCTAGAGAGTGGGATAGGTTTAATCACTACCCTAACCCTAACGCGTACCATAACCCTAACCCCTACCCTAACCCTAACACGTACCCTAATCCTAACCCGTACCCTAAACCGAGCCCTAACCCTAACACTAACCCTAACCCTAACCCTAACCCATACCCTACGCCGTACCCGAAGCCCTCCCCGAACCCGTACCCTAAGCCGTACCCTAAGCCTAATCCTAAGCCTAACCCTAACCCTAGGCTACCCTTGACTGCTTCTGCCTCCAATAGATTTCCTAAGCACTAGTGTTTTAAGGAACAGCTTAAAAAGAGAATCCTAATGTGATTTCTTTATAATGTGTGTGTTCCTTATATTATCTTAGTGTCTAAACTCTTCTCCATGGCTGGACCCCCAAATAATATTCCTTTACGTGCTAAGGGGTATCTAGAGAGTGGGATAGGTTTAATAACTACCCTAACCCTAACGCGTACCCTAACCCTAAACCCTACCCTAACCCTAACACGTACCCTAATCCTAACCCGTACCCTAAACCGAGCCCTAACCCTAACACTAACCCTAACCCTAACCCTAAACCATACCCTACGCCGTACCCGAAGCCCTCCCCGAACCCGTACCCTAAGCCGTACCCTAAGCCTAATCCTAAGCCTAACACTAACCCTAGGCTACCCTTGACTGCTTCTGCCTCCAATAGATTTCCTAAGCACTAGTGTTTTAAGGAACAGCTTAAAAAGAGAATCCTAATGTGATTTCTTTATAATGGGTGTGTTCTTTATCTTTTCCTAGTGTCTAAACTCTTCTCCATGGCTGGACCCCCAAATAATATTCCTTTACGTGCTAAGGGGTAACTAGAGAGTGGCTTAGGTTTAATAACTACCCTAACCCCAACGCGTACCCTAACGCTAACCCCTACCCTAACCCTAACACGTACCCTAATCCTAACCCGTACCCTAAACCGAGCCCTAACCCTAACACTAACCCTAACCCTAACGCTAACCCATACCCTACGCCGTACCCGAAGCCCTCCCCGAACCCGTACCCTAAGCCGTACCGTAAGCCTAATCCTAAGCCTAACCCTAACCCTAGGCTACCCTTGACTGCTTCTGCCTCCAATAGTTTTCCTAAGCACTAGTGTTTTAAGGAACAGCTTAAAAAGAGAATCCTAATGTGATTTCTTTATAATGTGTGTGTTCCTTATATTATCTTAGTGTCTTAACTCTTCTCCATGGCTGGACCCCCAAATAATATTCCTTTACGTGCTAAGGGGTATCTAGAGAGTGGGATAGGTTTAATAACTACCCTAACCATAACGCGTACCCTAACCCTAACCCCTAACCTAACCCTAACACGTACCCTAATCCTAACCCGTACCGTAAACCGAGCCCTAACCCTAACACTAACCCTAACCCTAACCCTAACCCATACCCTACGCCGTACCCGAAGCCCTCCCCGAACCCGTATCCTAAGCCGTACCCTAAGCCTAACCCTAAGCCTAACCCTAACCCTAGGCTACCCTTGACTGCTTCTGCCTCCAATAGATTTCCTAAGCACTAGTGTTTTAAAGAAGAGCTTAAAAAGAGAATCCTAATGTGATTTCTTTATAATGGGTGTGTTCCTTATCTAATCCTAGTGTCTAAACTCTTCTCCATGGCTGGACCCCCAAATAATATTCCTTTATGTGCTAAGGGGTATCTAGAGAGTGGGATAGTTTTAATCACTACCCTAACCCTAACGCGTACCATAACCCTAACCCCTACCCTAACCCTAACACGTACCCTAATCCTAACCCGTACCCTAAACCGAGCCCTAACCCTAACACTAACCCTAACCCTAACCCTAACCCATACCCTACGCCGTACCCGAAGCCCTCCCCGAACCCGTACCCTAAGCCGTACCCTAAGCCTAACCCTAAGCCTAACCCTAACCCTAGGCTACCCTTGACTTCTTCTGCCTCCAATAGATTTCCTAAGCACTAGTGTTTTAAGGAACAGCTTAAAAAGAGAATCCTAATGTGATTTCTTTATAATGTGTGTGTTCCTTATATTATCTTAGTGTCTAAACTCTTCTCCATGGCTGGACCCCCAAATAATATTCCTTTAGGTGCTAAGGGGTATCTAGAGAGTGGGATAGGTTTAATAACTACCCTAACCCTAACGCGTACCCTAACCCTAAACCCTACCCTAACCGTAACACGTACCCTAATCCTAACCCGTACCCTAAACCGAGCCCTAACCCTAACACTAACCCTAACCCTAACCCTAAACCATACCCTACGCCGTACCCGAAGCCCTCCCCGAACCCGTACCCTAAGCCGTACCCTAAGCCTAATCCTAAGCCTAACCCTAACCCTAGGCTACCCTTGACTGCTTCTGCCTCCAATAGATTTCCTAAGCACTAGTGTTTTAAGGAACAGCTTAAAAAGAGAATCCTAATGTGATTTCTTTATAATGGGTGTGTTCTTTATCTTTTCCTAGTGTCTAAACTCTTCTCCATGGCTGGACCCCCAAATAATATTCCTTTACGTGCTAAGGGGAAACTAGAGAGTGGCTTAGGTTTAATAACTACCCTAACCCCAACGCGTACCCTAACGCTAACCCCTACCCTAACCCTAACACGTACCCTAATCCTAACCCGTACCCTAAACCGAGCCCTAACCCTAACACTAACCCTAACCCTAACGCTAACCCATACCCTACGCCGTACCCGAAGCCCTCCCCGAACCCGTACCCTAAGGCGTACCCTAAGCCTAACCCTAAGCCTAACCCTAACCCTAGGCTACCCTTGACTGCTTCTGCCTCCAATAGATTTCCTAAGCACTAGTGTTTTAAGGAACAGCTTAAAAAGAGAATCCTAATGTGATTTCTTTATAATGGGTGTGTTCCTTATCTTATCTTAGTGCCTAAACTCTTCTCCATGGCTGGACCCCCAAATAATATTCCTTTATGTGCTAAGGGGTATCTAGAGAGTGGGATAGGTTTAATAACTACCCTAACCGTAACGTGTACCCTAACCCTAACCCCTACCCTAAACCTAACACGTACCCTAATCCTAACCCGTACCCTAAACCGAGCCCTAACCCTAACACTAACCCTAACCCTAACCCTAACCCATACCCTACGCCGTACCCGAAGCCCTCCCCGAACACGTACCCTAAGCCGTACCCTAAGCCTAACCCTAAGCCTAACCCTAACCCTAGGCTACCCTTGACTGCTTCTGAATCCAATAGATTTCCTAAGCACTAGTGTTTTAAGGAACAGCTTAAAAAGAGAATCCTAATGTGATTTCTTTATAGTGGGTGTGTTCCTTATCTAATCCTAGTGTCTAAACTCTTCTCCATGGCTGGACCCCCAAATAATATTCCTTTATGTGCTAAGGGGTATCTAGAGAGTGGGATAGGTTTAATTCCTACCCTAACCCTAACGCGTACCCTAACCCTAACCCCTACCCTAGCCCTAACACGTACCCTAATCCTAACCCGTACCCTAAACCGAGCCCTAACCCTAACACTAACCCTAACCCTAACCCTAACCCATACCCTACGCCGTACCCGAAGCCCTCCCCGAACCCGTACCCTAAGCCGTACCCTAAGCCTAACCCTAAGCCTAACCCTAACCCTAGGCTACCCTTGACTGCTTCTGCCTCCAATAGATTTCCTAAGCACTAGCGTTTTAAGGAACAGCTTAAAAAGAGAATCCTAATGTGATTTCTTTATAATGTGTGTGTTCCTTATATTATCTTAGTGTCTAAACTCTTCTCCATGGCTGTACCCCCAAATAATATTCCTTTACGTGCTAAGGGGTATCTAGAGAGTGGGATAGGTTTAATAACTACCCTAACCCTAACGCGTACCCTAACCCTAACCCCTAACCTAACCCTAACACGTACCCTAATCCTAACCCGTACCCTAAACCGAGCCCTAACCCTAACACTAACCCTAACCCTAACCCTAACCCATACCCTACGCTGTACCCGAAGCCCTCACCAAACCCGTACCCTAAGCCGTACCCTAAGCCTAACCCTAAGCCTAACCCTAACCCTAGGCTACCCTTGACTGCTTCTGCCTCCAATAGATTTCCTAAGCACTAGGGTTTTAAGGAACAGCTTAAAAAGAGAATCCTAATGTGATTTCTTTATAATGTGTGTGTTCCTTATATTATCTTAGTGTCTAAACTCTTCTCCATGGCTGGACCCCCAAATAATATTCCTTTACGTGCTAAGGGGTATCTAGAGAGTGGGATAGGTTTAATAACTACCCTAACCCTAACGCGTACCCTAACCCTAACCCCTACCCTAACCCTAACACGTACCCTAATCCTAACCCGTACCCTAAACCGAGCCCTAACCCTAACACTAACCCTAACCCTAACCCTAACCCATACCCTACGCCATACCCGAAGCCCTCCCCGAACCCGTACCCTAAGCCGTACCCTAAGCCTAACCCTAAGCCTAACCCTAACCCTAGGCTACCCTTGACTGCTTCTGCCTCCAATAGATTTCCTAAGCACTAGTGTTTTAAGGAACAGCTTAAAAAGAGAATCCTAATGTGATTTCTTTATAATGTGTGTGTTCCTTATATTATCTTAGTGTCTAAACTCTTCTCCATGGCTGGACCCCCAAATAATATTCCTTTACGTGCTAAGGGGTATCTAGAGAGTGGGATAGGTTTAATAACTACCCTAACCCTAACGCGTACCCTAAGACTAACCCCTACCCTAACCCTAACACGTACCCTAATCCTAACCCGTACACTAAACCGAGCCCTAACCCTAACACTAACCCTAACCCTAACCCTAACCAATACCCTACGCCGTACCCGAAGCCCTCCCCAAACCCGTACCCTAAGCCGTACCCTAAGCCTAACCCTAAGCCTAACCCTAACCCTAGGCTACCCTTGACTGCTTCTGCCTCCAATAGATTTCCTAAGCACTAGGGTTTTAAGGAACAGCTTAAAAAGAGAATCCTAATGTGATTTCTTTATAATGTGTGTGTTCCTTATATTATCTTAGTGTCTAAACTCTTCTCCATGGCTGGAACCCCAAATAATATTCCTTTACGTGCTAAGGGGTAACTGGAGAGTGGGTTAGGTTTAATAACTACCCTAACCCCAACGCGTACCCTAACGCTAACCACTACCCTAACCCTAACACGTAACCTAATCCTAACCCGTACCCTAAACCGAGCCCTAACCCTAACACTAACCCTAACCATAACGCTAACCCATACCCTACGCCGTACCCGAAGCCCTCCCCGAACCCGTACCCTAAGGCGTACCCTAAGCCTAACCCTAAGCCTAACCCTAACCCTAGGCTACCCTTGACTGCTTCTGCCTCCAATAGATTTCCTAAGCACTAGTGTTTTAAGGAACAGCTTAAAAAGAGAATCCTAATGTGATTTCTTTATAATGGGTGTGTTCCTTATCTTATCTTAGTGCCTAAACTCTTCTCCATGGCTGGACCCCCAAATAATATTCCTTTATGTGCTAAGGTGTATCTAGAGAGTGGGATAGGTTTAATAACTACCCTAACCGTAACGCGTACCCTAACCCTAACCCCTACCCTAACCCTAACACGTACCCTAATCCTAACCCGTACCCTAAACCGAGCCCTAACCCTAACACTAACCCTAACCCTAACCCATACCCTACGCTGTACACGAAGCCCACCCCGAACACGTACCCTAAGCCGTACCCTAAGCCTAACCCTAAGCCTAACCCTAACCCTAGGCTACCCTTGACTGCTTCTGAATCCAATAGATTTCCTAAGCACTAGTGTTTTAAGGAACAGCTTAAAAAGAGAATCCTAATGTGATTTCTTTATAATGGGTGTGTTCCTTATCTTTTCTTAGTGCCTAAACTTTTCTCCATGGATGGACCCCCAAATAATATTCCTTTACGTGCTAAGGGGTATCTAGAGAGTGGGATAGGTGTAATAACTAACCTAACCGTAACGCGTACCCTAACCCTAACCACTACCCTAACCCTAACACGTACCCTAATCCTAACCCGTACCCTAAACCGAGCCCTAACCCTAACACTAACCCTAACCCTAACCCTAACCCTAAACCTAACCCTAACCCTAACCCTAACCCTAACCCTAACCCTAACCCTAAGCCGTACCCTAAGCCTAACCCTAAGCCTAACCCTAACCCTAGGCTACCCTTGACTGCTTCTGAATCCAATAGATTTCCTAAGCACTAGTGTTTTAAGGAACAGCTTAAAAAGAGAATCCTAATGTGATTTCTTTATAATGGGTGTGTTCCTTATCTAATCCTAGTGTCTAAACTCTTCTCCATGGCTGGACCCCCAAATAATATTCCTTTATGTGCTAAGGGGTATCTAGAGACTGGGATAGGTTTAATCACTACCCTAACCCTAACGCGTACCCTAAACCTAACCCCTACCCTAACCCTAACACGTACCCTAATCCTAACCCGTACCCTAAACCGAGCCCTAACCCTAACACTAACCCTAACCCTAACCCTAACCCATACCCTACGCCGTACCCGAATCCCTCCCCGAACCCGTACCCTAAGCCGTACCCTAAGCCTAACCCTAAGCCTAACCCTAACCCTAGGCTACCCTTGACTGCTTCTGCCTCCAACAGATTTCCTAAGCACTAGTGTTTTAAGGAACAGCTTAAAAAGAGAATCCTAATGTGATTTCTTTATAATGGGTGTGTTCCTTATCTTATCCTAGTGTCTAAACTCTTCTCCAAGGCTGGACCCCCAAATAATATTCCTTTACGTGCTAAGGGGTATCTAGAGAGTGGGTTAGGTTTAATAACTACCCTAACCGTAAGGCGTACCCTAACGCTAAACCCTACCCTAACCCTAACACGTACCCTAATCCTAACCCGTACCCTAAACCAAGCCCTAACCCTAACACTAACCCTAACCCATACCCTACGCCGTACCCGAAGCCCTCCCCGAACCCGTACCCTAAGCCATACCCTAAGCCTAACCCTAACCCTAGGCTACCCTTGACTGCTTCTGCCTCCAATAGATTTCCTAACCATTAGTGTTTTAAGGAACAGCTTAGAAAGTGAATCCTAATGTGATTTCTTTATAATGGGTGTGTTCCTTATCTAATCCTAGTGTCTAAACTCTTCTCCATGGCTGGACCCCCAAATTATATTCCTTTATGTGCTAAGGGGTATCTAGAGAGTGGGATAGGTTTAATCACTACCCTAACCCTAACGCGTACCATAACCCTAACCCCTACCCTAACCCTAACACGTACCCTAATCCTAACCCGTACCCTAAACCGAGCCCTAACCCTAACACTAACCCTAACCCTAACCCTAACCCATACCCTACGCCGTACCCGAAGCCCTCCCCGAACCCGTACCCTAAGCCGTACCCTAAGCCTAACCCTAAGCCTAAACCTAACCCTAGGCTACCCTTGACTGCTTCTGCCTCCAATAGATTTCCTAAGCACTAGTGTTTTAAGGAACAGCTTAAAAAGAAAATCCTAATGTGATTTCTTTATAATGGGAGTGTTCCTTATCTTTTCCTAGTGTCTAAACTCTTCTCCATGGCTGGACCCCCAAATAATATTCCTTTACGTGCTAAGGGGTAACTAGAGAGTGGGATAGGTTTAATAACTACCCTAACCGTAAAGCGTACCCTAACGGTAACCCCTACCCTAACCCTAAAACGTACCCTAATCCTAAACCGTACCCTAAACCGAGCCCTAACCCTAACACTAACCCTAACCCTAACCCATACCCTACGCCGTACCCGAAGCCCTCCCCGAACCCGTACCCTAAGCCGTACCCTAAGCCTAACCCTAAGCCTAACCCTAACCCTAGGCTACCCTTGACTGCTTCTGCCTCCAATAGATTTCCTAAGCACTAGTGTTTTAAAGAACAGCTTAAAAAGAGAATCCTAATGTGATTTCTTTATAATGGGTGTGTTCCTTATCTAATCCTAGTGTCTAAACTCTTCTCCATGGCTGGACCCCCAAGTAATATTCCTTTATGTGCTAAGGGGTATCTAGAGAGTGGGATAGGTTTAATCACTACCCTAACCCTAACGCGTACCATAACCCTAACCCCTACCCTAACCCTAACACGTACCCTAATCCTAACGCGTACCCTAAACCAAGCCCTAACCCTAACACTAACCCTAACCCTAACCCTAACCAATACCCTATGCCGTACCCGAAGCCCTCCCCAAACCCGTACCCTAAGCCGTACCCTAAGCCTAACCCTAAGCCTAACCCTAACCCTAGGCTACCATTGACTGCTTCTGCCTCCAATAGATTTCCTAAGCACTAGGGTTTTAAGGAACAGCTTAAAAAGAGAATCCTAATGTGATTTCTTTATAATGTGTGTGTTCCTTATATTATCTTAGTGTCTAAACTCTTCTCCATGGCTGGACCCCCAAATAATGTTCCTTTACGTGCTAAGGTGTATCTAGAGAGTGGGATAGGTTTAATAACTACCCTAACCCTAATGCGTGCCCTAACCCTAACCCCTACCCTAACCCTAACACGTACCCTAATCCTAACCCGTACCCTAAACCGAGCCCTAACCCTAACACTAACCCTAACCCTAACCCTAACCCATACCCTACGCCGTACCCGAAGCCCTCCCCGAACCCGTACCCTAAGCCGTACCCTAAGCCTAACCCTAAGCCTAACCCTAACCCTAGGCTACCCTTGACTGCTTCTGCCTCCAATAGATTTCCTAAGCACTAGTGTTTTAAGGAACAGCTTAAAAAGAGAATCCTAATGTGATTTCTTTATAATGGGTGTGTTCTTTATCTTTTCCTAGTGTCTAAACTCTTCTCCATGGCTGGACCCCCAAATAATATTCCTTTACCTGCTAAGGGGTAACTAGAGAGTGGGTTAGGTTTAATAACTACCCTAACCCCAACGAGTACCCTAACGCTAACCCCTACCCTAACCCTAACACGTACCCTAATCCTAACCCGTACCCTAAACCGAGCCCTAACCCTAACACTAACCCTAACCCTAACGCTAACCCATACCCTACGCCGTACCCGAAGCCCTCCCGGAACCCGTACCCTAAGGCGTACCCTAAGCCTAACCCTAAGCCTAACCCTAACCCTAGGCTACCCTTGACTGCTTCTGCCTCCAATAGATTTGCTAAGCACTAGTGTTTTAAGGAACAGCTTAAAAAGAGAATCCTAAAGTGATTTCTTTATAATGGGTGTGTTCCTTATCTTATCTTAGTGCCTAAACTTTTCTCCATGGATGGACCCCCAAATAATATTCCTTTACGTGCTAAGGGGTATCTAGAGAGTGGGATAGGTTTAATAACTAACCTAACCGTAACGCGTACCCTAACCCTAACCACTACCCTAACCCTAACACGTACCCTAATCCTAACACGTACCCTAAACCGAGCACTAACCCTAACACTAAACCTAACCCTAACCCTAACCCTAAACCTAACCCTAACCCTAACCCTAACCCTAACCCTAACCCTAACCCTAAGCCGTACCCTAAGCCTAACCCTAAGCCTAACCCTAACCCTAGGCTACCCTTGACTGCTTCTGAATCCAATAGATTTCCTAAGCACTAGTGTTTTAAGGAACAGCTTAAAAAGAGAATCCTAATGTGATTTCTTTATAATGGGTGTGTTCCTTATCTAATCCTAGTGTCTAAACTCTTCTCCATGGCTGGACCCCCAAATAATATTGCTTTATGTGCTAAGGGGTATCTAGAGAGTGGGATAGGTTTAATCACTACCCTAACCCTAACTCGTACCCTAACCCTAACCCCTACCCTAGCCCTAACACGTACCCTAATCCTAACCCGTACCCTAAACCGAGCCCTAAACCTAACACTAACCCTAACCCTAACCCTAACCCATACCCTACGCCGTACCCGAAGCCCTCCCCGAACCCGTACCCTAAGCCGTACCCTAAGCCTAACCCTAAGCCTAACCCTAACCCTAGGCTACCCTTGACTGCTTCTGCCTCCAATAGATTTCCTAAGCACTAGTGTTTTAAGGAACAGCTTAAAAAGAGAATCCTAATCTGATTTCTTTATAATGTGTGTGTTCCTTATATTATCTTAGTGTCTAAACTCTTCTCCATGGCTGTACCCCCAAATAATATTCCTTTACGTGCTAAGGGGTATCTAGAGAGTGGGATAGGTTTAATAACTACCCTAACCCTAACGCGTACCCTAACCCTAACCCCTACCCTAACCCTAACACGTACCCTAATCCTAACCCGTACCCTAAACCGAGCCCTAACCCTAACACTAACCCTAACCCTAACCCTAACCCATACCCTACGCCATACCCGAAGCCCTCCCCAAACCCGTACCCTAAGCCGTACCCTAAGCCTAACCCTAAGCCTAACCCTAACCCTAGGCTACCCTTGACTGCTTCTGCCTCCAATAGATTTCCTAAGCACTAGGGTTTTAAGGAACAGCTTAAAAAGAGAATCCTAATGTGATTTCTTTATAATGGGTGTGTTCCTTATATTATCTTAGTGTCTAAACTCTTCTCCATGGCTGGACCCCCAAATAATATTCCTTTACGTGCTAAGGGGTATCTAGAGAGTGGGATAGGTTTAATAACTAACCTAACCGTAACGCGTACCCTAACCCTAACCACTACCCTAACCCTAACACGTACCCTAATCCTAACCCGTACCCTAAACCGAGCCCTAACCCTAACACTAACCCTAACCCTAACCCTAACCCTAAACCTAACCCTAACCCTAACCCTAACCCTAACCCTAACCCTAACCCTAACCCTAACCCTAAGCCGTACCCTAAGCCTCACCCTAAGCCTAACCCTAACCCTAGGCTACCCTTGACTGCTTCTGAATCCAATAGATTTCCTAAGCACTAGTGTTTTAAGGAACAGCTTAAAAAGAGAATCCTAATGTGATTTCTTTATAATGGGTGTGTTCCTTATCTAATCCTAGTGTCTAAACTCTTCTCCATGGCTGGACCCCCAAATAATATTCCTTTATGTGCTAAGGGGTATCTAGAGAGTGGGATAGGTTTAATCACTACCCTAACCCTAACGCGTACCCTAGCCCTAACCCCTACCCTAGCCCTAACACGTACCCTAATCCTAACCCGTACCCTAAACCGAGCCCTAACCCTAACACTAACCCTAACCCTAACCCTAACCCATACCCTACGCCGTACCCGAAGCCCTCCCCGAACCCGTACCCTAAGCCGTACCCTAAGCCTAACCCTAAGCCTAACCCTAACCCTAGGCTACCCTTGACTGCTTCTGCCTCCAATAGATTTCCTAAGCACTAGTGTTTTAAGGAACAGCTTAAAAAGAGAATCCTAATGTGATTTCTTTATAATGTGTGTGTTCCTTATATTATCTTAGTGTCTAAACTCTTCTCCATGGCTGTACCCCCAAATAATATTCCTTTACGTGCTAAGGGGTATCTAGAGAGTGGGATAGGTTTAATAACTACCCTAACCCTAACGCGTACCCTAACCCTAACCCCTACCCTAACCCTAACACGTACCCTAATCCTAACACGTACCCTAAACCGAGCACTAACCCTAACACTAAACCTAACCCTAACCCTAACCCATACCCTACGCCGTACCCGAAGCCCTCCCAAAACCCGTACCCTAAGCCGTACCCTAAGCCTAACCCTAAGCCTAACCCTAACCCTAGGCTACCCTTGACTGCTTCTGCCTCCAATAGATTTCCTAAGCACTAGGGTTTTAAGGAACAGCTTAAAAAGAGAATCCTAATGTGATTTCTTTATAATGTGTGTGTTCCTTATATAATCTTAGTGTCTAAACTCTTCTCCATGGCTGGACCCCCAAATAATATTCCTTTACGTGCTAAGGGGTATCTAGAGAGTGGGATAGGTTTAATAACTACCCTAACCCTAACGCGTACCCTAACCCTAACCCCTACCCTAACCCTAAAACGTACCCTAATCCTAACCCGTACCCTAAACCGAGCCCTAACCCTAACACTAACCCTAACCCTAACCCTAACCCATACCCTACGCCTTACCCGAAGCCCTCCCCGAACCCGTACCCTAAGCCGTACCCTAAGCCTAACCCTAAGCCTAACCCTAATCCTAGGATACCCTTGACTGCTTCTGCCTCCAATAGATTTCCTAAGCACTAGTGTTTTAAGGAACAGCTTAAAAAGAGAATCCTAATGTGATTTCTTTATAATGTGTGTGTTGCTTATATTATCTTAGTGTGTAAACTCTTCTCCATGGCTGGACCCCCAAATAATATTCCTTTACGTGCTAAGGGGTATCTAGAGAGTGGGATAGGTTTAATAACTACCCTAACCCTAACGCGTACCCTAACCCTAAACCCTACCCTAACCCTAACACGTACCCTAATCCTAACCCGTAACCTAAACCGAGCCCTAACCCTAACACTAACCCTAACCCTAACCCTAAACCATACCCTACGCCGTACCCGAAGCCCTCCCCGAACCCGTACCCTAAGCCGTACCCTAAGCCTAACCCTAAGCCTAACCCTAACCCTAGGCTACCCTTGACTGCTTCTGCCTCCAATAGATTTCCTAAGCACTAGTGTTTTAAGGAACAGCTTAAAAAGAGAATCCTAATGTGATTTCTTTATAATGGGTGTGTTCTTTATCTTTTCCTAGTGGCTAAACTCTTCTCCATGGCTGGACCCCCAAATAATATTCCTTTACGTGCTAAGGTGTAACTAGAGAGTGGGTTAGGTTTAATAACTACCCTAACCCCAACGCGTACCCTAACGCTAACCCCTACCCTAACCCTAACACGTACCCTAATCCTAACCCGTACCCTAAACCGAGCCCTAACCCTAACACTAACCCTAACCCTAACCCTAACCCATACCCTACGCCGTACCCGAAGCCCTCCCCGAACCCTTACCCTAAGGCGTACCCTAAGCCTAACCCTAAGCCTAACCCTAACCCTAGGCTACCCTTGACTGCTTCTGCCTCCAATAGATTTCCTAAGCACTAGTGTTTTAAGGAACAGCTTAAAAAGAGAATCCTAATGTGATTTCTTTATAATGGGTGTGTTCCTTATCTTATCTTAGTGCCTAAACTCTTCTCCATGGCTGGACCCCCAAATAATATTCCTTTATGTGCTAAGGGGTATCTAGAGAGTGGGATAGGTTTAATAACAACCCTAACCGTAACGCGTACCCTAACCCTAACCCCTACCCTAACCCTAACACGTACCCTAATCCTAACCTGTACCCTAAACCGAGCCCTAACCCTAACACTAACCCTAACCCTAACCCTAACCAATACCCTACGCCATACCCGAAGCCGTCCCCGAACACGTACCCTAAGACGTACCCTAAGCCTAACCCTAAGCCTAACCCTAACCCTAGGCTACCCTTGACTGCTTCTGCCTCCAATAGATTTCCTAAGCACTAGTGTTTTAAGGAACAGCTTAAAAAGAGAATCCTACTGTGATTTCTTTATAATGTGTTTGTTCCTTATATTATCTTAGTTTCTAAACTCTTCTCCATGGCTGGAACAACAATTAATATTCCTTTATGTGCTAAGGGGTATCTAGAGAGTGGGATAGGTTTAATCACTACCCTAACCCTAACGCGTACCATAACCCTAACCCCTACCCTAACCCTAACACGTACCCTAATCCTAACCCGTACCCTAAACCGAGCCCTAACCCTAACACTAACCCTAACCCTAACCCTAACCCATACCCTACGCCGTACCCGAAGCCCTCCCCGAACCCGTACCCTAAGCCGTACCCTAAGCCTAACCCTAAGCCTAAACCTAACCCTAGGCTACCCTTGACTGCTTCTGCCTCCAATAGATTTCCTAAGCACTAGTGTTTTAAGGAACAGCTTAAAAAGAAAATCCTAATGTGATTTCTTTATAATGGGAGTGTTCCTTATCTTTTCCTAGTGTCTAAACTCTTCTCCATGGCTGGACCCCCAAATAATATTCCTTTACGTGCTAAGGGGTAACTAGAGAGTGGGATAGGTTTAATAACTACCCTAACCGTAAAGCGTACCCTAACGGTAACCCCTACCCTAACCCTAAAACGTACCCTAATCCTAACCCGTACCCTAAACCGAGCCCTAACCCTAACACTAACCCTAACCCTAACCCATACCCTACGCCGTACCCGAAGCCCTCCCCGAACCCGTACCCTAAGCCGTACCCTAAGCCTAACCCTAAGCCTAACCCTAACCCTAGGCTACCCTTGACTGCTTCTGCCTCCAATAGATTTCCTAAGCACTAGTGTTTTAAAGAACAGCTTAAAAAGAGAATCCTAATGTGATTTCTTTATAATGGGTGTGTTCCTTATCTAATCCTAGTGTCTAAACTCTTCTCCATGGCTGGACCCCCAAGTAATATTCCTTTATGTGCTAAGGGGTATCTAGAGAGTGGGATAGGTTTAATCACTACCCTAACCCTAACGCGTACCATAACCCTAACCCCTACCCTAACCCTAACACGTACCCTAATCCTAACGCGTACCCTAAACCAAGCCCTAACCCTAACACTAACCCTAACCCTAACCCTAACCAATACCCTATGCCGTACCCGAAGCCCTCCCCAAACCCGTACCCTAAGCCGTACCCTAAGCCTAACCCTAAGCCTAACCCTAACCCTAGGCTACCATTGACTGCTTCTGCCTCCAATAGATTTCCTAAGCACTAGGGTTTTAAGGAACAGCTTAAAAAGAGAATCCTAATGTGATTTCTTTATAATGTGTGTGTTCCTTATATTATCTTAGTGTCTAAACTCTTCTCCATGGCTGGACCCCCAAATCATGTTCCTTTACGTGCTAAGGTGTATCTAGAGAGTGGGATAGGTTTAATAACTACCCTAACCCTAATGCGTGCCCTAACCCTAACCCCTACCTTAACCCTAACACGTACCCTAATCCTAACCCGTACCCTAAACCGAGCCCTAACCCTAACACTAACCCTAACCCTAACCCTAACCCATACCCTACACCGTACCCGAAGCCCTCCCCGAACCCGTACCCTAAGCCGTACCCTAAGCCTAACCCTAAGCCTAACCCTAACCCTAGGCTACCCTTGACTGCTTCTGCCTCCAATAGATTTCCTAAGCACTAGTGTTTTAAGGAACAGCTTAAAAAGAGAATCCTAATGTGATTTCTTTATAATGGGTGTGTTCTTTATCTTTTCCTAGTGTCTAAACTCTTCTCCATGGCTGGACCCCCAAATAATATTCCTTTACCTGCTAAGGGGTAACTAGAGAGTGGGTTAGGTTTAATAACTACCCTAACCCCAACGAGTACCCTAACGCTAACCCCTACCCTAACCCTAACACGTACCCTAATCCTAACCCGTACCCTAAACCGAGCCCTAACCCTAACACTAACCCTAACCCTAACGCTAACCCATACCCTACGCCGTACCCGAAGCCCTCCCGGAACCCGTACCCTAAGGCGTACCCTAAGCCTAACCCTAAGCCTAACCCTAACCCTAGGCTACCCTTGACTGCTTCTGCCTCCAATAGATTTGCTAAGCACTAGTGTTTTAAGGAACAGCTTAAAAAGAGAATCCTAAAGTGATTTCTTTATAATGGGTGTGTTCCTTATCTTATCTTAGTGCCTAAACTTTTCTCCATGGATGGACCCCCAAATAATATTCCTTTACGTGCTAAGGGGTATCTAGAGAGTGGGATAGGTTTAATAACTAACCTAACCGTAACGCGTACCCTAACCCTAACCACTACCCTAACCCTAACACGTACCCTAATCCTAACCCGTACCCTAAACCGAGCCCTAACCCTAACACTAAACCTAACCCTAACCCTAACCCTAAACCTAACCCTAACCCTAACCCTAACCCTAACCCTAACCCTAAGCCGTACCCTAAGCCTAACCCTAAGCCTAACCCTAACCCTAGGCTACCCTTGACTGCTTCTGAATCCAATAGATTTCCTAAGCACTAGTGTTTTAAGGAACAGCTTAAAAAGAGAATCCTAATGTGATTTCTTTATAATGGGTGTGTTCCTTATCTAATCCTAGTGTCTAAACTCTTCTCCATGGCTGGACCCCCAAATAATATTGCTTTATGTGCTAAGGGGTATCTAGAGAGTGGGATAGGTTTAATCAGTACCCTAACCCTAACTCGTACCCTAACCCTAACCCCTACCCTAGCCCTAACACGTACCCTAATCCTAACCCGTACCCTAAACCGAGCCCTAAACCTAACACTAACCCTAACCCTAACCCTAACCCATACCCTACGCCGTACCCGAAGCCCTCCCCGAACCCGTACCCTAAGCCGTACCCTAAGCCTAACCCTAAGCCTAACCCTAACCCTAGGCTACCCTTGACTGCTTCTGCCTCCAATAGATTTCCTAAGCACTAGTGTTTTAAGGAACAGCTTAAAAAGAGAATCCTAATCTGATTTCTTTATAATGTGTGTGTTCCTTATATTATCTTAGTGTCTAAACTCTTCTCCATGGCTGTACCCCCAAATAATATTCCTTTACGTGCTAAGGGGTATCTAGAGAGTGGGATAGGTTTAATAACTACCCTAACCCTAACGCGTACCCTAACCCTAACCCCTACCCTAACCCTAACACGTACCCTAATCCTAACCCGTACCCTAAACCGAGCCCTAACCCTAACACTAACCCTAACCCTAACCCTAACCCATACCCTACGCCATACCCGAAGCCCTCCCCAAACCCGTACCCTAAGCCGTACCCTAAGCCTAACCCTAAGCCTAACCCTAACCCTAGGCTACCCTTGACTGCTTCTGCCTCCAATAGATTTCCTAAGCACTAGGGTTTTAAGGAACAGCTTAAAAAGAGAATCCTAATGTGATTTCTTTATAATGGGTGTGTTCCTTATATTATCTTAGTGTCTAAACTCTTCTCCATGGCTGGACCCCCAAATAATATTCCTTTACGTGCTAAGGGGTATCTAGAGAGTGGGATAGGTTTAATAACTAACCTAACCGTAACGCGTACCCTAACCCTAACCACTACCCTAACCCTAACACGTACCCTAATCCTAACCCGTACCCTAAACCGAGCCCTAACCCTAACACTAACCCTAACCCTAACCCTAACCCTAAACCTAACCCTAACCCTAACCCTAACCCTAACCCTAACCCTAACCCTAACCCTAACCCTAAGCCGTACCCTAAGCCTCACCCTAAGCCTAACCCTAACCCTAGGCTACCCTTGACTGCTTCTGAATCCAATAGATTTCCTAAGCACTAGTGTTTTAAGGAACAGCTTAAAAAGAGAATCCTAATGTGATTTCTTTATAATGGGTGTGTTCCTTATCTAATCCTAGTGTCTAAACTCTTCTCCATGGCTGGACCCCCAAATAATATTCCTTTATGTGCTAAGGGGTATCTAGAGAGTGGGATAGGTTTAATCACTACCCTAACCCTAACGCGTACCCTAGCCCTAACCCCTACCCTAGCCCTAACACGTACCCTAATCCTAACCCGTACCCTAAACCGAGCCCTAACCCTAACACTAACCCTAACCCTAACCCTAACCCATACCCTACGCCGTACCCGAAGCCCTCCCCGAACCCGTACCCTAAGCCGTACCCTAAGCCTAACCCTAAGCCTAACCCTAACCCTAGGCTACCCTTGACTGCTTCTGCCTCCAATAGATTTCCTAAGCACTAGTGTTTTAAGGAACAGCTTAAAAAGAGAATCCTAATGTGATTTCTTTATAATGTGTGTGTTCCTTATATTATCTTAGTGTCTAAACTCTTCTCCATGGCTGTACCCCCAAATAATATTGCTTTACGTGCTAAGGGGTATCTAGAGAGTGGGATAGGTTTAATAACTACCCTAACCCTAACGCGTACCCTAACCCTAACCCCTACCCTAACCCTAACACGTACCCTAATCCTAACACGTACCCTAAACCGAGCACTAACCCTAACACTAAACCTAACCCTAACCCTAACCCATACCCTACGCCGTACCCGAAGCCCTCCCAAAACCCGTACCCTAAGCCGTACCCTAAGCCTAACCCTAAGCCTAACCCTAACCCTAGGCTACCCTTGACTGCTTCTGCCTCCAATAGATTTCCTAAGCACTAGGGTTTTAAGGAACAGCTTAAAAAGAGAATCCTAATGTGATTTCTTTATAATGTGTGTGTTCCTTATATAATCTTAGTGTCTAAACTCTTCTCCATGGCTGGACCCCCAAATAATATTCCTTTACGTGCTAAGGGGTATCTAGAGAGTGGGATAGGTTTAATAACTACCCTAACCCTAACGCGTACCCTAACCCTAACCCCTACCCTAACCCTAAAACGTACCCTAATCCTAACCCGTACCCTAAACCGAGCCCTAACCCTAACACTAACCCTAACCCTAACCCTAACCCATACCCTACGCCTTACCCGAAGCCCTCCCCGAACCCGTACCCTAAGCCGTACCCTAAGCCTAACCCTAAGCCTAACCCTAATCCTAGGATACCCTTGACTGCTTCTGCCTCCAATAGATTTCCTAAGCACTAGTGTTTTAAGGAACAGCTTAAAAAGAGAATCCTAATGTGATTTCTTTATAATGTGTGTGTTGCTTATATTATCTTAGTGTGTAAACTCTTCTCCATGGCTGGACCCCCAAATAATATTCCTTTACGTGCTAAGGGGTATCTAGAGAGTGGGATAGGTTTAATAACTACCCTAACCCTAACGCGTACCCTAACCCTAAACCCTACCCTAACCCTAACACGTACCCTAATCCTAACCCGTAACCTAAACCGAGCCCTAACCCTAACACTAACCCTAACCCTAACCCTAAACCATACCCTACGCCGTACCCGAAGCCCTCCCCGAACCCGTACCCTAAGCCGTACCCTAAGCCTAACCCTAAGCCTAACCCTAACCCTAGGCTACCCTTGACTGCTTCTGCCTCCAATAGATTTCCTAAGCACTAGTGTTTTAAGGAACAGCTTAAAAAGAGAATCCTAATGTGATTTCTTTATAATGGGTGTGTTCTTTATCTTTTCCTAGTGGCTAAACTCTTCTCCATGGCTGGACCCCCAAATAATATTCCTTTACGTGCTAAGGTGTAACTAGAGAGTGGGTTAGGTTTAATAACTACCCTAACCCCAACGCGTACCCTAACGCTAACCCCTACCCTAACCCTAACACGTACCCTAATCCTAACCCGTACCCTAAACCGAGCCCTAACCCTAACACTAACCCTAACCCTAACCCTAACCCATACCCTACGCCGTACCCGAAGCCCTCCCCGAACCCTTACCATAAGGCGTACCCTAAGCCTAACCCTAAGCCTAACCCTAACCCTAGGCTACCCTTGACTGCTTCTGCCTCCAATAGATTTCCTAAGCACTAGTGTTTTAAGGAACAGCTTAAAAAGAGAATCCTAATGTGATTTCTTTATAATGGGTGTGTTCCTTATCTTATCTTAGTGCCTAAACTCTTCTCCATGGCTGGACCCCCAAATAATATTCCTTTATGTGCTAAGGGGTATCTAGAGAGTGGGATAGGTTTAATAACAACCCTAACCGTAACGCGTACCCTAACCCTAACCCCTACCCTAACCCTAACACGTAACCTAATCCTAACCCGTACCCTAAACCGAGCCCTAACCCTAACACTAACCCTAAACCTAACCCTAACCCATACCCTACGCCGTACCCGAAGCCCTCCCCGAACACGTACCCTAAACCGTACCCTAAGCCTAACCCTAAGCCTAACCCTAACCCTAGGCTACCCTTGACTGCTTCTGCCTCCAATAGATTTCCTAAGCACTAGTGTTTTAAGGAACAGCTTAAAAAGAGAATCCTAATGTGATTTCTTTATAATGTGTGTGTTCCTTATATTATCTTAGTGTCTAAACTCTTCTCCATGGCTGGACCCCCAAATAATATTCCTTTACGTGCTAAGGGCTATCTAGAGAGTGGGATAGGTTTAATAACTACCTTAACCCTAACGCGTACCCTAACCCTAACCCCTACCCTAACCCTAACACGTACCCTAAACCTAAACCGTACCCTAAACCGAGCCCTAACCCTAACACTAACCCTAACCCTAACCCTAACCCATACCCTACGCCGTACCCGAAGCCCTCCCCGAACCCGTACCGTAAGCCGTACCCTAAGCCTAACCCTAACACTAGGCTACCCTTGACTGCTTCTGCCTCCAATAGATTTCCTAAGCACTAGTGTTTTAAGGAACAGCTTAAAAAGAGAATCCTAATGTGATTTCTTTATAATGGGTGTGTTCCTTATCTAATCCTAGTGTCTAAACTCTTCTCCATGGCTGTTCCCCCAAATAATATTCCTTTATGTGCTAAGGGGTATCTAGAGAGTGGGATAGTTTTAATCACTACCCTAACCCTAACGCGTACCCTAACCCTAACCCCTACCCTAACCCTAACACGTACCCTAATCCTAACCCATACCCTAAACCGAGCCCTAACCCTAACACTAACCCTAACCCTAACCCTAACCCATACCCTACGCCGTACCCAAAGCCCACCCCAAACCCGTACCCTAAGCCGTACCCTAAGCCTAACCCTAAGCCTAACCCTAACCCTAGGTTACCCTTGACTGCTTCTGCCTCCAATAGATTTCCTAAGCACTAGTGTTTTAAGGAACAGCTTAAAAAGAGAATCCTAATGTGATTTCTTTATAATGTGTGTGTTCCTTATATTATCTTAGTGTCTAAGCTCTTCTCCATGGCTGGACCCCCAAATAATATTCCTTTACGTGCTAAGGGGTATCTAGAGAGTGGGATAGGTTTAATAACTACCCTAACCCTAATGCGTGCCCTAACCCTAACCCCTACCCTAACCCTAACACGTACCCTAATCCTAACCCGTACCCTAAGCCGAGCCCTAACCCTAACACTAACCCTAACCCTAACCCTAACCCATACCCTACGCCGTACCCGAAGCCCTCCACGAACCCGTACCCTTAGCCGTACCCTAAGCCTAACCCTAAGCCTAACCCTAACCCTAGGCTACCCTTGACTGCTTCTGCCTCCAATAGATTTCCTAAGCACTAGTGTTTTAAGGAACAGCTTAAAAAGAGAATCCTAATGTGATTTCTTTATAATGTGTGTGTTCCTTATCTTATCTTAGTGCCTAAACTTTTCTCCATGGATGGACCCCCAAATAATATTCCTTTACGTGCTAAGGGGTATCTAGAGAGTGGGATAGGTTTTATAACTAACCTAACCGTAACGCGTACCCTAACCCTAACCCCTACCCTAACCCTAACACGTACCCTAATCCTAAACCGTTCCCTAAACCGAGCCCTAACCCTAACACTAACCCTAACCCTAACCCTAACCATACCCTTCGCCGTACCCGAAGCCCTCCCCGAACACGTACCCTAAGCCGTACCCTAAGCCTAACCCTAAGCCTAACCCTAACCCTAGGCTACCCTTGACTGCTTCTGCCTCCAATAGATTTCCTAAGCACTAGTGTTTTAAGGAACAACTTAAAAAGAGAATCCTAATGTGATTTCTTTATAATGTGTGTGTTCCTTATATTATCTTAGTGTCTAAACTCTTCTCCATGGCTGGACCCCTAAATAATATTCCTTTACGTGCTAAGGGCTATCTAGAGAGTGGGATAGGTTTAATAACTACCTTAACCCTAACGCGTACCCTAACCCTAACCCCTACCCTAACCCTAACACGTACCCTAAACCTAACCCGTACCCTAAACCGAGCCCTAACCCTAACACTAACCCTAACCCTAACCCTAACCCATACCCTACGCCGTACCCGAAGCCCTCCCCGAACCCGTACCCTAAGCCGTACCCTAAGCCTAACCCTAACCCTAGGCTACCCTTGACTGCTTCTGCCTCCAATAGATTTCCTAAGCACTAGTGTTTTAAGGAACAGCTTAAAAAGAGAATCCTAATGTGATTTCTTTATAATGGGTGTGTTCCTTATCTAATCCTAGTGTCTAAACTCTTCTCCATGGCTGGACCCCCAAATAATATTCCTTTATGTGCTAAGGGGTATCTAGAGAGTGGGATAGGTTTAATCACTACCCTAACCCTAACGCGTACCCTAACCCTAACCCCTACTCTAACCCTAACACGTACCCTAATCCTAACCCATACCCTAAACCGAGCCCTAACCCTAACACTAACCCTAACCCTAACCCTAACCCATACCCTACGCCGTACCCGAAGCCCTCCCCGAACCCGTACCCTAAGCCGTACCCTAAGCCTAACCCTAAGCCTAACCCTAACCCTAGGTTACCCTTGACTGCTTCTGCCTCCAATAGATTTCCTAAGCACTAGTGTTTTAAGGAACAGCTTAAAAAGAGAATCCTAATGTGATTTCTTTATAATGTGTGTGTTCCTTATATTATCTTAGTGTCTAAGCTCTTCTCCATGGCTGCACCCCCAAATAATATTCCTTTACGTGCTAAGGGGTATCTAGAGAGTGGGATAGGTTTAATAACTAACCTAATCCTAACGCGTACCCTAACCCTAACCCCTACCCTAACACTAACACGTACCCTAATCTTAACCCGTACCCTAAACCGAGCCCTAACCCTAACACTAACCCTAACCCTAACCCTAACCCATACCCTACGCCGTACCCGAAGCCCTCTCCGAACCCGTATCCTAAGCCGTACCCTAAGCCTAACCCTAAGCCTAACCCTAACCCTAGGCTACCCTTGACTGCTTCTGCCTCCAATAGATTTCCTAAGCACTAGTGTTTTAAGGAACAGCTTAAAAAGAGAATCCTAATGTGATTTCTTTATAATGGTGTGTTCCTTATCTTTTCCTAGTGTCTAAACTCTTCTCCATGGCTGGACCCCCAAATAATATTCCTTTACGTGCTAAGGGGTAACTAGAGAGTGGGATAGGTTTAATAACTACCCTAACCCTAACGCGTACCCTAACGCTAACCCCTACCCTAACCCTAACACGTACCCTAATCCTAACCCGTACCCTAAACCGAGCCCTAACCCTAACACTAACCCTAACCCTAACCCTAACCCATACCCTACGCCGTACACGAAGCCCTCCCCGAACCCGTACCCTAAGCCGTACCCTAAGCCTAACCCTAAGCCTAACCCTAACCCTAGGCTACCCTTGACTGCTTCTGCCTCCAATAGATTTCCTAAGCACTAGTGTTTTAAGGAACAGCTTAAAAAGAGAATCCTAATGTGATTTCTTTATAATGTGTGTGTTCCTTATATTATCTTAGTGTCTAAACTCTTCTCCATGGCTGGACCCCCAAATAATATTCCTTTACGTGCTAAGGGGTATCTAGAGAGTGGGATAGGTTTAATAACTACCCTAACCCTAACGCGTACCCTAACCCTAACCCCTACCCTAACCCTAACACGTACCCTAATCCTAACCCGTACCCTAAACCGAGGCCTAACCCTAACACTAACCCTAACCCTAACCCATAACCTACGCCGTACCCGAAGCCCTCCCCGAACCCGTACCCTAAGCCGTACCCTAAGCCTAACCCTAAGCCTAACTCTAACCGTAGGCTACCCTTGACTGCTTCTGCCTCCAATAGATTTCCTAAGCACTAGTGTTTTAAGGAACAGCTTAAAAATAGAATCCTAATGTTATTTCTTTATAATGGGTGTGTTTCTTATCTTATCCTAGTGTCTAAACTCTTCTCCATGGCTGGACCCCCAAATAATATTCCTTTACGTGCTAAGGGGTAACTAGAGAGTGGGATAGGTTTAATAACTACCCTAACCCTAACGCGTACCCTAACGCTAACCCTTACCCTAACCCTAACACGTACCCTAATCCTAACCTGTAACGTAAACCGAGCCCTAACCCTAACACTAACCCTAACCCTAACCCTAACCCATACCCTACGCCGTACCCGAAGCCCTCCCCGAACCCGTACCCTAAGCCGTACCCTAAGCCTAACCCTAAGCCTAACCCTAACCCTAGGTTACCCTTGACTGCTTCTGCCTCCAATAGATTTCCTAAGCACTAGTGTTTTAAGGAACAGCTTAAAAAGAGAATCCTAATGTGATTTCTTTATAATGTGTGTGTTCCTTATATTATCTTAGTGTCTAAACTCTTCTCCATGGCTGGACCCCCAAATAATATTCCTTTACGTGCTAAGGGGTATCTAGAGAGTGGGATAGGTTTAATAACTACCCTAACCCTAACGCGTAACCTAACCCTAACCCCTACCCTAACCCTAACACGTACCCTAATCCTAACCCGTACCCTAAACCGAGCCCTAACCCTAACACTAACCCTAACCCTAACCTTAACCGATACCCTACGCCGTACCCGAAGCCCTCCCCGAACACGTACCCTAAGCCGTACCCTAAGCCTAACCCTAAGCCTAACCCTTACCCTAGGCTACCCTTGACTGCTTCTGCCTCCAATAGATTTCCTAAGCACTAGTGTTTTAAGGAACAGCTTAAAAAGAGAATCCTAATGTGATTTCTTTATAATGGGTGTGTTCCTTATCTAATCCTAGTGTCTAAACTCTTCTCCATGGCTGGACCCCCAAATAACATTCCTTTATGTGCTAACGGGTATCTAGAGAGTGGGATAGGTTTAATCACTACCCTAACCCTAATGCGTACCCTAACCCTAACCCCTACCCTAACCCTAACACGTACCCTAATCCTAACCCATACCCTAAACCGAGCCCTAACCCTAACACTAACCCTAACCCTAACCCTAACCCATACCCTACGCCGTACCCAAAGCCCTCCCCGAACCCGTACCCTAAGCCGTACCCTAAGCCTAACCCTAAGCCTAACCCTAACCCTAGGCTACCCTTGACTGCTTCTGCCTCCAATAGATTTCCTAAGCACTAGTGTTTTAAGGAACAGCTTAAAAAGAGAATCCTAATGTGATTTCTTTATAATGTGTGTGTTCCTTATATTATCTTAGTGTCTAAGCTCTTCTCCATGGCTGGACCCCCAAATAATATTCCTTTACGTGCTAAGGGGTATCTAGAGAGTGGGATAGGTTTAATAACTACCCTAATCCTAACGCGTACCCTAACCCTAACCCCTACCCTAACACTAACACGTACCCTAATCTTAACCCGTACCCTAAACCGAGCCCTAACCCTAACACTAACCCTAACCCTAACCCTAACCCATACCCTACGCCGTACCCGAAGCCCTCACCGAACCCGTATCCTAAGCCGTACCCTAAGCCTAACCCTAAGCCTAACCCTAACCCTAGGCTACCCTTGACTGCTTCTGCCTCCAATAGATTTCCTAAGCACTAGTGTTTTAAGGAACAGCTTAAAAAGAGAATCCTAATGTGATTTCTTTATAATGGGTGTGTTCCTTATCTTTTCCTAGTGTCTAAACTCTTCTCCATGGCTGGACCCCCAAATAATATTCCTTTACGTGCTAAGGGGTAACTAGAGAGTGGGATAGGTTTAATAACTACCCTAACCCTAACGCGTACCCTAACGCTAACCCCTACCCTAACCCTAACACGTACCCTAATCCTAACCCGTACCCTAAACCGAGCCCTAACCCTAACACTAACCCTAACCCTAACCCTAACCCATACCCTACGCCGTACACGAAGCCGTCCCCGAACCCGTACCCTAAGCCGTACCCTAAGCCTAACCCTAAGCCTAACCCTAACCCTAGGCTACCCTTGACTGCTTCTGCCTCCAATAGATTTCCTAAGCACTAGTGTTTTAAGGAACAGCTTAAAAAGAGAATCCTAATGTGATTTCTTTATAATGTGTGTGTTCCTTATATTATCTTAGTGTCTAAACTCTTCTCCATGGCTGGACCCCCAAATAATATTCCTTTACGTGCTAAGGGGTATGTAGAGAGTGGGATAGGTTTAATAACTACCCTAACCCTAACGCGTACCCTAACCCTAACCCCTACCCTAACCCTAACACGTACCCTAATCCTAACCCGTACCCTAAACCGAGGCCTAACCCTAACACTAACCCTAACCCTAACCCTAACCCATAACCTACGCCGTACCCGAAGCCCTCCCCGAACCCGTACCCTAAGCCGTACCCTAAGCCTAACCCTAAGCCTAACTCTAACCGTAGGCTACCATTGACTGCTTCTGCCTCCAATAGATTTCCTAAGCACTAGTGTTTTAAGGAACAGCTTAAAAATAGAATCCTAATGTTATTTCTTTATAATGGGTGTGTTTCTTATCTTATCCTAGTGTCTAAACTCTTCTCCATGGCTGGACCCCCAAATAATATTCCTTTACGTGCTAAGGGGTAACTAGAGAGTGGGATAGGTTTAATAACTACCCTAACCCTAACGCGTACCCTAACGCTAACCCTTACCCTAACCCTAACACGTACCCTAATCCTAACCTGTAACGTAAACCGAGCCCTAACCCTAACACTAACCCTAACCCTAACCCTAACCCATACCCTACGCCGTACCCGAAGCCCTCCCCGAACCCGTACCCTAAGCCGTACCCTAAGCCTAACCCTAAGCCTAACCCTAACCCTAGGTTACCCTTGACTGCTTCTGCCTCCAATAGATTTCCTAAGCACTAGTGTTTTAAGGAACAGCTTAAAAAGAGAATCCTAATGTGATTTCTTTATAATGGGTGTGTTCCTTATCTAATCCTAGTGTCTAAACTCTTCTCCATGGCTGGACCCCCAAATAACATTCCTTTATGTGCTAACGGGTATCTAGAGAGTGGGATAGGTTTAATCACTACCCTAACCCTAACGCGTACCCTAACCCTAACCCCTACCCTAACCCTAACACGTACCCTAATCCTAACCCGTACCCTAAACCGAGCCCTAACCCTAACACTAACCATAAACCTAACCCATACCCTACGCCGTACCCGAAGCCCTCCCCGAACCCGTACCCTAAGCCGTAACCTAAGCCTAACCCTAAGCCTAACCCTAACCCTAGGCTACCCTTGACTGCTTCTGCCTCCAATAGATTTCCTAAGCAATAGTGTTTTAAGGAACAGCTTAAAAAGAGAATCCTAATGTGATTTCTTTATAATGTGTGTGTTCCTTATATTATCTTAGTGTCTAAGCTCTTCTCCATGGCTGGACCCACAAATAATATTCCTTTACGTGCTAAGGGGTATCTAGAGAGTGGGATAGGTTTAATAACTACCCTAACCCTAACGCGTACCCTAACCCTAACCCCTACCCTAACACTAACACGTACCCTAATCCTAACCCGTACCCTAAACCGAGCCCTAACCCTAACACTAACCCTAACCCTAACCCTAACCCATACCCTACGCCGTACCCGAAGCCCTCCCCGAACCCGTACCCTAAGCCGTACCCTAAGCCTAACCCTAAGCCTAACCCTAACCCTAGGCTACCCTTGACTGCTTCTGCCTCCAATAGATTTCCTAAGCACTAGTGTTTTAAGGAACAGCTTAAAAAGAGTATCCTAATGTGATTTCTTTATAATGGGTGTGTTCCTTATCTTTTCCTAGTGTCTAAACTCTTCTCCATGGCTGGACCCCCAAACAATATTCCTTTACGTGCTAAGGGGTAACTAGAGAGTGGGATAGGTTTAATAACTACCCTAACCCTAACGCGTACCCTAACGCTAACCCCTACCCTAACCCTAACACGTACCCTAATCTTAACCCGTACCGTAAACCGAGCCCTAACCCTAACACTAACCCTAACCCTAACCCTAACCCATACCCTACGCCGTACACGAAGCCCTCCCCGAACCCGTACCCTAAGCCGTACCCTAAGCCTAACCCTAAGCCTAACCCTAACCCTAGGCTAGCCTTGACTGCTTCTGCCTCCAATAGATTTCCTAAGCACTAGGGTTTTAAGGAACAGCTTAAAAAGAGAATCCTAATGTGATTTCTTTATAATGTGTGTGTTCCTTATATTATCTTAGTGTCTAAACTCTTCTCCATGGCTGGACCCCCAAATAATATTCCTTTACGTGTTAAGGGGTATCTAGAGAGTGGGATAGGTTTAATAACTAACCTAACCCTAATGCGTGCCCTAACCCTAACCCCTACCCTAACCCTAACACGTACCCTAATCCTAACACGTACCCTAAACCGAGCCCTAACCCTAACACTAACCCTAACCCTAACCCTAACCCATACCCTACGCCGTAGCCGAAGCCCTCCCCGAACCCGTACCCGAAGCCGTACCCTAAGCCTAACCCTAACCCTAGGCTACCCTTGACTGCTTCTGCCTCCAATAGATTTCCTAAGCACTAGTGTTTTAAGGAACAGCTTAAAAAGAGAATCCTAATGTGATTTCTTTATAATGGGTGTGTTCCTTATCTTTTCCTAGTGTCTAAACTCTTCTCCATGGCTGGACCCCCAAACAATATTCCTTTACGTGCTAAGGGGTAACTAGAGAGTGGGATAGGTTTAATAACTACCCTAACCCTAACGCGTACCCTAACGCTAACCCCTACCCTAACCCTAACACGTACCCTAATCCTAACCCGTACCCTAAACCGAGCCCTAACCCTAACACTAACCCTAACCCTAACCCTAACCCATACCCTACGCCGTACCCGAAGCCCTCCCCGAACCCGTACCCTAAGCCGTACCCTAAGCCTAACCCTAAGCCTAACCCTAACCCTAGGCTATCCTTGACTGCTTCTGCCTCCAATAGATTTCCTAAGCACTAGGGTTTTAAGGAACAGCTTAAAAAGAGAATCCTAATGTGATTTCTTTATAATGTGTGTGTTCCTTATATTATCTTAGTGTCTAAACTCTTCTCCATGGCTGGACCCCCAAATAATATTCCTTTACGTGCTAAGGGGTATCTAGAGAGTGGGATAGGTTTAATAACTACCCTAACCCTAACGCGTACCCTAAGACTAACCCCTACCCTAACCCTAACACGTACCCTAATCCTAACCCGTACCCTAAACCGAGCCCTAACCCTAACACTAACCATAAACCTAACCCATACCCTACGCCGTACCCGAAGCCCTCCCCGAACCCGTACCCTAAGCCGTACCCTAAGCCTAACCCTAAGCCTAACCCTAACCCTAGGCTACCCTTGA